>NC_085860.1:47321702-47639202 GCF_034702125.1 Engraulis encrasicolus | reverse complement strand
AATTAGGCGACTATAGTGAAGGATGGCTGTATTACTGTAAGAGACACTAGCCAACCAACGCTCACATTTCTTGCGCCAAGGATGAACTTGTAGCTGCTCGTTCACACACTGTCCGTTCTGGCCGAGGAGACTGTTCCTTGTCTCCGGAGTCACCGGCCAACATCTCCGCAGGTGCTGGCTGAAATACCCGGTAGAGACTCGGCAGTCGGCATCGTCATGTGACTTGGCTGGCTCCTCTCGACCTCACCGTGAGGTTGGCATAACGCGACTGCTTGGTTGAAGCTGCCTGACCTCTAGCGGTCGTTCTACATAGTGCATAATGTTCAAATAATTGAAATCCTTGCTTTTAGGGGGCTTGGTTATGAAATGTTTGTGTAATTCACAGTAAGACAGTAAGAGGAATTTTCAGGGATAGCCCAACTCACCTTCCCTCAAATGCACATCCACATACTGTTGGGTGGAAAATAACTGCATGAAAAGCAATTGGATGCATGTGCTCTTTACATAACAAATTATGTTGGAAGTAGCACAAAATGACCAAGATTAAGCGTCGAGACCAAGCAGAGATTCCTGTGTTTCTGTGCAATAAACTGTGTGATGAACACGTTGACGTTTGTGACCCAGTTGGAGCTGATGCAGTTTCAATCCTGACCTTCTGTTGGATAAGTTGCCAGTTCTTTTTCCTGCCCATGTTTTGATTTTTCTGTTTCTGCAGGCAGTCCATACGGCAGGCTATGAGACAACAAATGAAAAAGGTGGAATGCATAACAAATGGCCCCATCACTTATATGCTTATTGTTTTAAGTTTAACGTGAGGGACATTTAGATCATTTTATCCAACTCTTTTAATTCTGACGTGAGGAAAAGATATTCGTATTCATGTTTATGTGACAGAATGCCACTAAAATTATTGATAATTGTGTGAAGACTGTCTCTTATGTTGTGTGTGTTTTGAAGAGACAAACGGTTGTTTACCAAAGTTCAAGAGGTCTCCAAGAAAACTCACATCTGGAAGATGTTGAAATTCTAGGCAAACACCCAGATTCAGGATGAGTAGAAAGAACCGTGTTGTTCCCTAAGAGAACGGGCAGTACAATACCAGTCCTCACTCTGTTTTTCTGTGGGAATTATGCTTTGTGCTCCTTTGAAAATATTTCTGGGATAAAAGCCAATCAGCTGGACCATCCCACACTCGTAAAGAAATTCGGCAGCTCGAAACAAACTGTTACAACATTCTGAAATCCACACTGTCATGGGCACTAGGAACCACTAAAATCACTGCTAATGTTTCAAACTTGTTTTGCGTGCCTTTTTAACTCATCTGTTGTACTGTATACATCCATCTCATCTTGAGCGACAGAAAGCATTTTGATCCCATCTGGTTTTACCTTGCCACTCCTGACAGAACACCAAAGCCTGAGATTAAGAATGAAGAGAGAAAACAAAGAATGAAAGAAATGATACAGATCTCTCTCTCTCTCTCTCTCTCTCTCTCTCTCTCTCTCTCTCTCTCTCTCTCTCTCTCTCTCTCTCTCTCTCTCTCTCTCTCTCTCATGGTTTGGGGGGTAAAATAAGGTGTAGCTATGAATGTAGTGGACCAAAGTGAGGTGGATGGGCAGTGCTTGACCGGACTAAGTGTTGCAAAGCATGTTGGAACATCGCAAGTGTTTTTAGTGGCCTCTAGTGCAAATGAAATTGGGATTTGGAATGTTGGAATTTTATTTGGATGAATGCATTCTGTGGCTGGTGAATAAACTCTGCATTTTGAGAAGTGAATAAACTCATTTGAATGGGTAATGAGTAAACTCTGTTTACTTGGGGCTTTTTTTACCCTCAACATTGCAACCAGATTTTTACATCGCAACCGACAACCCATTGGCATAGGCCTGCCAGGGCTAGTCTGCACAGATAAATACCTGAGATAATTTTACATAATAAATAATAATAAATGTCCACATCAGACTTATAATTGAATCACTCAGTGGAAGAGGGGTACGACTTTCAGTCCATCACAACTCCAGTTGCCTAGAAGTACAACAAGTAAACTATTGTTTTCAATAAGAATCCACACATGTACACAGGCCTACATCCCTGTCTTCGGGAGGAGGTGTGTGCCCTGAAGACAAAGCTAAAGAAAAACACTAAAGTCAAACCTCAAGGGTGAAGTGGCGTAAAACCCTAGTGCACCACCATGAAGGGGCTTGTATGCCCATGTAGTAGAGTAGAGGAGCCATGTATGTGAACCATGCCAAGACATAAAAAAGTTTGAGAAATACCGTCGAAGTATTTTAATCATGCTATGCCCAACAAAATAAAGGCATTTTAATTACAAAGAAGATGAGTGCCTTGGTATTTCTCAAACTTTTTTGAAATCAACCAAGCCTGTCACCAAAGAGCACCATCTTAAAAAACTAGACAGTTCCAGGAAGCACTCCAACTGGTCTTAATTCATGCCAAGACATAGTTCCTTGTATGACTTGTGCATATGAAGAAAGTGACAATACAAGCTGACTTGACTTGACTTGAATTGAATTGAGTATGGTAGAGTACTTTTATAATTCCAGAGGGAAATTAAGGTGTTTGACGGCTTACATAAATACACAAATACAGACATACACAAAGGTCTAATACACACTGATTATTGCACACTGCGGTAAACATACTCACTCATTTCAGTGCAACAATCAGCCTTACATCAGTCTCTCTCTCTCTCTCTCTCTCTCTCTCTCTCTCTCTCTCTCTCTCTCTCAGAGACACACACACACACACACACACACACACACACACACACACACACACACACACACACACACACACACACACACACACACACACACACACACACACACACACACACACACACACACACACACGGTTAGGTCTTGTTAGGATATAGTGTGTTGCACCAAAAAGTGACATGTAGCTTCAAGCCTGGCCTGCCCTGGCCATAAAGTAAAGTTCCCAACTCACACTGTCTCTCTCTTACACTATATTCCTGTCAAGATTTTAAAGGAAAAATAACCCATATAATATATACAACTGTAAACTGTAAAAACGACCCCAAAAAACCCACAAACACAACATAAATAAAATGGCCTCTGCATTTTTGCATGGCTGATTCATCAATTTTCAGAGGAACCGTGTTTTTCTTTTTTTGAGAGAGAGGTCCAAAGAGTCTACTTATCCTGTCCCATCTCAGCTTGAATGCCGACACACACACTGCCCATGTCAATAGACAACAAAGCTTTCCCTATAATGGATGATAAAAGGATAATGAGTAAAAAATATGCTGTAGCTTTACTTACCATTGATTCAGATGAGGACAACCACAGAACTATGAAAGAATACTCTGACCTGAACCAGAGGTTAAGAAAAAAGACACATACATCAACTGTGGGTGCAGTCCAGGCCCAGACAGAGACTGTTACATAATATTTCAGCAAGTTTAAGCATCGCAATGGTTGGAATGATCGGATAATGAGACAAATATGCTATCTAAACTTTGTTATGCTCATTTTTTATTCACCATTGGTTCCAATAGTGAAATATCCAAGACTGAACTGACCTGAGCAGAGATTTAGAAAGACATCCAGACTTAAAGGAGCCCTCGTGCCAATTTCAATATGGTATTGTATTGCTCACGCTACCCTTGACTTGTCAGTACCCAGTGATGCTGCATATTTTGGCTCAGCCCTTTCCAACATATGAGCTATTCTAATGGGGGCAGCTTTTGTTTACATTTTAAAAAATACTCCAAATATTTTCCCAAAAGGTATCGCTGTTTGCTAGTTGTCTGCTGATGTTGCATAACCTTTTAGATGTTTCTGGGAATAAATCAAGATGTTTTTTTTAAAATGTTAACAAACACCTGCCCCCATTATAAATACCAGGATCTTGGAAAAGTGTGTGTGTGTGTGTGTGTGTGTGTGTGTGTGTGTGTGTGTGTGTGTGTGTGTGTGTGTGTGTGTGTGTGTGTGTGTGTGTGTGTGTGTGTGTGTGTGTGCCCAAGACATGGTAGCTTCTTACTGCAGCAGGGGTCGCCGGCGACCCTATTCACTTGCTGAACATGCTTAACTACATCATAACAAAATTGCTGTGACATTGCAGAGAGATAGTGCTGCGCTAAGAGGTTAAAGTGTGTCTTTGGCACACTTGTGTGTGATTCGAGTGTGTGACTTGTGTAAAATAATGAAATAACGTTTGATCACAAAATTAAATCCAAGCCCAGGCACAGACTATAGTCATGCACAGATGATCTATCCCCTTTAAACTATGGCTGCATTATACACAGAGACATGTAAACAAAACATGCATGACCTAACCCAGTGACTCAACCAATGACATGGAAAGATGACCGCATGCTTGTCATCATCTCAAAATTCAACCTCTGATGAATGCCAAGTGTCAAAGAAGTGGTATTATGTTACAAGACACAATGACAATATAAGCCTTCAGAGGTGGAATGTGTGTCACAGACTCCTCTGCCAATCAGGGTTGACCAGTAAGCACCATGACGTTATTCAGTTTGAGCAAGGCACATTAGAATGGCATACAAAAATTAAGTAGCCTACCAAATTGTCAAAACAAAAAACAGTTTTGCAAAAGATACCGCATAATGTTAGCCTGGCAAGCCAACCCTCTACAGCAAAATGCCCCGGAAGCAAATTCAATTTGCGGTCGCTAGGGGCGTCTAGATTTCTAGGCTAGTATAATGTAATACAGTCCCTCCAGGATTTTGCACTGGGTGTTTGTGATTTTTGCGGTCAAAATGTCTGATTTTGTGGCGGCATTTTCTCATTTTTTGCAAAGATTTTGCGGCATTTTCTCATTTTTTGCAAAGATTTTGCACCCCTTTCTGGGTTTTTTTGGTAACTGAAAACCACAATCAGTCTAAGCAGGCTTAAGACAAAAGAGAGAGAGATTCAGAAACACACTTCCTGAGTGATTCTACGATTTCCCTACACTTTTGGCAAAAGCAAAATGTCAATTAACAGTATTTTTTTTCAACTAAATGACCTAGATGTTTACATAGTGTATATATTTAAGTTTCCAAACAAACAAATTGCCAAGCTTAATCTTAAATCATTTGATAAATACTCTAATGAAAGCGAACATTTGCTTAATTATTTTGTCAACAGTGTTATGGACAAATACTATGTCATTTCAAACATATATAAAAATACTACAGAGTTGAAACAATATATGTTTGAAAGTGCTTATGTCCCTTAGCAGTAATGTTGTCATTAATCTGTGCAACTGATATAGAAAATGTGATTGTTGAGCTTCATAAGTAGGATTTTATGAGTCAGTGTGATACAGACTGACACATTTTTCATCATAAATCCCTGTAACGTCTGATTTGAATATAGTCACCCTCCTTACACAAGACTTCCTTCTCCAGAGATAATCCCTAGTGTATGTTCATAGGATTTTTCCAACACATAAGGGATCAATAGCACAAAAACACTTTCAAAACAGTCAACGGTGTAACTCAACTGTGTTACGGTCAACAGTGCAGAGGAACAAGTCGGCACTTTTTTAGGAGAAAAAAACAGAGCAGACAAACCCATCTCCCTAGAACACAAATTATTTTGTTTGTTTGTCTGTCAATATGGATATAAATTGGCAAAAACATACTCCTCCTCAACTGTCATCAGTGTTGCCAGATTGGGCTGGTTCCCGCCCAATTGGGCTGCTTAGGATGGCAGTGTGCGGGTAAAAATGGCATCTATCAGAAAAACCTTCCCACTGCCATATAAATCAATAGAATTGGGCGGGTTTTTAGGGCGGATTTTGATTATTTTTTGGGCTGGAAATCATCAGCCTCATCTGGCAACCCTGACTGTCATACTTAATTGTAACACCATTGACGGTAACACCGTTGACATTTCAGCCATTTTTATGGTGTTGTGCTAACTGAGGACCTCAGAAGTTCCACCACAACACCTTAATCAATTCATGTATCTGTATGCTTTATCTGTGTTTTTCTACATGTGATTTCTAATTCAGATTCTTATGAATATGTTGATAACACTGTTGACAGGCAATTTTCCCGCTATGAGAACATGAAAAAGAATGGATTAAATTATGGAAGGATGGAGCTCAAAATTTACCAAAAAGTATCCTGCCAAAGAGGTTATGACATCACGTGATGTTATTCGTATGGCCTAAGACCAAACCATTACTGATTTATGGAGGAGGTTTCAGACCGTGACACGGTTAACACAGTTTTCGTGGACACACACAAAATGGCAAATTTCATGTATAATGGAAAGGACAGTGGTCTTTCTGACAGTTTTGTCATATTGTGATGATTACTGTGAATCAACATTTGCAATCGTCTTGGGCAAAACAAGTTTCTTTACATGCTAATATGAAGACTGAATCTGACATTTGGAAAACAGGACGGCATGAAAACGCCCAAAACCAGTATTAAATATTCATTCTTGCTGAGGGAAATAATGCTATGTCTACACTTTCTGTATTATATGAAAGATAAATGTTTTCTAATGTCCAAAACATCATTGGATGCAGTTAATAGTTAATGGAATTGCCAAATAAAATCCACGGACTTAAAAGTGTAGGCGAATTAGAGAATCACTCTCCTATATAATAGAATACAGTTTTACAGTAATATACAATAGGCCTATAGTATGGTAGGCTTTCCACCATCAGCCTACTCCATGTCTGGCACACATCTGTTCGCTCCTCCATGTCATCCCCCAAATGCAATATGCTTCATTGGCACTCGAATCTGGCAAACGATTGGCAATCTACTATCTTGTGTAAACATGACTGTCAAATATCCAAATCACTAAACCAATACCAAAGACATAAACTGAAGCTGGTGTCCCAGTGCCACTGGTTTGAATTTGGCCATTTCCCTCAAAACAAACAAAGCCATGGAAACACCCACGAATGTCAGAGCTTTTACCATCTACAGCGGCGTGCACAGACATTTTGGAGGGCAGCTGCTTGAGGGGGGGTGGGGGTCATGTGGAACTTCTGGCTGACTTACTAGGAGTTATATATTATATTGGGTCATTACATACATAGGCTACTGCACGTATATACATTATATGTATGGAATAGCGGACGACGAGGTGTCCCGATATCAAGGGAAATAATGGACGAGGCGGAGCGTTCTAAACAGCCCGACGGCGCAGCCGAAGGGCTGTTCGCTTCGCCAAGTCCATTTTCCCTTGATATCGGGACACCTCGAAGGCCGCTATTCCGCTTATCACCCGGTTACCAGCATTTAAGTATTAATTTATTAATATGTTGATCTAAGGCTTCGTGAGAAAGTAGATTCACCACTGCGCTTGGTACGTTGCCATGGGCACCTCTTCCTAATCTAGTGAGACGCGCCTCTATCGGAGGCATGTAAGGACGCGCGCAGAATGGTGGTGACTTGACAACCAAATGCGATAGAATTGACGACTGGGTTTTTGACTTGACAACCAGATGCGATAGAATTAGTAACGGGGTCTTGACTAGACAACCAGATGCGATAGAACTAACGACGCGGTCTTGACTAGACAACCAGATGCGATAGAACTAGTAACGGCACTTCGCCAGAAAGTTAGAGAAGAAGCAACTTGGACGCCCGCACGCCCGCATGACATCATTGGTGTCCTGCTACCGGGGAATAAAGGACACCTGCTCAGCCAATCAGAAGACGTTGCGTCTGCTCACTGGGTGATAAGGGGGTATTATTATCACCCCTTTCAACCGACAAGCATTTTGAATTGATACTGTCAACATGGACCACAGTATATTGTGACAAAAAAAAACTTCCAAAGAAAGGAACTTTCAAAAAGGGTTTTTTTGTCCAGTAGGGCAAAGGGGCAGGTGCTTAAGCACCACCTCGTCCCTATCTGTGCACGCCTCTGACAGACTGTCAAATTGAGGCCTACTATTCTATAGCCTATTTTCCTTTTCGCAAGTCATAGTTTACTACTCCTCTCTGGCAATCTTACAGCAGTGGTATTAAGTTGTGCTGACTTAGATGTCTGCTCCAAACCTTGGCAAGTTTTATCTGCCAAGCCTTATTTGGACCAACATTGCCAAATTTTATACTGTTAGTTATGGCTTGATATTGATCATCATCTACGAAATCAATGTATTTACAGACTTCATATTTGTATATTATGTGACCTCAGTATTATTGACTTGTAGCGAAAAGGCTTATTGTTGTCTTATTTTAACTTGAGTTCCAATATGCAAACTTTCATTTATTGGGATTCTAGACAGCAGTCTGAGTTGTAATTTTAAAACAAATCAAGAAATGAGGACAGTGTGTGTTGTTATTATTATTATTATTATTATTATTATTATTATTATTATTATTATTATTATATTCCAGAAGACAGGATGTTTAGGCTACACTTGTCTGAACACATTTTGGGCCCCTTGGATCAGGTACAATTCATTGGTTTAAAATCTAGTGCTATCTTGAAGGAGGACAAGGACTCGTTGTGGAATGTGAATGAGATAAACATCTCTCCGCTTGTCGGGCACCCGCACAGCTCCAGCTGCTCGCTCTATCATGCGCTCGCCGAAACGCCAATTCCAGCGCAAAGCTACGTAATTATTGACGGCATTTTTTTTCCATTTCAAGTGTCATCGCAAAGGTGCGCTACATTATTTTCTTCTTTCAAGCGTGGAGCAAATCCAGATAGATTCTATATGCGGTGGAGGTTGGAGGAAGAGGCTCTGTACACGGTTTTGAGGTGCTGATGCGGCCCTGAGAAGAAACGATGGCGACGGGGAGGTGGCTGCTCTATGCCGGGCTGTGTCTCTCACTGGTCGCCTTGTTTATGCTGACGGTAGCTGTCAGTTCCAACCACTGGTACGAAACCGATGCCAGGAGATACAAGGAGCGCTGTCGAACTTTCTCAAGTCGCATGAATGACCGGGGATTCATTTACATCCCGAACCACAGCCTCCCATTGCGCGCCAGCCGAGCCAGGCTTGACCGTCTTGAAGACAGACCAACCCTAGTTCGAAATCGGCGCCAGGTATTTGCTATGAGCGCGGCAGATGAATGCGGCCGACGGTACAATTCCACCAACATGGGTTTATGGAGCAAATGTTACCGCCTTGGATTTGACCAGGACATCGAGGATCTCATTAAGAAAGGTATGGAGCTGTTTATCCATACGACGCACCGTATGACAAGATTAACATGGTAATTTGTCATGTCGTGATCTGCAAAGACACATTACCCCATTTGAAAAACGTCCAGTAAATGAGAACGCTACCTTGCACCAAACCAAGCATAATGCTTCCATAAATCTGTGTTACGCACAGATGTTCCGACAAATAACATGAAAGCACGAGGCACTTAAGACTGAGATCAATTATAGATCACCCTAAGCTATTAATAAGTCAGTCGTTTAGGATGCCTCTGCTCTTTATGGTATGATCCACCTTACCATGGCTTAAGAAAACAATGAATGCATGGAGCCTGTAAAACGGTCCTCCATCAAAACGTATAGCCTCGAACCATCATTATGGTATGCATATGCAAATATTCTAATCCCCCTGTCCGCCATGGTGGTAGCCTATGTAATATGTATACGCCTTGCATTCAATGACAGGAAATTATACAGTTTTGGTGAAGCTGGCTTGTTTCTATGAGAGGATAGCCATGGGCGCCGATTCAGCTCCACATGATTGGTGATTATTCCGAGACAGCAGATGACAGTGTGTTCCGCTTTTTTTTTCTTGCTGATCCTCCTGTATTTACTACAGCATGCAATGCGAGGAGGGCCAGCTTGGCTTCACGTCTGTGGCCTGCCAGCCTTCCTTGCCTTGCCTGAATCGGGAGTTCTGTTCTGTTTAGGTGCTGCTGCTGCTTGGAACAGAACAGGAAGCAGAGCTGAGAATAAACTGTCAGACTCTGCCATCTGCCCCATGTTATTCACCAGTGGCGCCCACACCCCGTAGCTCCTCCTTGGAGAGTAGGGGGAAGAGAGAGAGAGAGAGAGAGAGAGAGAGAGAGAGAGAGAGAGAGAGAGAGAGAGAGAGAGAGAGAGAGAGAGAGAGAGAGAGAGAGGGAGAGAGGTGGAATGATACCATATATTACTCAACACGCAAGCTGGTGGGATACGCAAGTCAGAAAAGAGAATAATACTTAGAGATGCTATTGAGGACCCAATTGTCAGGGTTTCCCCCCAGCAATTTACAGTCAAGGGCCACCTTGACAACAATCACATCCCACCTTGGGCAGGGCCTCTGAAAAGATTAAGATTTTGTATTGCGGATGAAATTTCTTAAAAACTACATGAGCTATTTAATTTGGTGAATTTGATATCATATTTCATATGAAATCGCACAACAGCCTTTCCAGTCAAGATAGCATACGATATGTGTCTAATGTGCGGATGTCTGGATCCCCCCACCCACCTCCACTAAAGAATGTTCTGTGGGAAACAGAGGGGCATTATTTTATGACAAGCTTATCTCATTGTCTTTCTCCTGAGTATAGGGCTGGTGGTCTTGCAGCCTTTAAGAAGCAACTATGACTCTCGTCTTTCATGACTATCTACTAGACTAATGTTTGAGCTGCCCTAGCCTCAGGCCAGACTCTTGACATGTGTATGTGTGTGTACACTACTTTACAAAAAAACAAAAACCTAACCTTCTTTGCATCTGCACTTGTTGTTCTGTACATTTCCTGTGCACTTTGTATCTGATAGTGATGTTGGCTATGATTATATCCTCTTTTGTAAGTCGCTTTGGTTATAAAGCGTCTGCCAAATGCAATGTAATGTAATGTAATGTAATGGTCGCAAGTCAGGGTGTGATTTGTTGAAAAGCCAGAAGGGGTGATACACTTCAGATGTTAAGCAATGTCAATGCAGTTACATTGCACCAAAAATGAAATAATGTAGAACAAGTGAAGATATTAAACCAGAAGAGAGGGATGATCTCTTCACCCCCATCCCCCACAACAAATTGCACCCTTGTCCCAAGTCTGAATGCAGTATAACTTGGGCGCATGTAGACTTGGGAAGTAAATGGATGTTTTATGGGCCTTTCCTTTCCTTCCCTCTGCTTTTACAAAGGACTTTTAGAAAAAAAGCACAACAAAATACCTCCTCTTAATGTATGTTCTCTACAAGTCTTCTGTTGTCCAGACTTGCACTTTAAATGTCTGTATGAGCACTGTCTATGTCCATACTGTCTTAAATCCATGTATGAGTACTGTCTATGTCTATACTGTCTATGTCCTTACCTAGATTAGTCTATGTCTGCATGGGAAAGCAAGAAACGTAATTTCAAATTCTTTGTATGACCAGTGCATGTAAAAGAAATTGACAATAAAACCAACTTGACTTGACTTGACTTGACTTTGTGTTCAGGATCCATCCAGAGATGCTCCTTCATCAGGTATTACTACTCCTCCTCCACCTCCTCCCGGAAGGACTTGTCCTACAACATCACCAAAATAATACAGCAAGATGACTGGCATGCCTTGCGTAAGTGCTGTCGAGGACCTGACTTCTTGTTCTTGGGTTGGGAACAAGTGGGAACAAGTGGGACACCCCCCCCCCACCCTTAAACTCCATTTGGATTTGTTTCTTCTTTAAGTTTTTTTTTTTCTTTTTCTCCTTTCAAAGGCATAATGGTGTGCCCAAACATCATCATGCTGTTGAATGAATAAACATGAAAAAAGAGGACAAGAAGAAATTCCAAAGGAGTTTCCAGACCTTTTTTTCAAAAAAAACAAAACTAAACAAAAAAAAAATGTTCAGCTCCACAGACTGTGGCCAAGCTAAGCCACAAGTGAACCAGTGGGAACCTTTTCATTGTTGAGTCAACAATCTGATTTTGATCTGAAGAGCCCCCTCTGAATTTGGAGGCCACTCAGTTGATAGCAGACAGATCTTTCAGGCCATTCATTCATCATACAGTACAGACCCCTCTGGCCTGTCCATATGGCCTGGTTTGGTTTAGGGCTACTGACGGCTCATTTCGACAAACCAGCCTATTTCGACATAACACCCTCTACTGATATGGTAAATGTGTGCCTTTAGGGTGAGGAGTCCGCACACTTAAAATACCTTTTTTCTTCTTTTTTTCTTGTATTCCATGGCAGGGTAGAATAACGTTTCGACTGTTGTCTTCATCAGACTCTCTACAAACAGGTTGAGTAGTGATTATAACTTACGGCCAGTTTGTTCTAATCACTACTCAGTCTGTTTGTAGAGAATCTGATGAAGACAATAGTCAAAACGTTATCCTATCCTGCCATGGAATAAAAGAAAAAAGAAGAAGAAAAGGTGTGTGGACTCCTCAATCTAAAATTACAGTCAGCCTTTGTCCTGCACTCTTTCCTTACAGTATGTGCCACAATAGGTTGAGTTTGACATGCATAGACATTGTAGGTAATGTGTATGCATCATAGCCTCTTTGTGCAGATGGGCCTGCTGCTGGGCCCATTCAGTGATGGCTAAAAAGACTCAACTACATCATAATAACATTGCTATGACATTACAGGGAGCCGTAAGGAACAGATTAAGGCTTGGTTATTACAATGTTGGTGAGCGTAAGGTTATAACATAGGCTCTGCGCAGGGGGTAGCCCTTTGGTGCAGGTGGGATCATGCCAATCTCTCTCCCTGTTCGCTGGGAAAAGTATCGTAACAATAGCCTGATAAACCAGACTAAATGTGGATGTCTAATTTAGTCTGGCCTCGATGCATAATACATCCGAAGATTGTTGATGAGAACAACCTTCCCTTAAAACCCTGCCCGCTTTGATTCAAAACACATCTTTGCGTTGTAATTGGTTTGCCAGATTCATGGCATTCTGGCTTCATTGAATCATTATGCGAGGCCAGACCCACCCGTAGACAAAACATTTTGCCGTCCAGCGGGTGGCGCTGGTTCACCAGGCTATCGTAACAACACTGGTATGGCATTACAGATTGAAGTAACAGATTAAGACTTGGTCATTAGGCCTACCACGTGGTCCCGCACATTGACCATTTTGCAGTAACTTATTTCACACGACAGAAGCGTTGTGCAAACTGGTCATTGTGCAGGAGTTGTAGTTTTATTCTGCTCAGCATCAGCAACCTATGGGGTCATCTCTAATGCACCTGCTAGGTGAGATGTGTAGAACAAAAAAATCACAAGTTGTTCAAAGTAAGTAGCCTGTTATGTGAAGTCAAATACTTGATTATGAATGCTTTCCCGTGTCCCCCTCAGACTTGCGGCGCATGACAGCTGGCTTCATGGGCATGGCTCTATCCATCATCCTGTTCGGGTGGACCATCGGAGTCCTGGGCTGCTGCTGGGACCAGGGCCTCATGCATTACGTAGCCGGCCTGCTCTTCCTCATGGGAGGTAAGACATGCACATTAACAATAATATGAACATTAATATCTACTATTTAATACAGTATATATCTGTCTATCTGTCTATCTGTCTATCTATCTATCTATCTATCTATCTATCTATCTATCTATCTATCTATCTATCTATCTATCTATCTATCTGTCTATCTATCTATCTATCTATCTATCTATCTATCTATCTATCTATCTATCTATCTATCTATGGGGGTTGGACAAATTAATGGAAACACCTGTCATTTTAGTGTAGGAAGTGTCATGGCTCAAGTGGACCAGCCTGTAGGCCAATCTTCATTAATTGCAAATTGTACCAGTAAGGTGAAGTGTGAAGGTTCAATTAGTAGGGTGAGAGCACAGTTTTGCTCAAAATTTTGCAATGCACACAACATTATGGGTGACATATCAGAGTTCAAAAAGGAGAAATTCTTGGTGCGCGTGTAACTGTTGCATCTTTGACCAAGACAGCAGGTCTTTGTGATTATTAAGAGCCACGGTATCCAAGGTAATGTCTGCATACCACCAAGAAGGATGAACCACATCCAACAGGATTAACTGTGGATGCAAGAGGAAGCTGTCTGAATCCTCTGAAAGGGATGTAGAGTAAGTTGGTCCACTTCGGAAAGACTAGGCCAGGGATGACTGGAGCACTCAGATACTTTTTAGTATTTTATTGTTATGTTTGCACCACAATAAAATACTTAAAAGTATCTGAGTGCTCCAGTCATCCCTGGCCTAGTCTTTCCGAAGTGGACCAGTTTACTCTACATAGTAGAAGTAGTAGCTTTATTGTCCCCCATGGGGGAAATTTCTTACATTTCTTTCTTACATTGTATACCGTCCTGGACTGGACGCACCAAGAAGGTTAGAGCGCAAGTGACTTAACTTTTACCTCTGAAAGGGATGTTTGGATGCTAACCTGGACTGTATAAAAAAAACCATAAAACCACAGCTGTCCAAATCACAGTAGAATTGAATGTGCACCTTAACTCTCCTGTTTCCACCAGAATGGTCCACTAAGAGCTCCACAGGGTCAATATACACGGCCAGTCACCCAAACATCTCTTTCAGACAGCCTCCTCTTGCGTCCACAGTTAATCTTGTTGGATGTGGTTCATCCTTCTTGGTGGTATGCAGACATTACCTTGGATACTGTGGCTCTTGATACATCACAAAAACTGGCTGTCTCGGTCAAAGATGCAACAGTTACATGCGCACCTTTTTGAACTCTCATTTGAACATGTCACCCATAATATTGTGTGCATTGCAAAATTTAACAAAATGTTGAGCAAAACTGTGCTCTCACCCTACTAATTGAACCTTCACATGTCACCTTACTGGTGCAATGTGCAATGAATGAAGATTGGCCAACAGGCTGGTCTACTTAAGCCATGAAACTTCCCACACTAAAATGACAGGTGTTTCCATTATTTTGTCCAACCCCTCTATCTATCTATCTATCTATCTATCTATCTATCTATCTATCTATCTATCTATCTATCTATCTATCTATCTATCTATCTATCTATCTATCTATCTATCTATCTATCTATCTATCTATCATTATTTTTAGGTTTATATTAGACACATTAGTGACACATGTGGTTGCCTAAGCCCACGTCCAGACATTAATCTGCTGTCAAATAAGTTGGTATATGTATGAGCCATCTATTGTTAGTATTGTGGTTTCAAATATGTCTGCATAGTACTCTGAGACTGGACATGTGGAAGAAGTGCAGTATCAGCTGGGCTGTCAATTACTCTTAAAGCTTTTAAATTGGGTGCTGAATCTCACATAAATTGTACCAAAAAGCAGAAGACAAAATTTCTGGGTTTTTTTTTAAACTTATTCCCCCACAAACATTTCAGGCTGAGCATCCTTCTTTAACGTGTTATGCCGATTTCCCCATGGTATTCTAAGCCCCCACAAGCCAGGGGCGCTGTCAGAAATCATATAAAATGTGTGGGCCCAGAAAAAAACAGACTGGCCTAGCTGAACGCACATTAGTATTCCTACCCTATCCTAGGTTATTGTTATTGCTTCACCAGTCAATCACACAACACAACACTTGAGCCTTGTGACTGGTTGCGGTTGATTGACAAGAGAGCGGTCACAGGTTCATGCCTATGCCATAGAAAGCCATCAGCCGTTTGAAATATAGACTCGCAGTAAATTTCCAGCATTTAGTAGCCTGCAGCCTGGGCATGTGGAGGAGGCACAAACAATCATTCTGATTGTGCCTGATCAATGATTTAAATTTGCATCTGTACCCCCTGAGGGTAACTTTGTCCAAGTATGCAGACAGCTAAAACCCAAATGCTGTGTAAAATGTGTTGTGTTGTGTAGCAGTGCTGGATGCTGTAGCGTCCTTATGCAGACAATTGTGGAAAATACAGCAGGATATGAAATATAACCCCATACTATATGTCATTTTAGAACCAAACAGAACAAGTGGCTCAATTTTCCAGGCTCCTTGTGTCTGATAATAGCCTCTATCTTTGTGAAGATGAAACATCCTGGATATTGTATTCTGTTTCTCATATTTTTATGTATACTTTGACGATAAATAGTGTCTCGTGAATTCATAAAATACTTACCATGATGCAAAATACAATATAGAGTAGATTATAATTCCAGCAAATGTTATCATTACATTACACATAGCTGACGCTTTTTTAATCCGAAGCGATTTAAAGCTATTTTACAGTAGGTACAGAAAGAAATGGCTGAAAAAATATGACCTTGGTTGTTTACATTTAATTGGAATTTGACGTTTGTGGTACTTCGAATGGGTTAATAAGCCATTGTGAAATTGAATGCTGGTAATAGGAGATAAATTTAGATGCACAACTCTGATCTTACCATTAAATCTTGAAGTACTGACAGTGCAGCTGTGATCTTTAACCTTTAAACTTAACCTCACCTCATCTCAACCAATAGGCACTTTCTACATCATCGCCCTGTGTAGTTGGCCTCAATTTTAATTCATAAGATTATAAAATGGAATTAATGGTAAAATTATAGACAAACAATGTGTACTATTTTTTTGATGCTAGAGTCTGACTTAAATGCCCTTGACCTTTTACACTAGCGGTGCAAGTCATGGCTTCCAAACCACATCCGCTCCACCACAGGCACCTCTATGGCAAGCATCAACTTTAAAGGGTAACTTCTGCCAATTTCAACATGCAATGTAATACTCACACTACCCTGGACTTGTCCCAAGATTTTTTTTCCAGCCTTTTCCGAGATCCTGGTCATTGTAATGGGGGCAAGTGTATGTTTACATTTAAAGGGACACTGTGCAGGAAATGGTCAAAAAAGGTACTGCAACTATGCTGCTCATTGAAACTGGGTTGCCTATTGCCAAATTCGATATTTACATGAAAGTTTACCAAGTAATAAACAAATATTTTCTAGTATGGTCCAAGTGGAGTCATTTTTGCAGCTAAAAATGGCTGTTATTGGAAATTCAAAATGGCGGACCATGGAGAAGATCCCCCTTTTCATGTATGAAAAGTGCAATTTTTCCAGTCATAATGAATACTTAGAATTTGATGGTGGTGGTAAGAATTCATGAAAAAGGTAACATTAGTGAATGGTCAGCATGAATTCTGGAAATAAACAACTAAAAATGTCACAGTGTCCCTTTAAATAAAAAAAATTCTTGATTTATTCCCAATAACATCCAAAAGGTTACGCAACATCCGCAGACAACTAACTAACAGCGATACCTTTTGGGATAATATTTGGAGTAGGCCTATTTTTGAATGTAAACAAAATCTCCCCCCATTAGAATAGCTCAGATCTCGGAAAGGGCTGAGTCGAAAAATGCAGCACCACCGGGTACCAACAAGTCAAGGGTAGCATGAGCAATACAACAGCATATTGAAATTGGCAGAAGTTATCCTTTAAGCTCTTGCGATTTAATGAGACGGAAAAATACATGATGCTAAAATAGACTGCCGACGCGTGTTATTTTTGATGCAAATGTCTGACTTTACCATCACCCCATGACCTCTAATACTATCCTGACTTATAACCCCTCATCTCCACCTATAGGCACCTTCTGCATCATCTCCCTGTGCACCTGTGTGGCCGGCATCAACTTCGAGCTGTCGCGCTACCCCCGCTACCTGTTCAGCCTCCCGGACGACATTGGCCACGGCTACGGCTGGTCCATGTTCTGCGCCTGGGGGGGTTTGGGCCTCACCCTCATCGCTGGCTTCTTCTGCACCCTGGCACCCTCCATCCAGCCCCCACCACCCCCGCGCACCCACTACCCCAAGACCCGGCCCGAGAATGGGACGCTGTGCTGAGGAGTGACCCACGCCACGCCAAGCCAGGCCAAACCAGGCCAAGCGGAGAGGAGCGGGGACCAGGGGAGGGGGATTTTTATTGTGTTGCAAATTATTGTTGGAGTATTGAGGGTTGACGGAGGTGATCGTTCTGGAGTCTGGACCTTATGCAAGACTACAGCTGGACAAAAGCTCTTGATGAGCAAGAGTGAACACTTTGAACGAAATGGGGTCAGACTTGATTTAATTCATCCTTGTGTTATGTTCGGATTGATGGTGGTGGGAATGTTCTGTGCACAAAAGTGGATTTCACCTGAACTACCCCTAGAGGGAGCTGCAGCCCAGGTTTGAGAGCTCGAGAGCAAGCAAGAGCAAGCGAAAGAAGAACTGCTCCACATCTAAAATAGTCTGAACTTCAGATTTGATCTTTGCACGTACACAGTGGAAGTACTGTACTATAAGTGTTTTCTCTTTCAGTGTGTCGTACCTCCTGTTTGCCTTCATGTGTGTGACCGAAAAACAAAAAAACAAAAAAGGAAAAAAGAAAAACTGGAGAATTTACAACTGTCTCAAGTCTGCCAGAAGTTAAATGTATAACTTGACAAAAAGATGTGGAGACTGGGAAATCAGTCATAATCGAGCATTTCTCATCCAGTCGTTATAACACGAACACACATGCATTCCATCATTAGGTAATAAAAATTTCTTATAGAAAAAAAAATACCATTTGGATTTGGTGCAATTTTCTCTGCATGTCAGAAATTAACCATGGGGTCAACTGAGGTCAAGTGAGTGACGGTAGATGAAAACCCAAGACAAGCAACCAAGACATCTGGTTCAGAGTTCTTTTGTTTTATTTTAATATTCTGTTTCTTTTTCAAGACCATCAGAAAAGGGGTCAGTTCTTTTTAAGCTCTTTTCGCTTCTTTTTTGTGTTAGATGTGATTCTCAGCAGCTTTTCAAACTCAAGGTTGGTTGCGGGCCGGCTGGTTTATTCCTCCCAGCAGCAGCCTTCACGGATCGTTCTGGTGAACACTGATTAGTCCGGCCAGACTTGATGAGAATAGAATAGAGAGATAAAGAGACGGTTAAAAGGGAAAAATAAGACAGTGAAGGAGAAGAAAGAAAAGGAGGATGAGGAGGAAAGAGAGGTAGGGGGGTGGGTGGGTTCTGAATCCTCCCCCAGATCGGCCATTTTTGTTGCGGTCTTGCATCAGTGAAAATCTCTTGCAATACAGGTTAGATCACTTTTTCCTCCTCTCTTTCAAACAAGAGATTTTTAGAAAATGAATTTCAGTCAGGTTATTTTTGGGTCACGCAGGCATCTTGCACACGACGTCTTCTCCTGTTCTCTACTGACACGCATTCAGAGTTAAGGCCTTTGCAGCGCTGCTTGGAGCCAAACATAACAGACACACACCACGCATGCAGCCACGTCTCTCAATGGCTCTAGGCTCACACAAAGCAGCATTTTCATTTTTTTCTTTGTATTCATTTGTTTGCTCGTCTTTCTGTGTTGCTCGCAAGGCCAGCAATTTCACATGTTACCACATGGTGGCCCTCTGAAGCCTCAGACACCCCAAGACCAGGTCATATACATGCACTGTTTTTTTTTTTTTTAACTCTGATGAGAGGGGAAGTGAGATGGGACACACACAACGTGCCCCTTACCCCTCACGTCACATATTGGCCAGCACCTCACCTCCCTCTGATGCAGAGACCAGGCTTCCCACCAGCCCTCAGTGAGGTGCTCAGCCCACTATATCCCTGACTGTGACAGTAGGCACATGACCTAGCCTTCACATTGCACTGACCTTCAATAACCTTGAATCTCCAGGGGGTCATTCATCATCCTCACTATGACCATCATAATCTTGGAAGCTACAACAGGCTGGCTCTACTGATTCGGCCTCAAGTACCTTTGGAAGTGCATAGCCCAGGTTCTACAACACCCTTCGCTGGGTCACTCTAGCCTAGTCTGCATAATCTGATTGCTTTAACCTCTTCAACCCAACAAGGAGGGTGGACTGGTTCTGTCCACAGCACAGCAGGTTAGGACGATTCACAGTATGGAGGTAAGCAGTAAGGTGAGCGTCAGTGAGTATTTCAAGCCCACACCCACCCATCCATTCACTCAGCTACTACACAGTTCTATCTGTTGGTTTTATTCCTTACCGACATCTGTGCACACTAAAGTATACGAATTTCTTACTTGCCTAGCTAGCAAACCTAAGAGGTATGATGGTGGTGATCAGGCCCTAGAGAGGTGTGGTGATGCTCAGCTATTTTCCCTTAACTCTCTATGGGCCAAGTCTGAGGGAACAGCCTGCGTGTTAAGGCCATGTTAACTGTGTTTACTGGGTACTGTTTGATGTGGTGATTATGTTAGCATTATGTACCACAGAGCCTTACATCGATGACTGGCTGGCTGGCTGGCTGACTGATAATACTCACCAAACAAAACACTAGATGGAAAAAAAAAACAAATTAAGAAAAGAAAAATCTGCAAACAAGGCCGTCTGAGGGAGGGGGTGAAGGGATGAGGGGTAAATTGATGCCAGAGAAAGAAAAAAATAATCAGATAATCATCGATCTTTGTTATTCAGTGTTACAAGTTTGGCCTTGAGTTCTCATGGTTGAACGGTAGGTGGGTCGGTCAGTCGGTGTTGTACTGTGGTGCTAGTTGCATGTTTGTGTCCGCATGTCATCAGTGTGTGTATGTACGTACGTCGGTAAGGTATGCATGTCTGTATGTTTATGGAGTCGGTTGGTTGTAATGCGTTCTTATGTGTTGTTGGTGGCGGTGGGTATTCTGTGACGGGGTTATGTCGCCGCCCTAGTGGCGATCCATGGCGGCGCTCTGTAGCAGGTCTGCGGCGGCTGTCTGGGCGGGGGGTCTGAAGGCGGTCTGGAAGCCGGGCGGGGGCGAGTGGAAGTGGCTGCTGGGTGTGGGGGCGCTGGTGGGCTGGAGTGGGAGCGGGGGGAGATAGGGTGCCCAGCCGGCTCTGTGCAGGGAGGAGAGGTGGTGTGCCTCCAGCAGGCTGCCGTGGTGGTTGGGCTGCTGCTGGGGGGGCTGCTGTTGGAGGGGAGGCGGGGCGGCGGCGGTGGTTGTAGTGGAGGAGGAGGAGGAGGAGGAAGAAGCGGAGCCCACAGGGGCGTCCATCTCTGTCAGGGTCTGCAGCGACTTGAGCCAGTGGGGGGGATTGTCGTCCTGGAGACAGTCCAGACTGTTGCCTGCGGTCGCCGGGATACCTGTAGCGTAGGAAAGGGGGAACCAGGAGAGCAATTGTAATGGTTACTATTCAGGTCACGAAGTAGTGAAGTACAGTATCCCTCATTGGTCACCGTTTTCACACAGTGAAGTATTTTTAGGGGCTTTTTAAGCCTTTTATTTTCGGTTATACAAGATAGGACAGTGAAGGTTGTGACAGGAAGTGAGTTGGGGAGAGAGAGAGAGACGGGGAAGGGTCAGCAAAGGGCCCGGGCCAGAATCGAACTCGGGTCGGCCGCATAGTAGACGAGTGCCCTACCGCTAGTACCACGTCAGGGCCCACACAGTGTGTACTGCACGAGAAGGGGGCAGCCCTGACGTTCATAGTGCCTGGGGAGCAGTGTGGGAAGGTTCCAGGGAAGGGTGGAGGAGGGCACTGGCCATATTTATTCACACCTCCAACTCATTAAATGCAGAGTCAAGTCAAGTCAAGTCGGTTTTATTGTCAATTTCTTTACATGCACTGGTCATACAAAGAATTTGAAATTACGTTTCTTGCTTTCCCATGCAGACATAGACTAATCTAGGTAAGGACATAGACAGTACTCATACATGGACATCAGACAGTATGGACATAGAGCCGGCTCTGATTAAATGTTTGCCACTCCTCCATATAGTTGCATTTTTTTTTATTTCAGGCAGCCCAGAACCATGGAATTCAGAGTGACTATTGGGGTACAGGAAGTCAGTTGGTGACAAACATGTAGATTCATGTAGACTGAAACAATTCTAGGTAGGCAGTGGCTTTCTTTTGGCTAGAGATTGATGAAGAACCACTGCGTTTCAAGCAAAATGAGGTAAAACGGATTCACATTTACCTTTGCCGCACTTTCTGTGTTCTAGGCCCACTTCCTGGAACTAAAGTGGAACGATGTCAATGGCGACCTATGGGTGCGTTCCAATATGCAACCTTGCGTCCCCCACTTGTGCTCGTGGCCTCGTACCAGGACGTAATATGTCATAATGACATCACTGACAACAGCACCATATTTCAATATCTCGCAAAAGCTCAATTGTAAAGTCATTTTCTAATTTGGACATTGGATGGTGAATAAAGAATAGTCCCCCAAAAACTGTTTTGGCTAGGCTGACAGAGGGGAAACTTATTTGTTTTCTCCAAGGAGGCGGGGCATTAGCAAAACACAAGCACAAGTGGAGGACGCAAGGTTGCATTTTGGAACGCACTCTATGTGTCAAGAGACTTCACGAGCCGCCAAAATCTTACTTCCATGGCTCTGGGGTAGTCTTCCAGAGGCAATTCCAGGCTATACCGTGAAACCCCATTGGGAAACTCCAACTCCCATTGTCATTGTGACACAGCACTCCACAGCACACAAGTGAACACTGCACACTGCACACAACGAAATTGCATTTATGCCTCACCCGTGCAAGGGGGCAGCCCTCAGTGGCGCCCCATGGGGAGCAGTGCGGTGGGACGGTACCATGCTCAGGGTACCTCAGTCATGGAGGAGGATGGGGGAGAGCACTGGTTGATTACTCCCCCCACCAACCTGGCGGGTCGAGAGTCGAACCGGCAACCTCTGGGATGCAAGTCTGACGCCCTAACCGCTCACCCATGACTGCCCTACCCATACTGCTCAGTGAAAGGGGCTAGAAATCAGAATGCTAGACTTACATTAGGCTCCGTTTACATCAATTCCTATCACCATATCGTCGTGTCGGCGTCTTGCAAACTATTTACCTTTACAAAGTTCCTGTCCTCTCAATAAAAAGCTATTCTGTTAACAAAGAAACACGGTTCGGCTGATTCGCTAGTTTGTGCTAGCTGAAGTGAAGCACGCCTGTTTGTTTATCTTCCCAGCAATCAAGTCACATGACCAGGGAATACCAGCCCAGCGAATCAGGGAGGAGCACGTCATAGTGATGTTGTCCAACCAGGACGGGTAGCTAGAGCTCGGCACTGCGGAATCTCGTTCCTCACAGCTGAATCAGCATCGTATAGAGCTCGAAAGTGACGTCACTTCCCCCGATTTCATGGGACCTCAACGGCGTTTTTAGCCGAAAATCGTAGCATGTAATCCAATGGCGGTATTAAAATGATATTTCGATCCCCTTCGAGTTGTGCCACGAGCTCCATATATGTTGTTTCTGATATTTTTGCTTAATTTTTCGTATGAACCCCCAAACTTTTTAGAAAGCTGTGTTTCTTCACATTTTTCATGCCGACGGCCTCGGAACAAAACATTGAGACTTCTGCATGAATAATCTTTATCTAGCCTCTTAAACAGCATATTTGTAGCCCAGCGCATATCATGACTGAGATCAGAAGATATTTACTCTCTACCATGTTGTTAGATGGTCAGCTTAGGTCCCGTGAAACGCGGAACTAAGGGGCGGGACTTTCGAGCCCAATTCGAATGCTTACGTGGGCTCTGGCATCTTTGAATCCTTCCACTTATGAAGTAATTTTCCAGTATTTTCATGTAAAGGGACAGAGCATTCGCGATATAAACGATATAAACACAGATTAATGTAAACTAGACCTTTACCACAAAAACTGTAGTATGACTTGCATTGAAGTTGAGAAATACATTTCTACAGTTGCTGATCTCCATTGATGCTCTTCGCAAGGGTCTACATCCCGCCTCCACAGTGACGGACCTTTGAACGGGTTCACTGACGTCTGTGTGGACGCATTGTCCCATACCACTAAAAAAGTTTGCGATGCATGCACCCCACTTCAACGCCTCCTCCCCAACTTACACCTAGCATGTCATGTGCTACTTAGATCAAACTGGTGCGAGCTCATCATCTCATGAGGATTTGTGTTTGATTTGATTTGTGTGTTGTTGATGGAACATTTGCTATGAAAACATGTTCTTGCGCACGTGCAGTAGACCGCCATTGGTCGACAAAATGTGAGTCGGATGAGGCTACTGATTGCTTCTAGTGCAGGAGGAACAGGCGGCCAGTCACACTTGATCCAGTCAGTTCCAATCAACCATCTTAATCGTCACAACCACTCTTCTGGAGCAGATGAGGCAAACTGTGAAATCAGCTGTACTGGCACAAGCAGAAGGCAAATCTGACAGGACTTACTTCCCTTTCTCCACCTCTGACAAAGAGGGAGGCTCGACAAGAGCACCCAAAGGAACTTCATTTGGTTTGGTATGTAAATAGCGCTAATGATGCCATTCACCTTGGGTGACTTTCAAACTACTTTCTCCCGTCCTTTATGGTTCCTTGTGGCATCTTGCCTAGTGTTCGACCTACCTCCATGAGGAAAACAATAGTTTCCCCACGATAAACCTGCCCGCCCACCCCCCCCCCCACCCCGTACTATCCCGATTGCAAATAAGTTAATGACCTGCAAATTGTGTTTTAACAAGATATTGAATAATCCTTTGATTATCAATGCTGCTGAAAGGATGTGAGGAACTGGCTTGAAAGGTACCCCAGGTTTTACCCCAGTTGATCTTTAACCCATTGCCCATTAATCCACTTTTGTTTGCCTCCCCTGTGACTTTCCATCTGCCATGTTCATTGAGAACGCCACTTCAGATGGGGATGGAGATAATGCATGAAGGAATGTCACTTACAAGGAACCCTAATCCCCTTTTTGTTTCAAAGTATCTACCATGTTATTTCTCGAGCTAAATAAATAAGGGACTGCTCTTTCCAAAAGAACCCTCGGCATGCTTGCAGCAGGAGACGCGTGTGCGGGCACAATTCATTCATGAACACGTTAACATGCGGCATTTAATGTCAATTTCGAGCGCGTTAGACACGGCAGGCAAACGCGTGCGTTAGGTGCAATATCTTCAAAGTCACTTGGGGCGATGGTAAGAAAGACTGCACAGTTCCATGCGAGTGTTTCTGGTGAAAACGACAATGGCAGCAACTTTTAAGAGCGTCTCACTGAGCTTGTCCGATATTACAAACATTTGCGATCATACTTCCCCATTGCACTTTGAAAAAGGAGCGTGCAAATATAAGAGCAGTAGCAGTATCGTCTCCTTGCCTGGAGAGTCCTTTTGTTTTTAGTTTTCCTTGCCGTCTGTGTTCCCAATTTCTGCATCGCAATGCTGCGCGCTCTCTGCCCCCTGGGTGACACAGCCAGTATTTTGCGTCTTGGTCTACTGATTTTAAAGCAAGCATGTGCATTTGGTTGCTCACGGTGACGCGCGTAATTTACAGCTCGCAGCAAGCGTGCCAAGAGCTTAACTGTTGGACAAAAATGGTGGCTCTGACATTTTAGGGCAACCTCGAAGCTGGGTAGTATGCTTTTTGCTCTTGAAAACCCATATATCACAACCATCTTACAAGTGGCACATAAGAAGGATTATGCATGCGTGTTGGGGTTGTGCATGCGATGTGGTTACACATGTAAGTTACAGTAGGGCTGGGCAATATGACGATATATATCGTTATCGTGATATAAAAGTGTATATCGTGACCTTTCTCCTATATCGTTTATATCGTGACATTCAATTGTATAAAATTGATAAAATTACTGTCATTTAATTACATTTCATGTTGTCACAATACACACTATAAGATAATGTAACTGTAAAAATAAGAATAAAAAGATCCATTTTAAAGAAAGGTTGTTTTGCGACATTAAAAAATAAAGAGCAAATAAAGAGAATAACTGAAAACGTATGTAATTGTGCTATATCGTGATATATATCGTTATCGTGATATGGGAAAAAAAACAATATCACGATATGGATTACTTTATATCGCCCAGCCCTACGTTGCAGTAGATTTCCCCATCACCAACAGCCTTAGAAAACCCAGCACACCGAATTTTGACTATTCCTAAAGAGCTGATTTCAGGCTGCAGGCTCCATGTAGGACTCTGTTCCCATTCCAATTACACTGAGTTGGTCCGTCCCACATACTCGTATTGGTCTGTGTGTCGTACCTGTCCACTACCGCATGAATTGCCATGAACAGAAAATGGTGCATCGCCATCAAGAAAACTGCCATAATTTGCCACCAAGTTAAAAAAAAAAGGTAAGCAAACACTTTTTTTTCACTGTTCATTTATTGTGTGTTTTGACTGACATTATTTTGTTCCTTAAACGTAGAAACTGTGAAGCTAATAGGGATGCAAATTATCGATTAATTCATTAATCATTAGTTGACAGCCTTATCGATTGACTTACGATTAATTGATGAGCGGCGTTTTACCCCCCAAATTTCAATGTTTCTCTGCAAAAAACTACTAAATATAAACAAATATTTGAAAAATTTAGATAAAATACCACATTTAAATGAATTCTATTTCAATTCTTTAATCCTAAGGTGATTTAAATATTCCCACTGTTCACAGCCCTCTTCACACACACTCTTCACATGCCAATCTCACCTGGGTCTCTTATCAGTTGAATTGTCGATTAATTGCGATTTATGTTTTTTTAATCGATTAATGCATTGATCGATTAAAGTCGATTAATCGATTAATCGTTTGCATCCCTAGAAGCTAATAATGATACTATCTAGCCAAAGCTGTGTCTTGCTCATAGAGGTAGTGTAGAACATTAGACTAGAGGTGACACAGCAATTCGCGACAGCACTGGGAAACAGCACATGTGATAGCGCCTCCCATCGTGTGTAGGTAGTGTAGGCACCTTCAGTCAATGAGAACACGCCCACCCCTGTCAAAAAATGGACTAAAACTGTGTGAATATGAACTAACACATAAATCAAAGACCAGATTTGAAATGTCAGGCTAAGCTAACTTAAGTCATAAAATACATTTAAAAATCTAATTATATTAATTATGTAGATATTTAGCAGCACACTTGTCACATTATTGAGCCATTTTTTGACAGGTGAGCCTTATTCTCCATTTATTTCTATTTCTCAGGTCTACCTCTAAAAAATGGCTGCCACTGATCGCCGTGAAAAGGGGGGCGGGGTCACCTCTAGTCTAATGTTCTACCTCTATGGTCTTGCCTGTGCCTCAATAATGAGAAAGCAAAATGAATAAGCACTAAGCATACTACACACTACAGTGATGTGGTGAAGCCTGCGACAACAACATGATGGGTGGGTCTTCTCTACACTGGAATGTAGAGTGGCCAACCTCAGCCATGAAGTGTTAGGGCCAAAACATACCAAGGCGGAACGGAACGGTCGCGGGACGAACGCGGTCTTTCTGCTTAGTTTCGACCGGCGTGTTTTTCTCTGCCTTTCACACTGACAGCGTCGGCGTGCGCGGCCAGTCCTGTTCAAAACCCTCCCCACAGGCAAAGCTAGCATGCTACTCTGCCATTCATTTGAATGAGACACCGCCGGTCGCCGGCGTGAAAAATACGCTCGAGTTCTATTTTCCAAATGCAGCGCGGCGCGGAGCCGGCTCCCGCGCTGCTGACGCTCGACTACCGCCGGTTGGTGTGTAAGGACAGATATGTTTCAATGTATTTTCACCGACGCCGGTAAAAAACGTGGCCGTTCCGCGACGCTTTACCGCCCTGGTGTGTAAGACCCCTTATGCTGATCATGAGCTAAGCTACTTCTTCCTCTTCCTTATATATTTCTATTTTTCCCTGGAATGAGCCATCATACAATTGCCACTAACTTTATAGTGCCTCATATCTAATAGCAAAATGAATGAGTCCTTTACACGCACTACACTAGAGTGGCTCAGATAAGCCTCGTCTTTTGCCTCACTCACAATGACCCCATAGCATTGCTTCTAGGGCTGGGAATCGATCCAAAGTTCCTGGATCGATTCAATTTCGATCCAGAAGGCCACGATGCGATTCGATCCGATATCAATCTATAGTATTGTTGGATTGTCACTTTAACCCATTTATGCATAGAATTCTATGAAATGTCAACCTGTACTGTAAACTGCCTATAAAAACATGGTATGAGAAAGAAAGGTGGTAAATAAATGAGTAATACAATGTCAATATCCATAAATAGTTTTAAGTAAAAACTGCCACTACTGCCAGGAACAGCCCCGTGTGTATTTGTGCATGAGTGTGTATGTTGAAGAGAGCTACCCGACGCGGTTGAGAATATAGAGATGGTCCTCGGCAAAAGATCGATTCACAAAGTTTTGGATCGATATCGGATTTTTCGAACGTGAAGAGACATCGGATCGGGGATCGATCTTTTGAACACAGCCCTAATAGCCTCCATACACTACCTAAGGGCCCCCTGTACTGACCTGTGATGATGGCGGGGTCCATCCAGCTGGCCGTGGCGTCCCAGCTGAGGCTGTGCGAGATCCCCACGGGACCCGAAGGACCACCGGGCCCCCCGATGTGGTTGACGCTGGAGGAGGACGACGATGAGGAGGAGGAGGAGGTAGAGTTGGGGAGACCCCCGAAGTTGATGTTGATATTTGGTAGGAGCGCCCGCAACCCGTCCTGCCACTCTTTCACGTTCAGACTCTCTATAGAGCCATTGTTGTCCACTGAGGAGGAAGGGAGGGAGGGAGAGAGGGAAGTTGAGAGCGAGAGAAGAGAGGAACAAACACAAAAAGATAAGCACAACTTTAACCCATCGGTGCCTCAAACACCTGCAAAAAACATCTGCTAAATGCCTGAGCCATTTTTGGGAAAAGGTAAGGTCAGGCTACAAAAGCTGAAATATCTCAGCCTCTGAAGCACATAAAAACATGAACTAAATTGTATATAAAATACAATGTTCAGCTCTAACATTTTTAACATTTTTCAATTAAAAAAAACCCCTCACATTTCAAGAGCCTTCAGCCGCATCATGCATCTCGCGGCACTAAGGTCAATGTTGTGCTATACAGCATCTGGCATCAATAGGTTAAATGGGATATGTGCTCTAGTGGCAAAAAAAACCTGACGGAATAATGCAGAATCATATCATAGGAGGAAATCTTGCTTCAGCCATGGATCTAGTGGACCAATCACAACACTGAAACAAAAACTCTGAAGTCAACCCTTGGGTGGGATTTAGCAAGTTGACGACATAGCGCTGCTGTCCAATTGCCTGCATGAGCAGTTTGAAAGTCAACCACTGGTACCACTCAAGAAGCTTCAGCTTTGCCTATGGACTGACTCCAGGCCAGACTACTGTACATAATTTCATAACAGACTGACTTCTCAGACTACCTTATGCACGAAACATCAACACAATTCAGGACAAACCCAATACTATATAGTAGGTGTGCAGATTTGTTTGTACTGTATTAGCATGTTGGGTACGGTCTTTGATGGTTTTGTTTTTACTCCAGACTTAACTTCAGACATTTAAAAAGTACATATTCCTGTAAAACCTGTTTTGCCAGGATTTGGACTTTTCATTGGAAATCCTCTAAACAGCCAAAAGGCAGATCAAGTTTTACTTGCTGAGATTATTGTTAACATCAGGAGGAATATGTGTCTACACACATGATGCTTGGTGCAATAATGCTACGGTAGTACAGAGGCACTGCTCTCCACGAGTGGAGTTCATGATCATCAAGTGCCGACCCTTCTATTTACCCAGAGAAATATCCGCTATCCTATTAGTCGCCGTCTACCTCGCACCCAGCAACAACAATGGCGTCAAAAGTGAGGCACTGAACGAGCTGCATCGGGGCATCAGTGAACAACAAGATGCACACCCAGATGCCTTCACAGTGGTACTGGGAGATTTCAACCACGGAAATCTCAAAACAGTACTTCCAAAATTTCATCAACATGTCAACTTCCCAACAAGAGAACAAAACACCCTGGACCTCGTTTAAATCAGAAGAGAGCATACAAGGCAAAGCCCATCCCCCACATTGGATCATCAGACCACCTAACGATTCTGCTACTGCCAGCTTACAGACAAAAGGCAAAACTCACCAAACCAGTTCAGAAGGAGGTGAGAAAATGGCCTGAGGGAGCCATCTCACGACTTCAGGACTGCTTTGAAAACCACAGACTGGGACATTTTCAAAACAACTGCCACCCACAGCAATCACATTGACATTGAGGAGTACACAGACACCGTGACCTCCTACATCACAAAATGCATCGATGATGTTACAGAAATAAAACACATCACTACCAGGGCCAACCAGAAGCCATGGTTCACAGGAGACGTTCACCGACTGCTGAGGGCCAGAGACAAAGCCTTCAGAGCAGGAGACGTAGCGTAGCTGGCCTAAAGACAGCAAGGGCAAACCTGTCCCAGGGCATCAGGAAAGCAAAAAAGGAATACTCAGACAAAATAACAACACACTTCAAAGACAGCAGAGATGCACAGAGCCTGTGGCAGGGCATACAGGCCATCACGGACTATAAGCCTGCACCACGAAGCTGTGACAACAACACCTCTCTGCTAAACGACCTGAACAGTTTCTTTGCCCGCTTTGAAGCACAAAATGACACTCACCCACAGAAAACTCCCCCTCCCCCCCATGATCAACCCCTTTACCTGTCCACTGCCAGTGTTAAGAGGACACTGGCCACCATCAACCCACGCAAAGCAGCTGGCCCAGACAACATACCAGGCCGAGTGTTGAAGGATTGTGCAGAAGAGCTGAAGGATGTCTTCACAGACATCTTTAACATCTCTCTGGAGAAAGCAGTCATCCCATCACTTTTCAAAGCTGCTACCATCATACCTGTGCCGAAGAAATCATCACCATCATGCTTCAATGACTACCGTCCTGTAGCACTGACGCCCATAATCATGAAGTGCTTCGAACGGCTAGTCCTGTCACACATCAAAGCCACCCTACCCCCCACCCTAGACCCCTACCAGTTCGCATACCGAGCCAAGCGATCCACGGAGGATGCAATTTGCTCTGCCCTCCATCCAGCCCTTCACCCACTTGGACAATAAAGACTCATATGTGAGAATGCTGTTCATTGACTTCAGTTCAGCATTCAATACCATAATACCACAACAACTCATCAGAAAACTGGACAAACTAGGTTTCAGCACCTCCCTCTGCAACTGGCTGCTGGACTTCCTGATGCAAAGACCACAAGCAGTACGGGTAGGGAACAACACCTCGAGCACCCTGACCCTGAGCACGGGGGCTCCGCAAGGTTGTGTTCTCAGCCCCCTGCTGTTCACGCTGCTGACACACGACTGCACAACGACCCACAGCACTAAACCATGCTAGTGAAGTTTTGCGGATGATACAACACTGGTGGGCCTCATCACCAAGGGCGATGAGACTCACTACAGAGAAGAAGTAGACCTGCTGGCCAGATGGTGCAAAGACAACAACCTCCTGCTGAATGTCAACAAGACCAAGGAGATTGTTGTCAACTTCCAAAGGGTCCAAAAACAACTGCCACCACTGACCATCGACGGCGATGCTGTGGAGAGAGTGAGCAGCACCAAGTTCCTTGGAGTGCACATCAGCGACGACCTCTCTTGGACCACCTACACTACATCACTAGCGAAGAAGGCCCATCAGCGTCTCTACTTCCTGCGCAAACTAAAGAAGGCAAGTGCTACACCCTCCATCATGACAACATTCTACAGAGGAACCATAGAGAGCGTCGTGTCCAACTGCATCACAGTGTGGGGAGGAAGCTGCACGGAGAAAAACAGGAAGACACTCCAGCGTGTTGTGAACACAGCGAAGAAGATCATTGGAGTACCACTCCCCTCCCTGCAGGACATTTACACCACACGCCTCACCCGGAAAGCACTGATGATCATCAAAGACACAAGCCACCCTGCACACAAACTGTTCAGCCTCCTGCCCTCTGGAAAGAGGTACAGGCGCCTCCGTTCCCGTACCACCAGGCTGGCGAGCAGCACAATGCACCAAGCGATCAAGATGCTGAACACTCAACCCACTCTCCCTCCAATGTTAGCCTCTAGCCAGCAAGGCCACTGACAACCGACAAAACAAATACTGTCTATGTCCTTACCTAGATTAGTCTATGTCTGTATGGGAAAGCAAGAAATGTAATTTCAAATTCTTTGTATGACCAGTGCATGTAAAGAAATTGACAATAAACCTACTTGACTTGACTTGACATCATAAAACATATCCCATGAAATGAGTCTTGGCATAAAATAAATAAATTTAAAAAAAACCTCACTTGAAGGAACTTTTTGCGCCTTTTCATTGTATAATATTAAGCACACGATAGGAGAACCCATTCCAGAGGTTATTGGTTTTCATTCGTTTTTCAGATCATACTTCACTCTTCATGACAGCAGCTGGGTCAACTTTAGTCTGCCATTTTGAGTTTGTTTGTTTAGAGAAAGCCACTTTACTGTGTCCTAAACTGACTGAGGTTAACTTGGCCGATACATCTACAGTGCTCGTCAATGCCAACAGTAGGCAAATTACTCAGGCTGCACGTAGGATAATGTTACAGTTTGGCGACTTGGACGTTATTGGACGCTAATGTTATAACTTAGCTACAGCAAATAAACTAAATCTACAAAGACGACTCTTTAACTGCACGACTCAACATTACACTCAGTCATCCCACTCCTGTCTTTGATATGATATGATACTAACAGGACTAATTACTTTATTGCATTTTTATGGAGTTTATTAGCACATTGTCAGAGAGTGATAACTGACCACCCAAGTTGTAAATAGATAACATTAAATTAGCCTACAATATGAGGCCCTTTATAAAATGAGTTTTTCCAAATTACTTTTCCCACTGGCAAGGCTGCATCTCATCTGATAATATGGAGAGGCATTTGAGATAAGCGGCGTGTGTGTGTGTGTGTGTGTGTGTGTGTGTGCGTGCGTGCGTGCGCTTACATGTGCGTGCATCTACACTTCACCATTAACATACATGTGCGTGCATCTTAAACTCACCTTTAATATGATCAGACTTCTCAGACCAGGGCTGTGAGGTTGTGTGTATGGGTGTGCATGTGAATGGTTTGTATGTGCAAGCAAGTGTGTATACCTGCTCCTCATATGAAAAATACAGTAACGGCTCTAAGAGTTTGTGTGTGTGTGTTTGTGAGAATCTTTGAGAGAGTGTTAGTGTGTTTGCTTTTAACTGGCCTTGGACATAAAATAGGGATCCCTCCCAAGCCAGTATCCTGAAAGTGATGTGCACATACAAATATGTGTTCTTTCTGTATAAAAGGGTCTGCTAAATGAATGACAATATAATGTCATGTAATGCAATGTAATGTAATATAATGTGTGCCCCCCTCCTCTGATATGGGTATGCCTCTAGGCCAGTACTATAGGGGTGATGCAGTCTGGTGTGTCCGTGTGTCCGCGTGCGTGCCCCCGTTCACCTGATATGGGTATGCCTCCGAGGCCAGTACTGAGGGGTTGATTCTGTGTGTGTGTGTGTGTGTGTGTGTGTGTGTGCGTGTCCTTGCTCACCTGATATGGGTATGCCTCCCAGGCCGGTACTGAGGGGTTGATTCTGTGTGTGTGTGTGTGCGTGCGTGCGTGCGCGCCTGCGTGTGTACTGAGGGCTTGATTCTGTGTGTGTGTGTGCGCGCGCACGCCTGTGTGTGTGTGTGTGTGTGTGCGCGCGCGCCTGTGTGTGTGCGCGCGCGCCTGCGTGTGTGTGTGTGTGTGTGTGTGTGTGTGTGAGTGTGAGCGCGCGTCCTTGCTCACCTGATATGGGTATGCCTCCCAGGCCGGTACTGAGGGGTTGATTCTGTGTGTGTGCGCGCCTGTGTGTGTGCGCGCGCGCCTGCGCGTGTGTGTGTGTGTGTGTGTGTGTGTGTGTGTGTGCGCGCGTGCGTCCTTGCTCACCTGATATGGGTATGCCTCCCAGGCCGGTACTGTGGGGTTGATTCTGTGTGTGTGCGCGTGTGTGTGTGCGCGCCTGCGTGTGTGTGTGTGTGTGTGTGTGCGTGCGCCTGCGTGTGTGTGTGCGCACGCGCGTCCTTGCTCACCTGATATGGGTATGCCTCCGAGGCCAGTACTGTGGGGTTGATTCTGTGTGTGTGTGTGCGCGTGTGTGTGTGTGCGTGCGTCGTTGCTCACCTGATATGGGTATGCCTCCCAGGCCGGTACTGAGGGGTTGATTCTGTGTGTGTGTGTGTGTGTGTGCGCGCGCGCCTGCGTGTGTGTGTGTGCGCGTCCTTGCTCACCTGATATGGGTATGCCTCCCAGGCCGGTACTGAGGGGTTGATTCTGTGTGTGTGTGTGTGTGTGTGTGTGTGTGTGCGCGTCCTTGCTCACCTGATATGGGTATGCCTCCCAGGCCGGTACTGTGGGGTTGATTCTGTGTGTGTGCGCTTGTGTGTGTGCGCGTCCTTGCTCACCTGATATGGGTATGCCTCCCAGGCCGGTACTGTGGGGTTGATTCTGTGTGTGTGCGCGTGTGTGTGTGCGCGTCCTTGCTCACCTGATATGGGTATGCCTCCCAGGCCGGTACTGTGGGGTTGATTCTGTGTGTGTGCGCGTGTGTGTGTGTGCGCGCGTCCTTGCTCACCTGATATGGGTATGCCTCCCAGGCCGGTACTGTGGGGTTGATTCTGTGTGTGTGTGTGTGTGTGTGTGTGTGTGCGCGTCCTTGCTCACCTGATATGGGTATGCCTCCCAGGCCAGTACTGTGGGGTTGATTCTGTGTGTGTGCGCGCGCCTGCGTGTGTGTGTGTGTGTGCGTGCGTCCTTGCTCACCTGATATGGGTATGCCTCCCAGGCCGGTACTGTGGGGTTGATTCTGTGTGTGTGCGCGTGTGTGTGTGCGCGTCCTTGCTCACCTGATATGGGTATGCCTCCCAGGCCGGTACTGTGGGGTTGATTCTGTGTGCGTGTGTGTGCGTGTGTGTGTGTGTGCGTCCTTGCTCACCTGATATGGGTATGCCTCCCAGGCCGGTACTGTGGGGGTGGTGGTGTGGGTGGTGATCCTGCATGGGCAAGTTCAAGTCCAAGAAGCTGCTGTGCATTGCAGCCGCGGCGGCCGCTGTGTGGTTCAAGTGCGCCAGGTTATTGCGTGTGGAGGAGGAGGATGCTGCCACAGCGGCCGCCGGCCCGGCCCCTATCCAGGGATGGCGGGCAGCGGGACTCTGGAGGGGGGGCATGGGGCCCAGGTGGCCGTTGAGGGGCGCGCGCTGCTGGTGGTGGTTCAGCAGGCCGAACCTCTGGGCCAGGCTGGAGCGGTAGAGGTGGGCGTGGTGTGCGTGGTTGTGGAGGGCGCCGGGGGAGAGTGCGGAGGAGGAGGAGAGGAGGGAGGAGGAGGAGGAGAGGGAGAGGGAAGAGGGGGAGGAGAGGGAGAGGGAGAGGGAGGAGGGCGGCTCCTGCACCGACAGCTCCTTCTCGATGAGGTCGGCCAGGGCCTTGCGCGTCACGTCGAAGGGGTCGAAGCCCAGGTCGTCGTCCTGCTGCTGCTGCTTGGCCGACGAGCCGAAGCCAAACGCCGCCTGCCAGTCTGTTGATGACGATACCGGGATGGTGTCTGAGGAGGAGAGAGAAGAGCAGAGTTAGAACCAATGGTGTCTGAGGAGGAGAGAGAAGAGCAGAGTTAGAACCAATGGTGTCTGAGGAGGAGAGAGAAGAGCAGAGTTAGAACCAATGGTGTCTGAGGAGGAGAGAGAAGACCAGAGTTAGAACCAAGGAGCTTTGACACAGAAAGAGATAACTGGACGAAAACACTTTATGACAACACAGAGATCGTGCCAGGGAGGAGAGAGAACAGCAGAGATATAACCATGACCCTGGGCAGAAAATACATGACATCCACACCGGGATGGTGTCTGGGTGAGAAATGGACAGACCAGTGGATATATGCAGGAACCAAAGAGTCTTGACATGGAGAGCGATTACCAACCAGAAAACAGGAAGTTAAAATCAAAGACTCTTGAATTAAGTAGAAAAGAAATAATTAAGTCTTATATTGCACTTTAATAAAGGACAACCTGTCCAAACATTGTGTCAATACCATGTTTCGTAGCTTTCAGCCGAGTGCAGACCTTTATCATTTATTTTCTGTTTAATCTTTTTGGTACAGCACCTGACTAAGCTTGTGTGATGTGCACACGTTCTCTCTTGTTAGAATATAGGAGGGAATGATTAAGAAAGAGAAGTGGATGTGCACAACTATACATGTATAATTAAAACCAGGTTTGTTCATGCCTTTAGTGTATGTGGTTCATTTGGCATTTCAGAATGAGCCTTGTCTCCACTCCGTGGACTGTAACTGCACTACACTGGCTTGGGAGGAGAGGCCTGAGGTCATCTCTCCGTTTCTGCTTCTAATCGGCAGGGCATCCAACACCAATTGTGTCTGTGACAAATGAGGCCTGTCAGGCTGTACTGTACACAGACAGGTGGACAGGCTCTCCCTTAAAGGGGTATGCCACTATTTTGGGGCTTACTAGTGGTGTCAACAATGATCGATTCGGCGATCCGAATCGATCCGGGGCATGGACGATCCAGATCCAGATCCGGCAAGTTCCAGAATCAATCCGGCAATTTTTTTAAGTTTCAATTACTTCCATGGATATTTCGGGAGCAAATGAATGTTAAATTAAATAAAAACACTTCAAAACATTGCAAGACTGATACAGACTGATACAGAAAACAGCCAATTAATTGTTGCTCAGTATCTGACTACTTGTATTTCCTCATCATGGCTGAACATTTGCTTTGCGTTCAGTAGAAATGTAATGCATTGCAATGCATTGTAGAATTGAATCGAATTGGATCTAATAGAATCGAATCGAATCGGATCTACTACCTCCCGAATCGTGATCGAATCGGATCGTGAGGGCAGTGCCGATCCACACCACTAGGGCTTAATACAGTTAAAATCGTTGGCTGGGGTTTATAAAGGTGGTAAAGTGTCTTAATTTTCATGTAAGCCGTTGTCTTGTTTTAAGACAAGTTAAAAGAGGGAGCATGTCGCTAAGCTAGTGAAAGTCAATGGATCCGTGTAGCATGCTACAATGCTACACGGATCCATTGACTTTCAGTAGCTTAGCGACATATTCCTTCTTTTAATTCGTCTTAAAGCAAGACAACGCTTAACATGAAAAATAAGACACTTTACCACCTTTATAAACCCTGGCCAACGATTTTAACTGTAGTAAGCCCCAAAATAGTGGCATACCCCTTTAATAATTAAGTGCTGGAAAATAATACTGGTAATTGGATCAAGGAAAAGTGACCGTAACCTCTAAAAGTATTTTTTACATTTTACTTAAAATGTCCAAGGTTGAAACGTTTTGGTAGAAATGGCGCCATCTCCAGAGCCCATCTTCTAAAGCCTCATGTCAGTCTTGGAACACGTCATTTGAAGTAAAACAATAGAAATATAAATGTGTTTTTATTTTTTTTCTCTTTGGGCAGTTGGACTGCATGACACTGCTGCTGGGTCAAAGACGTCCAAAATGGCATTGTCATTCAGTATAACGGATACCTTCTGCTGACTGTAACTGTAAAAAACATGACTTTTTATTTTATTTTTTTCCAGTGAATTCATGAAAGCCTCGGATGTCATCCATTCACTTGAAACTATTTAAAAATCATGTTTTTGTACCGTTACAGTCAGCAGAAGGTATCCGTTACACTGAATGACAATGCCATTTTGGACGTCTTTGACCCTGCTTTACAGTGATTCACACACAGTTGACTGAAATCAGCCAGACGATGGCACTCCTCTGAACTACAGTGCTTTGCATGTTTGCCACGTCAGCTTTCACTTCATTCAAAGTGAACACTTTCACAGAACATGCAAATAGTCCAAATGGGTTGTGTGCAGGTTTTTTTTATAGCTTGAGTGACGAAATGAAGCGAAGATTCTGAGTGGCTTTCAGTGATGGATAGGAACTCTATATCAGCAAAAAAGAAAACTGTGAAAGCAGTTGGAGGTGTCACCCCTACCAGAATGCATCTCGAGCCCCACCCCACGTAGACCTAGTAGGGAAGTAGTGAAATCTCAATGTCTTTCTCGAAGCAGTGTCCATGAAACCACCAAGGTTTTTTTTTTAAGATGTTTTCCAAGATTTTAAGCTTTTCGCAGACAGGACAGTTTGTGAGTGTGAAAGGAAATGAGTGGAACAGAGAGATGCGGGAGGATCAGGAAATGACCTCAGACCATAATCGAACCCTGATCCATGGTTTAACAGCACAAGTGCCTTAGCCGCTTGAGCCAAGGCAGAGGCCAACCACCAATGGCTTTTGGGGGCACATAAAACATAGACGCACGTACGCACGTACGCAGGCACGCACACACAGACACAGACACAGACACGCACCTGAGGCGAAGAGACTGTGTGGCTCGGGGGTCATGGGCCAGTCGGCGCCCCCCTGTGGGGAGCAGGGCCCCGAGGGCAGGCTGCTGGGCAGGGGGTTGGGGTGCCGGAAGTTGCTGTTGTCTGAGAAGAGCGAGCGTGACTCTGCCGCCGCCCCCTCGAAGGGCGAGCGCGCCGTCAGGTCCGAGACGCTGATGGGCACCACCAGGCTGGGCTTGGTGAGGCCGGGCGGAGGGGAGGGAGAGTCACTGTTGGGGAGCTGACCAGACAAGGAACACGGAAAGAAAGACACACATCAGGTAAGAAACAGCCATAATACTCAAATATGTTTTTATTAATTAAATGTATTGATTAAATGATCAAGATCCCACACTATACCTGTGGCATAATGTCTCCGTTCTCTATGATACTGGGCTCTGGAGGTTTGTCAAGTGGACTGCAAAAGAGGAGGGTGGTTAGTTTTACAACTGAACCAACAAACAACTCACTGTAAAATAAAACTAATAGTGAAAATATGTCAAAGGAATTCCATTGTTTTGATAGTATGTTGATATTGTACAGCGATTCGCCTTATTTTGAAAAGTGCCATGTAAAGAACCATTCATCATTATTTTTACATTGTAACTGTCATGGCATTACCATCATTATCACCATTATCAGTAGCAGTGGCAGACTTAACAATAGTAATAATAGTGATGTATGATATAATAGTAACATTGTTATACTTGTATACACCACTCTAAATTAAATTAAATATAATTAAATATAATATAATATAATTAAATTAACACCAGCCAACCGGCCAAATACTGGTGAAATTTCAGTATGGCTGGTAGAAAAGACCAACTTTTGGACAGTGATGAAAAAAGTTGATTTAGAGCCCTGTTTGTGTATACCTGGAGGGGCCTAGTGCTGAGGGGAAAGGCAAGATGTCGGCGCCCGTGTCTGGACACAGCTCCTCTGCATCTGGCCCGTCCGGGGTCATGTGATCCGAGTCGGAGCCGCAATCTAGCACAGGGGGCGTCTTGCGGTGCTCTGAGGGTAAGCCGTTGACCGCTTTGCCACAGCCTTGCAGCAGTGGCCAGCCGTCTTTATTGGTGCTACCAGGTCTGTAATTCAGCAGAAAAATGGTAGTCAGGAAACAAAACCCGACATCTCAAATCACAAAAAACATACATCTCAAATCATACACTAAAATCTAGCATTAACGCAGAATGCTGAGGCAATACAAACCTCTTATTCTTTTTCGAATGCAACACTGCAATGCCTAGAGTGCAGCGTTGCCACACTCCCAAACTATGTGGTACAGCAACACATTTACATGATATACACACGGTCAGAGAAAATACATGGGAACATTTATCCAATTAATGGCTTGTATGTTTACACCCATCAGTATGTATTGTATCTGAGCAACAATGCAACTTTGGATTGATGGAATGAGCAACACAAAAGGCTAGAACAGTTTAGACCAGTGTTTCTCAAACTTTTTCAGACCGTGGACCACTTTGTCCCCCCTCCAAAATGTTCAGGGACCATCTGTCAACTGAATTTACAGTTGACGGGTGCTAATTTGACACTGCTAATTTCGATGCAGATCACTCTCTTTTTATACACATTACAAGCCTGTCGTCTTATTGTGGTGAAAATAAGATTTCAGCTATGCTTATCTTTGTATCTAATGATACAATTGTAGCCTACTGCTAGCTCATCTTGGAAAAGTAGAAATCCCCTCGCGGACCACCTGAGCTGTCGAGGACCACCAGTAGTCCCCGGACCACACTTTGAGAATGACTGGTTTAGACAACAGCGAGGACAACTAGCAGTGCTGGAAGCGGTACGATTCTGAGGAGCCTCACCTTTGGGAGGTGCTGGATTTTCCTTTCGTCTTTTCACTGCCACATGTTGACGGTTGTAGGAAAGTAGGATTCATTTTATATAGGTCTTGGAGTAATTTTTGTTCATATTCTTGATGCTTCCCTGCCTAAAATAAACACACAAATAAACAGTAGATACGGATTTAGTTTTTCAGACACTTAAGTACAAAATAAGTCTTTGTTTAAGAGGAAAATACAATGAAATAAAATACAATGCTATTTACAAAGAATAGATGATGGGTAGACATCCTGAGTGTAATGTGGGTTTTAATAATGACATTTTACATTTATAGCGCTGTAAATTAAATGAGTAAAAAGTTTAGAAAAATGAATTAAGTTTTTGAAATGTTTGTCCACTTTACCTGCATTTCTTCTTTTGTAAAACTAGCTGCTTCATCCCCCAGTTCATGTAAATACATACAGTCTGGTTTGGGACACTGCATACTCTTGAGGAAATAACTGCAGTATTTTGTTGTACCTAAGGAAGCCTGGAAGACCAGAAAACATGCAATATACATTATGCCACTGGACAAAAACAAAAAAACACGATAGACACATTATAAAGTACTCCCAACACAGCACAATTCACACGTTGATGAGGAACTTCAAGTAAAAAGTAAAAAGCTTAATCATAGTTCAAACGTGTCGTTGTTGTTAATCCCCTTTATTTATCATATACCTTAATGAGCACATCATCTTCACATTTGAACTGAATATAAACTCCATAAAAACTAAGAAAGATGATGGTCTCTTCTCACCTTTAAAGTCCTACCGTCCACAACCACATTGTTAACGCACTGTATTGCTCTCAGGGCATCCTCTGAGCGGAGGTAGGTGACATACGCACTGGCACTCGGACCCTGGGGACAACACAAGGACATTTATATTCCATCTCAGGGGTCTGGGTGTTATTCCGGAGTGCAGGGCTAATTAGATACTTGCCTGGTTATGGTTACTCAACGCAAGTAGAAATTCTGCTACAGAAGAGGTTTTTAAAAGTAGAAAATGTTAGAAGAATGAACCAATACGACCTGCTCTATTGGGAGAGCTACCACTTGGATCAGAATTAATTTAGCTGGACTTCTCACAAAACAAACTTTTCTGGAACCATCCCTTGGTCATCTTGTAGAATACAGATAACAAAATGTCTGACACTTTTACCCATTAAGACTGGGAAATGTCTGTGCAACAAAAACCTTTACGAACAGCTTCAGCATCTATGCATATTTACCTTTAACGACACTGAAAATTCTGTTAATTTTTAAGACTTGTAGGTTGGGTAATGGGTTAAAGAGCACATTAGTATGTATTGAGAAAAAATAAAGCAAGTTAGTTGATCCTTTCCATACTTGTGAATCTGTATATGGTTTGACTTAGGCCCCTTAAAAAGCGCATTGGGACAAAGGCATAACGCTTTTGTTGCAAAAAACAGACATCACTCCTTTCTCACCTGTGAACCTGCATATGATGTGCTGTTGTTGATGACCACTTTATGGATTTTTCCGAACTTCCCAAAGTACTCTGGTCTTTTGAGAACCTGCAGAGTGGGTTAGCATATTGATTAGCATGTGTAATGTTTACAACATGGAATCACCAAGACACAGCATGTCAAATGCAGTCAGTGTTTTCACAAAAACTGCCTTCAGTTAGGGTGGCTGGTTAATTCATAGTGGAATGGCATACCATAATACATTTAGCGGAGCACTTAAAAGCAGTCTCTGTCTTCTATACAGGATGGAATCGGACCTGTCCATTACTGCTGCTGTAACGCATCAAGTGCAAGGGGTGCCCCTTTTTGTTATATTGAAGTTATCATTTGAAGCAGCACCCTCAAAATAATTATCAATTAGCATTGTAATAACCCATGGCATAGCAAATTCACAAGTGCTGCACATGCACCCTAGTATAGTCTATTGCAGTGGTTCCCAACCTATGGGTCGGGACCCAACCTACGGGTCGCCAAAGATCCACAGTGGGTCGCGAAGCCCTCTTGATTTTAAGGGGTTTTATTTTAATACCATATATAGCCCATGTTGAATAAATGACAAAGCATTAAAACTAATGCATAGAAGCAACAAAATGTAAGTAATACATTAAACATTTATTATATATTTGACCAAAGACAAATTGAGTAATAAAATTATAACTAATGAGTTTTCGCAGGAAACAGAGTATCAGAGTATCATCCTCTCGGTTGGGTCACCAACGTTTACAATGGTGAAAATATGGGTCCCTGAAGAAAAAGGTTGGGAACCACTGGTCTATTGTATGTATAGTCTGGGCTTGCACCATATGCAAAGTCACTGTGCGAAGCACATCGCAATGACTCGCCAGACTCAAAACAAGACAGAACTTTGTAATTGGAGGACAGAACCAGGCCATGTTCCATATAGCCCAGCTACCATTATCCCCTATAATGCAAGGTTAAACCAAGCCGCCAGGTAATTTTTTTTTTTCCCCCCCGGTAGAGTTTGGTGTAATTTATAAGACTACCTCATCCAAATCACTTGCCATTTAAATGAGTTTGGAAATATCAATAAAAAAATATATTTTTTAATAAAAATAAATCGTAACGTTACTGTAAAGAAAGTGACTTGCTTTGAAGACAGTGCTGATGTTACACTAGCACCTCTGGAGTGAAGGCAATGTAAACAGTATGACTAATAAGGATGGCACCACATTTGACAGATAGTCGCCACAGTCTCCATAACTGTGTTAATTGCTTCTTGAATATATAAGGCAAGATATTTTCCTCAGCAGCTCTAGTTGCTTGCCGTTAGTGCGGTTTCTCTGTGAAGAGACTGGCAGCCAACTGTGATATAGTAAGTATTAATCATTTGCTGTCACTTGGGGTAGGCCTGAAATTCAAAGCACTTCCAGATGAGGACAAGCAATAAACACATGTGATATAGTCCACTGAATTTCTAAAATTTCGAAAGCATGTGTATAAAAATAAAGAAACAGTTGAAAGAAACAAAGCCAATCCCTTTACAACTTAAGATCAGAGCTTCGTCAAGGGCAACAGAATCAACTGTATGGACTAAAAATGCATGCTATAACCAAACTAGCTAGAAATAACCTATCCATAATCGTAGCCATCCATAAAGATAGCAGATGCCCCCCTTACGGCCATGATTGCTTGAAATGTATGTAACTCCCACCCGATATACACATCACACACAAAGCACACCACACGGTTATTTGATTGGTTATCAGACCATCTAATTTCTAATTTCCGTTCCGCAAACTCCAATTCACCTCCCTCCGCAAATTCACCCCACCTTCGCCCTACAAGGCGAAAATTTCACCTCCATTCAAAATCAACGAGAGTGAAGCAAAGTTTCTCTGTGAGGAAACGAGCAAGGACAATCCTCACCTCCGGGTCTGCGAGTCTTTGTGAGAGGCCGACCACGAAGACCAGGTTCCTCTGGACCACGCGCACGCTGGCCAGGTGCTTGCGGTTCTCCGTCACCTTCTGCTTCTTCTCGTTCTGCTTCTGCTTCTTCTCGTTCTTTATCCTCTGGATCTCCTCCTGTGAGAGGGGCTTGTAGACCGCCGGGTCCTCTGGGTAGGGCTATCAGGAAATGGGTGGATGGATAAGATGTGTTGGTAGATCAAAATCAATCGATCAATCAATCAAGCAATATTATTTATATAGCACATCATCATACTTAATCGTCATTCAATGTGCTTGAAAAAAAGAAAGAAAGAATTATTGAAACAGAATGTAAATAAATAAGACTATAGTGCATATCAACCCTGCAACTTCATTTAAGTTCAAAGTTTGTAATTTCTTTTTATAAAGTGTTTACTATAGAGGATATGCAAGGTTATTACTACTTTCTCTTTAAAACACCAGGTAATAGAAGTATAACATGACCCATTCATGAGAGATAGTTCTCCTCAATGTACAAAGAATTAGTTACACAGGGTGGGAGAAGGTGGTGGGGTGCTGCTGAGCCAAAAAGGGACTTGCATGGCCATGGGACCCGAGTTCGAGTCAGGTCATGTCCCAACTATGCCTCATCTATTTCCTATTCTCTGCCCGTCACACTCACAACTGTCATGTCAGCAACAAAGACACAAAATACCATTAAAAAATAGAAAAAATAAATTATATAAAACCACAATAATTCTAAAATACATTTAAATGACCCGAGAAGCCATGAAACAGTTACTTTATTTGATAGGCATTGTAAAGTTACAATCATCTAAGGTTGTGCATGCCCATGAATGTATGACATATTCAGGTGAATATGTCTTATCTAATGCTCATGTTAATGTGGTTTCAGCTGAAATGCTTAATACATTCTTGCAATTCCAGGTCCACTTAGGGGAAACGAAAAACAGTCATTCCTCTCTGGTGTAAAAACAATATATCAAAACATGCAGGAATTAGGATAGTAGGCCTTTAAGTAATTAAGAGATGGATTTACTACTGATTACATCTGGGTACTTCCCCACAAGATTCAAAACACGGTATTAACTTGAAGATGAATCAACATTACTTTGAAGTCATTGCATCCATGTAAAGCTCTGGAATATCCCTGTGAGAAATACAGTATTCGCATCAACACCTTGCCCCATGTCACTCTACTAGTCTAGTCTCTCTTCACTTCCCATACAGTCCTGTAGTAGAGTATACCCAACAGGGTGTCCCCCTGGATATTTTGTTAAGGTGGCCACCTTGACATCATACCGGTACATCTACCATCACCTTGACAAGGCCCATTGAAAAGATTAAGATTTTATGTTGTGAAGGTAAGCTCTAAGGCGGCTTCTGTGACGGAGGTCATCTTGCACCTGTTTGTCCCCCTCGGGGCTGCAAACCTTCGACCTCGTCAACTACATCGGTTTGAAAATGGGAGGCACATTACGATACCGCTGGACTAAAGGACTAGTCCCTCAGCCCAACGGCATCAACACTGTATGAGGCTTTGGGAGGGAGGTTTACTAACGTTCCACGCCAACTCTGCGAGTTAGCCTCTGTTATGCCCCGTGTACATCGAAGGCGAACTAAGCGACCTGCACGGCGGAAGTCATTGTTTCTCTATGGAGGGAAGGCGAATAAAGCTACCAGAGCGAATTCTGCAGGAGCGAAGCTTCTTGAGCGACCAGGGCGAATTTTGACGATTAAACTCAAGCTAATCTTAAGCGAATTCGCTATGACGCGGTTCGGCGAAAACCAATTGGAACTTTCATATCGAGGAATGTCCCAGGCTGTCAAGACAAAGCCGTTATGTGATTAGCTGAATCAAACATGTCAGTGCAGCGTCCAGAGCGAATAAATCAAATTCATGGCGAAACTTCTTCAACCACCTCAGCTACCTGGGTCGCGTTGGTAGCGCTTGATGTACACGGGGCATTACAATTCACCAAAAAAAAAAGCCTACTATTAGGGGTTCTAATATATTTCACATGAAACTGCACAACACAGCCTTTCCAGTGACAATAGTGATTGGTCTCTGATACCACTTCAGCCCCCCTCCCCCCCCCTCATCATACTACCTTGACTTACAAAAAATCTTCCATAAATTATCCAAGTTGGCTTTTGAGAAAAAGGGGGACCTCTTGTTTACTCTGCCGTCAATATCACATTCTAATCTATTAATTATTGCATCAAGTATGACAGCAGAGGGAGACGAGCTCCTGCAGCCTCCTTGCTGAGGAAGCTGAGCATCTTCATTAGGTTCTTGTCCTAGAGAACTGGGGTCACCTGAAATGTTTGCACTTTTGCAAATAGTACAGCAGGCTGAGACCCTAAAGAACCCAATTCTTGAGGGGTACCGTGACTTAGTGGGCCAAGGAACCATGCCACACATCTGTGGATCAGAGTTCAAATCAGGGTCATTTCCCAATCTTTCCACGTTCTGTATCTCCCAAACTGCTTTCCAGTCACTCTCTGTCTCACCGTCCTATTAATAAAACCATGAATGCCACAAAAACAAAGCATTTTGTGTATGGGAATCTCATCTTTTTAGTTTTTATAGCACACATGCAAAGACTCAGGTCAGTCTCTTGCTCAGAGCCCAAAGTTACCTTTCTGCAAGCAGGACAGAGGCCGTTCTCGTCTGTGCGGATGCGGTGCCAGCAGAAGCGGCAGATCTGGTAGCCGCAGGTGCAGGGGAAGAAGTTGACATCGTCTATCTCCAGCGGCTCCATGCACAGGGGGCACTCCATGGGGTCCTCCTTCACATCAGGGCTGCGAGACATCCTGATTGCACAGTGGTGGTCACTGATGGCTCTCTCTCAATGGTATAATGCCGTGAGCAATGGCAAGGGTTTGAAAGGCTGAGCTTGAATGCAAAGTAAAACACAAAAACAAGTCTGTCACTCAACACCTGACAGCTACTGGTGTTGCCCATGGCACGAAAGGGGGCAAAACGCAAAGATTTTAAATAATTTGTGGCATTTCACTTACTCCGTTCGATTTGTTATTAATTAATAACTCCCTGATGATGTTTCTGATATGGTGGGCAGTTATTACTATCAGTAAAATGCATGTGTTTGGTGACATCACTATGATTCCCCTTATGTGCATCTCCATGCAAGATGAGCCTGTTTATGATCACATATATCACAACTGGGCACCAGCAAGTAAACGTATATTGTTAGCATGGTAAACTCCATTCAAAAACACATTATTGGATGACTCAAAATGACAGGTGCGTGATTGACCTGCATCATACAGAAGCTGCAGAAAGGTGACACACTAAATCTGCTTACAATCACAGAGCAACCGTTGCCTACAGCTCAAGCTAAAAATGACACTTTGCATGACTTGCCAATGTAGTGCAATGTGAACAGTTTATACACAAAGGATGACAACATTGCACACGACGGTTGTATTATCAAAACACCGATTGCTTTATGTAAATAATTGCATCCTCGAATTTCCAGTGCATGCATCAATAATACCATGTATATTGCTTGGAATTGCTGCACAACGAGAGCAATAATTCATACATGCTTAATTCCTTGATGTCGATTGTGGCGAAATAATGTCACAGAAACAACCCAAGAGAACATACCACAATCCCCCTCGCAATAACAGTAATGTTAGCTGGATAGCAAGATAGGTTAGCCACACGCTAGCTAGTAGACGCCACTGACAGTTAAGTATTGTCATGCAAGCCACCGATTATATAAATAACATATATTTCCAGTTTAACAACAACAAGGCAACAGTGTCTGATGCACATGTGTACATAAACCAGTGAATATCTGCATTGTCGCGAGCATCACGCACCTAGCTTGCCCAGGTCAGCGACTGATCTAAAATTGGTGAAGCTCATGACGCGTTAACACGAAGCTAGCCACTGTTAGCGGGCTTGGCGAGTGCAACTACAGTAAAGACAGTCCACATACTATACCAGATTGCAGTCAGTGGTTTCCCATACGGAAAAACAATGTTGTTGCAAGGTTCGACTGCTTAACTCACAATCAGTTGGCAACACAACAAATGTGTCAAAAGCCGGTTAAGAGCGTAGGCTAATGATATGTTAGCTTGGGCAACTGACGTATGGCAGCGGTCTTCGCAGGATAAGGTTAGCTAACATGCTAACTTTGCCCATACAGCTAGCAAACACAATCCTACAAGGCATATTAAAGTCATTTCGAGAGCTTTGTAAATGACATACATTGTACCATGCGCGTGGGTAAATTACTAATCGTGTTGGGACCATAAACGACAATCCCATGGAATAAAAACAGCCTTTTCCTCACCGCTTACAATTACGCGGCCTATGCCGACGCCTGGGACTCTCCCACTGACGTTAATCTCAACATTGGCGGATAGGCTTCAGTCAACCTTTAGCTACTCCATAAAGTCAGATCTATGTTGTAAATGCACGCATTTAGAAAGTCGATGGGAAAATGGGTCCTACTATAATCCATCCCAATGGCCATGCTGATCAATAGTTTACAGATACCGTACTCACTCTGATTGCAAGGATTGCACTCCAAACAATATTCACACCAATTTAGGCGGAAATTGCTGAACAGTTAAGTGTCAGATGTGTGTACGAAGCGCGGTGGAATTCGTCTCCAGTTACTTTAACACCTACCTAAGCAGTTCACGTTGCAGGTTTCTCAGAGATGTGTTCAACTAAATATCTCTAAGTTAGGTAGCTTGCTGGCTAGGTTACTTCTTTAGGTAGCTAGATGCTTCTTGCCACCATCTTACATTGAAATGAGGAGGGGGAAACTAGTACACACTTGTGATACACTGAGGTTGCGCAAACATCTCTCCGGCTATTCTGCTAGCTAAAACATGTACGTTACCTTTAGAGACAGCAGAATGCACAACACGTCAGTTACTGACAGAGCCAAGGGTAGTAAGCGTAATAGTTTTACTGCTTACTGATCTAAGTTTTGGAGGGACTTTTTAAAAACCTAGAAAGATTGTAGACAAACGTACGAGCCATAACGTCTTGATGACGTAAGCATTCGTGCCTACGGGAAATGTAGTTTTTACATAATCAACAACAGCATCTCCCTCCAGGCCTGCAAACCTGTGATTGGATTTAAATTAAATCTTACAGATGCACCGTGTAATATTTTAGTTGTTTATTTAAAGAACTCATGCTGCTCATTCACAAATGTTACCTTTTTCATGAATACTATCAAATGTAAGTAGGCCTATTCATCCAAAGTCTGCAACAAACTTCTGCTGATGTTTTACCAGTCTGTCATGGCTAGTCCTCTCCTATGCTATTGCCTGCTGGGGTGGTACTATGAAAAGGGATGCTGGATGCCTAGACAGACTGGTGAATAAAGCTGGGTCTGTGGGCATGGAACTGGAGGCTCTCAGCTCAACAGCCGAAAAGAGGACCCTGGGCAGACTGGACTCCACACTTGACAATGACAGTCACCCCCTGCACCCGTTTCTAGCCAGTCAGAGGAGTCTGTAAAGCTACAGATTTCGTGCCATCCCCTGCCGGACAGACAGACTGCGGAAGTCCTTTGTCCCCATGGGCCATTCAACTCTTCAACACCACACAGAAGAATAAGAAGGATACACTGGATGAGATCATCATTGGTGACTGGACTGCATGAACCAACCACCACCCCCCTCCACCCCCATTCACGCACGCGAGGATGCACACGCGCGCGCGCACACACACACACACACACACACAGACAACACAACGTACATACACCCATCTACACTCCCACCTTTTGGATTGCTTTCTCTGAAGAAGAATTGCACGTCACACCCCACCCACCATCCCTATGGCACAAGCTCCAGCACTACCTTGCACTACCTTACTGCACTGAGTGTTGCCTAACAACAGAACAGTACCAGAAAAGTCACTTTACACACTATACCATAACTCCTCATACCCTGGGATAGCCGCTCTGTAATACTTTGGACATTTGAACTGCACTGAGACTCTTTACATAGGACAATAACCCAGGACAATCACCTTAACTGTGTGTGTGTGTGTGTGTGTGTGTGTGTGTGTGTGTGTGTGTGTGTGTGTGTGTGTGTGTGTGTGTGTGTGTGTGTGTGTGTGTGTGTGTGTGTGTGAACTGATGGAAGGCTAAAGGCTGTTGTCCTAAATATGGGCTATGTTTACTACAGTGTGATAACGTGTAGTAGGTGTGTGTGTGTGTGTGTGTGTGTGTGTGTGTGTGTGTGTGTGTGCGTGCGAGAGCAAGAGAGAGAGTGTGGGTGTGGGTGTGTGTATGTTAACTGATGTAAGGCATTTTTTGCTATACTCAGATTTTGCTATATGTTTACTGCAAGTGCAATAATGTGTATAAGGTCTTTGTTTATGTCTTGTATTTATGTATCTATATAAGCTGACACCTTCATTTCCCTCGGGATTAATACAAGTACTCTACTCTACTCATTATGACTGGGAAAATTGCGCTTTTCATACATGAAAAGGGGGATCTTCTCCACTGTCCGCCATTTTGAATTTCCAGAAATAGACATTTTTAGCTGCAAAACTTATTTTCTGTGGTCATACTAATACAACTACTACTAATAACTACTGATTTATCAGTTAGTCAATATTCATAAAGCTCACTATTCATGAAGCTCAAATTTGGCAATAGGCAGTTCATTTTCAATGAGCAGCATAGTTGCAATAGCCTACCTACTCTGGCCACAATCTTACACAGTGCACCTCATAGAGGTAGAACATTAGACTAGAGGTGACCCCGCCCCCCTTTTCACAGCAATCTGTGGCGGCCATTAGCCTCATTCGATTTTCCATCAACGCCTGCATGCGCATGCAGACAGCAATGCCCTCTGGATTAAAATGCTGCATGATGGTTAGATTTCCTGTCCAACTTCAAAATTTCGGTCATGTTGCGTCAACGAGGTGACATGTCACATGGTGTCAAACTATCGCGGGATGAATCCGACTGCAGTCGGATCTTACGACCCCTGCAGTTGCTTATCCCCGTCAATAGGCCCATACGACTTTGTTGCTGTCGACCAACGTTGACGGAAGCACGTGAGCGAGAACTTGTTGTCACGATGTGGGTGTTATTAAATACAGCGCATTTACAGTCGGCCACAAATATGAACGAGACGATGAGCTCGCACCGATTTGCTCTACTAACACACCACGTGTGAGGAGTGGGGGGACAGGCAGTGAGGAGGAGCTGAAGTGAGGACCTGCGCAAACTTGTGTAGAGGTGTGAGACAAGACCCATATACACACGTGAGTGAGTTGTTGACCAACCAGTTAATGGGCGCGTGACCTCGGAGGCAGTCCGCAGACGAGCGTTGAAGGGGATAAGCAACTGCAGAGGTTGCAAGATCTGACTGCAGCCGCATTCATCCCGCGATAATTTGACACCATGTGACATGTCACCTCGTCAACGCAACATCGACGAAATTTCGAAGTTTGACAGGAAATCTAACCGTCATGCAGTATTTTCATCCAGAGTGCATTGCTGTCTACATGCGCATGTATGCGTTGATGAGAAATCGAATGCACTTAATGTTCGTCTGCAGACCGCCTCCGAGGTCACGCTCCAATGAATTGGTTGGTCAACAACTCACTCACGTGTGCATATGAGTCTTGTCTCACACCCCAACACAAGTTTGCACTGCTCCCCACTTCAGCTCCTCCTCTCCACCTGTCCCCCCACTCCTCACACGTGGTGTGTTAGTAGATCAAACTGGTCCGAGCTCATCGTCTCGTGCTTATTTGTGGCCGACTTTAAATGCGCTGTATTTAATACCACCCAAATCGTGACAAGTTCTCGCTCGCGTGCCTTCCCAACATGGACGCTTGCAACAAACTCGTCTGCACCTATTATCTGTAGGTAGACCAGAGAAATGGAAATCAATGGAGAAGGAGGCTCTCCTCTCACCTCTGTCAAAAATGGCTTAAGAATGTGAAAGTATCCATCAACACACTATACAAGGACAATAGTTGAAGTGTGTCGCTCAATATGTACATAATATATATAATTTGATTTTTACATGTATTTTATCGACTCATATGATTTAAGTAGATATTTAGCCTGACATTTCAAATCTGGTCTTTGATTAATGTCTTACTTCATATTAAAAGTTTTAGTCCATTTTTGACAGGGGTGGGCGTGTTCTCCATTGACTTGCATTGACTGAAAGTGACTACCTACAGAAGATGAGAGGCGCCATGGTGCCATATCCCAGTGCTGTCACAAATTGCCATGTCACCACTAGTATGTTCTACCTCTATGGTGCACCTTTAAAGAGGATCCATAAAGAGCAACGAATCATCTACTCCCTTATGGAAAAGCACAATTAATAACTGCCTCTCACTAACAGAATTCTCTGAATTGAGATTGAAATTGAAGAGTTGCTCTTTGTCATTTCCTGTTCAGATTAAATTTCACAGCAGTGTTCTACAATAGAATAGAATAGAATAGAATAGAATAGAATAGAATAGAATACAACAGGATAAAAAGCCTCTATTGTCACTATACAAATACGAGGTGACCTACTAGCCTATATATTTTTTTATACACCCACTTCCTCTTGGTTGTCCAGTCAATGAGGTAACATTACTATTTAGCTATTTTAAAGCAACATTAATAGGCCTCATTCTCTTACTCATTCAGAACCAGAGAGACAGGGTTGTACCTCTGAACTTGCTTAGTGCGGTCACCCACTGGGGGCAGCATAGTGAATATCGAAGTGCCTCTAACACTGTTACATGTTGATGAAATGTCTTTGGAAACATAACGTATGAAGAAAACTTTGGTCATTATTATTACACTGTGTGTATTTCCTTATTTTTGTCTCTATATTCAGGGTGGAGCAATGCTGCTAAGTTGAAGTACAGATACTTTTCTGAACATAGACAATTTTCCAGAAAAGGTGTTGTTAGTGTTTGTGTGTCCAGCTTTCTCCAACGCTACTTTTCTTTTGTTCTTCGTCTCTGCTTATTTTCCCACTCTCATTTCTAACTTCGATGTCTTCCTTTTTCATTCACGTTCTCATCAAGTCTCCTGTCATTTCCAGCAGATGCTCCATCTTTCATCCTTGTTCCTTTATTTTTTTATGCTCTGCCTCCTTTCTCAGCGTCTCCACCTCCATAGTCCTAATCTCTGCTATCACTCTGTCTACTCTCTCCATTGCTCTTTTATTATCCTCTCTATCATGCTCTCTCCCAGCCCAGTCTCTGAATATCTGAGCCTCCCTCCATCTTCTTTTGTCCATCCTTCTTGAACAGTCTTTGACGTTCTCTTGGATCTGGTCGTGTAGGCTATAGCTTGGAACGCTTCAATAGGTTTTGATGAGCAATGCATTTTAGTGTTTATTTATCCAATTCACCACTTACTGCATAGTTCTGTCATTTTTAAGATTTGCATCAGACTTAGGCTGTAGCGAACAAAGATCAGTCAACTAAGCCCACAAGGTCAAATTAAAAATGTGACTGATTTTGACTATTTGCAAATGTGGTTTGAGCATGTGTGTAATATTTGAATGGCAGTAAAATCAAGTCTTAGACATATTGTAAGTGATGCAAGTCTGTATTGGTTTCCAAAATACAGCAACCATGGACAAGACCGTGTTTCTGTTGCTTCTTTTAGGTAAGTGGATAAGTGCAATGAACATATCTATTAATGCAGTTTTCCTCTTTGTAATTTTTCTGCTAATTTTGAGAGGTTGATGTTAAGTGTATGCTGATGAGTTGACCCAGTGTAAATTGAAGAGAGATTTGTGGTACAATTATAGTCAGATAAAATATTGAACAAATAGTAACTCAGACTTGAGAAGTCAAAATCTGTAATATGGACAACCACTTCTCAGTTTGTATTGTTGGGACTTATAGCAATCAGTCACACATGTCCTGCACAGAATTCCATTCATACAAATTATTCATTTGGAAAAGGAATTAATTTGGGAATGATGTACAAGGAATTTTGTAGTTTGAAAGCATTTTTTTTTTATTTTACTATAATAAGTCATGCACATAGACAACCAGCTACATGTCCTTATATACAAGGTCATCATGTTTTTTTAATGAAATAACACCTGATGTTGCACATGAATAATTAAAAATAATACAATAATATACTAGAAGAAATAGAAAGTTAATGAAATGGTCAGTCAAAGGGTGCACCTGAATCTGAGTGAACCTGATGCACCCTCTTTTAAAAAAAGGCATAAACCACATGCCTTTACAATCACCTAATACCATTTAGAATGCCTTTTGTAAAATAAGTGTGTCATGTTTGGTATTCAAACCTAGCATCTGGAGAAAATAGCGCACATATATTTTACATTTACGCATCACCAAAAATACATATTCTGTTTATCAAGGCAGGTGTCATTAGAACTGTATCATTGGTGTGGATTAATGCACAGGGGCCCTAGATCCCAAGTGGGCAGGACAAACTGAAACTTCACCTACACACAGGGGCGCCGCTAAAAATGTTGGGCCCCATGAAAGATTCAAATTTTGGGCCCCCAAAATGACAAATTATGTTATCGGCATCCTTCCAGGGGCCCTGTCAGTGCTGCCGGGCCCTTAGAATCTGTACCACCTTTCCCCCCCTCGCGGCACCCGTGCCCACACACACTTCTTCAATGTGTCTGACATATTACACAAGTTAGTGTAGTGTAGATGTGTCAGGGGAAAGGGTGCTTCTTATTTTTTCAATAAAAGCTATTATTATCTACTGTAAGTGTATGCACGTTTTTCCCCTTAGACTAGATTTTAAACTACTAAAATTATTAGATTAGGCATCAATGCCAAACATGACAGTTATTTTATAAAGGCATCCTAGATGGCATTGGGTGATCAAGGGGGGTATGGCTTACGGTATGTATTATTTTTAGGGCTGGGACTCGATTAAAATTTTGAATCTAATTAATCTATAGGCTTTGAAATTAATTAATCAAATTAATCACATTTTAATCTCATTAAAATATCTGACTTGTAAACAGTGAAAAGTATTTTTTTTTCACATGGATTTTGAATAATGACAATAAATAAGCTTAATCTAAAAATATTGTTCATTTTTAAAAGAAGAGAGAACTCATCTCAATTTCAGCAGACTGTTCACCATGAGGCAAATGCTGCCCTCCACAGTGGTCTAATCCAGAACTACTATATTATAGTGTGATTAAAATGAGTTATTTTTTAATCGCGTTATTTTTGTCTGATTAATTAATCGAAATGAATGCATTAATGTCCCAGCCCTAATTATTTTAAAGAAAAAGATCAAGAATGCATTATGGTGAACTATTATGTTCTTTACCTAATTACTTCATTACTATTACTTGTTGTTAATGTGAATGATTTGTGTACAAACATGGGTTTAATTGTAGGACTATATCAAACATGATGTGTGTGCATATAAGGAAATGTAACTGGTTTTCTCTGGGTATGGGTATGTTCTATGGGTATATAATGTCATTTACTGTAATAAAATGCTCATGGGTGACAGAATGGCAGATTCTTAACCCATTTTAGTCTGATGCTGTGTATACGTTGTTTGACCTATGGCGCCTTTAGCAACATATACACTGCAGGCTCTTGAGATTTGAGTTTTGTTTATCAAATGTCAGTGTGTTAGAGCTGAATGAGCACATTCTGCAAGATGAAGGTCCTAGCTTTTCATGGCAAATTATTTCATGTTTCCATGTGCTTCGGAGGCTGAGGTATTTAGGTTTTAATAGGCAGAGGGCAACTTTTCCCAAAAAGGGCTTAAGCATTCAGCAGGTGTTTTTGCAGGTGCCTTAGACTTAAATGGGTTAAACTACACCACCTAAACTAGCAACATAAACATTGCATTCACAGCCTACTTTAAACCTCAACCCTATGTTCCACTAAGTTCTACTAGACTATAACATTTGGATACCAGGAAAAAAGGTATATGCTTTGTAAAAAAAAGTGCCTTTTTATTTGATCACCAGACTTACAAGGCTGACCACAGTATATTGCTATTATGCTTTTCAAAACAGGCCTCTCTAGGACCTACACAGACATGGCGTTTCAATACCAGTATGTCAACCACTTGAAAACATGGAGAGAAGCTCAAGAGTATTGCCGATGGGCTCATGAAGATCTGGTCACGATCACTTTAGACAACAGAGTGGCCATAGAGAGTCTCCTGGAGTCTGTAGATCCACAACCCAAGGGGAAGGTGTGGATTGGTCTGATAAGGGGCGAAAATAGAGTGCTGCACTGGTCAGACAATCAACCAGCCACATACACGTACTGGTGGAAAAGCCCAACTCCTGAGCCATTTTCATGTATTTGCAAATGTATCAGTGGTTACTGGTGTGAAGATGATTGTTATTACTCATATCCATTCATTTGTTTTGACGGTGAGTATATATTTTTTAAACAACAAAAGCTCTTCACAGATTTTATTTAAAAAGCTGCTGTAAATGTGCAGTATCTAGGATTGTAGCCAAAGTAGGTATTGCAACTATACTGCCATTGCAACTGTACTGCCTATTGCCGTATTTGATCTTTTCATGAATATATACTAAGTAATTAAGTAATATTTACTAAGATGGCCAAAGTACAATAAGGTTTGCAGCTAAAAGTGTCTATTTCTGGACATTCAAACTTGTGGACATGGAGAAGATCCACCTTTTAATGTATGAAAAGTGAAATTTTCCCAGTCATAATGAATATTTAAAATTTGATGGTGGTGGCACGTATTTGTGAAAAAGGTAACATTTGTGAATGAGCAGCATGAATTCTGGAGAGAAACTGCTCAAATTACATACTGTCCCTTTAAATATGTAATGTAATGTCATGATGCCATTTGATTCCATTATCATTTTGGTTTTAATACTTCTGTTACACCAGAGAACCAAGGCAGGTACATCATCGTAAATGACCGAAAGCCATGGGACCAAGCCCTGCTTTATTGCAGGCAAAACCACACAGACCTAGCCTCTATTATGGACTCGAGCACGAACACGGAAATCAACAACCAATTGGGTGATGACGTGGGGAATCATTTCTGGATTGGCCTCACAGCGGATATATTTGAGTGGTCAAATGGTAGCCAAGATCCCTTCAGGAACTGGACAACACCACCGGCAAACTATGACAGTTGGGAGAACTGTGTTGCAGTTGACCTGAACAATGGGAACCTATGGGATGACTTGAGCTGTGACTTAAATCTACCATTCATCTGTCAAGGGGGTAGGCCAGTGGTCATGGCATTCACTTGTTTTGCAATGTCAATGGCAATGTCTTTGGAAGTCTGTTTAACAAGCCGGTGTATAAAGATGATATCGTACAGTTTTTTCCCCATACATTCCTTGCATTTTGCCTCCCCATTGCTGATCCCATCTTTCATGTAAATATAATGTAATATAATAAATATAAATAAAGGTGTAAGTCTTCATTTACCAGTCATACACTAAGTCTATATTTTCTTTTATAGCTGCAAAACGGCAACATGTCCATCTGAAGATTATCTCCACAAACCAGATGGCTTTGAATGAAAACTCAGTGGCTCTTCTGGAGCAGGTCAGTTCCTCCTCATGGTGTCCCGCATATGAGAAAATGCTGTTTTACTTTTCATTTATATTCAAGCATGTCATATTGAGTAACAATTAAGTATCACCAATTAATATACACGTAAACTAGTAAACTATCTGCACAAGACTATCACCTCAAGATATAAGATGGAAGAGTTGCTACTGTTTTTTTTTAATTATTATTTTCAGATCAAGACCAGACTGATTGAAAGTGGGATTCCTCCGGACATCAGACTGCAGTGGAAGAGTAACGGCAGTGTTTTTCATCCCGAAACGTAATCTCCTCCACTCTGTCTGTGCTGTTGATAGTACTGCTGTAAAATAGTTGTGACAGGACTCATCTTCCAGACAGCTTGGTCAGGTCATAAAAGTTTGTGGACAAAGATTGTGGCCCACAATCTTGTGTCCCTCCTCCTGGAAAAACAAAATCCAGGCTGCTACAAGTTTTCCTTTTCATATAATTACAAGATGAACATTATCCTACTGTAGGACTCAATCTATGTACTTTTATTATTTCAAGGGTAAACCTAGGGGTTACATGCACTTTGCAATGTTAATTATGCATTTTGCTATGTTAATTAAACACTTAAAGGTGCACTGTGTAGAATGTGGCCAGAATGGGTACTGCAACTATGCTGCTCATTGAAACTGGGTTACCTATTAAAGGGGTATGCCACTATTTTGGGGCTTAATACAGTTAAAATCGTTGGCCAGGGTTTATAAAGGTGGTAACGTGTCTTATTTTTCATGTAAGCCGTTGTCTTGCTTTAAGACAAGTTAAAACAGGGAATATGTCGCTAAGCTAGTGAAAGTCAATGGATCCGTGTAGCATGCTACAATGCTACACGGATCCATTGACTTTCACTAGCTTAGCGACATATTCCCTCTTTTAACTTGTCTTAAAGCAAGACAACGCTTAACTTGAAAAATAAGACACTTTACCACCTTTATAAACCCCAGCCAACGATTTTAACTGTATTAAGCCCCAAAATAGTGGCATACCCCTTTAACAAAGTTGATCTTTTCATGACTGGATTATAAACCAGTATTTACTAGTATAACAAAAGTACAGTAAGTTTTGCAGCTCACAATATCTACAGTATTTCTGGAAATTCAAAATGGTGGACCATGGAGAGGATCCCCCTTTTCATGTATGAACAGTGCAATTTTCCCAGTCAAAATGAATACTTAGAAATAGGTGGTGGTGGTAAGTATTCATGAAAAAGATAACATTTGTGAATGAGCAGTATGAATTCTGGACACAAACTACAAAAAATATTACATGGTACACCTTTAAAGGGTATCACTCATTCGAAGAAATGAAATTTGACTCTCTGGAGTATTGAATTAATAGTAACACTGCCATATTTACTGAGTGGCTTTTCTTTTAAACTCTGTCCTACTCCCCTTCTCCTCTCCTCTTTTCTTCTCCATTGGGTCTGTCCAATTGGGTTGTATAGGATGACCGTCCGTCGGTAAAAAAAAAATGTGTTTGTTTTTCTGTAAATGCATAACCAGAGAAATGAATGGAGTTTAGTTTGAACAACTGGGTAGGATCTAGTACCTTTAGGAATATTTTGAGTGTTTATAGGGCTGGAAATCATCAGTCACACCTGGCAACCCGGCTGATGACTCAGCATTGTGTATTCGGCCTTTAAAGGGACACTGTGTGAGATTTTTAGTTATTTATTTCCTGAATTCATGCTACCCATTCACAAATGTTATCTTTTTCATGAATACTTACCACCAGCATCAAATTATAAGTATTCATTATGACTGGAAAAATTGCACTTTTCATACATGAAAAGGGGGATCTTCTCCATGGTCCGCCATTTTGAATTTCCCAAAATAGCCATTTTTAGCTGCAAAAAGGACTGTACTTGGACCATACTAGAAAATATTTCTTTATTACTTAGTAAACTTTCATGTAAAGATCAAATTTGGCAATAGAGAGCCCAGTTTCAATGAGCAGCATAGTTGCAGTACCTTTTTTGACCATTTCCTGCACAGTGTCCCTTTAAGCTTCTGCCCATCCTTTTACACCACTGACAAATTCTAGTTGTTCTATCTTGCATATCCGAGTTGCCCGATATGTACTGTATGTGCAGGCCTACTCTATCCTGGACTGAACTGAAATGGCTGTAAGACTGAAATCACTGTAAGCCTAAATTGTATACACCTTCCTGTGTTCATCTAATGAGATTACACTTGTTTAAGCCTTTCAGAAACTGTACATTTCAAACCCTTAAGCATTTCTTCTTCAACATAAACAAAACCCAATTAAAATGCTCATGTATTCAATTTAATTCAGTGGTTAGAATATGTTGCTTGTGTCCATTTAACATTGCTATGAAATATATTTCTAATAATTAAGAATACCCTAATATTTAATTAGAGACATGAAGCCACTGCCTAGAATTATTTAAAACAGATGAACGTAGTGTTTCTTTTTTATACTATGGCAGAAAAAGAACATAATAAAATGTAATATGGTGTGAAATGTACTCACATTAAGATAAAAAAAGCCACAAAAGCACTTTAACTGCCACCCATTTTTGGCATGTTAAAGGTTTAGTTGCCCATGTATTTAACATTTGTATGATACCAATCAGCTATCCATTAAATAAACATTGGTGTCACTTTGGAAGCTTCCCCAGTGTATTGTATTATAATAATACATGTTCTTGTAGAGATGAATCCATTGCTCTCGGTAACACTGCGTGAGAAATGCTAGAATGAAACCAATCCTGTTGATGTCTCCAAACGAGAAGCAATATAAAGATCACTGCTAAAAACCATCCAAAGAGTTCACATTCCAGAGTTTAGCAGTAAACATTTAAGCAGCTAATTTTTGTCATAGTGTACATATTTATATATTGCTATAATAGATGGGTCAACTAATGCTTGTTTCTCTTGTCAGCACCGATGTAAATATGTAAACCAAGTCCTGACTGAATTACAGAAATGTGATGCTGTCATTATAAGGTGAAGATGGTGCGAGGGGCACTGTGCATCACACTTCTATGTTACATGACGCTACATATACAGAGCTGTGCAGTGTACTTTACATGGCGTGGTAACTAACGATGCTATAAGGAGCTGTACTGTGCGTCTCCATCAGGCTTCCATCCACAGGCACGTGGGCTGGGGCCAGGGCTGGGTGTGGGCCCGGAGGGGGTGCACGGCGTCCGGGGTCAGGGTGGGGACGATGGGGTGAGGCGAGGACAGGGACAGGCGGGCCGCCAGCAGACCCGTGTGGACGCAGGTGTGCGTGTCCCAACCCTGGAGGATGCCCGCCATTATCCCTCCGGCGAGGCTGACACAGTGACCATGACAGAGATGGAGAGAGAGAGGGAGATGGATGGAGAGAGAGAGAGAGAGAGAGAGAGAGAGAGAGAGAGAGAGAGAGAGAGAGAGAGAGAGAGAGAGAGAGAAATGGAGATGGAGATGGAGAGGGGAGGAGGATATATTAGTGAAGGGGCATTAGGCACTCAAATAACGTCCTCACAGCTGAGATGAACTCCCACTCACTTCAAATGACAAGTAGCAACTGGTCCCCCCCTACTGGTACTGAGACGCCATTACATATGGCTTCACATGATATGCATAACCACATGGTTGTTAAAACAACACACTTCTTTTCTGCAGACGTTCATCTGTATTATATATTTTCAGTCATATCAGTGTGCTGATATATTCATAGTTTGTGACATAAACCTGTACTTTTTTGGGTGGTTGGCTGTGTGTGTATTAATGCCACTTAACACAATTACAAGTCATGCATTCCGACTCATTAATATTAATATAGTATATTAATATAGACTGCAATCAGGTCTCTAAATCAACACCAGCCAACCGGCCAAATGCTGGTGAAATTTCAGTTTGGATGTTAAAAAAGACCATATTTCCTAACCACGTTGACCCATTAGTCAGTGTTTTTTTGGCTAATAAGATTGATATCTACAAGCTGTTTTGGCTGGTGTTGAAAAGTTAATTTAGGGCCCTGACTGCAATATAATATAGCTACTATTATATACACAGGACAATATTTGGATGTTATAACAGGATGTTTGCTGTATTGGTTTGTTCCACGCACAACACGATTGGGACATTGTTCACTACATAAAATCACTCAGAGCAGCAGTAGCAGCATGCGGGTATACAGTTTCCTTTTCATCTGTTGGGCTTTTTGCCCTGCAGTTTGATGTGCGCCCCCATTCTCTACTAAAATTTGATCCACATACACAGAAGAGCAGCTTTGCCTACCTGTCACCAGCTCCAGAGACATTGACAATATCCTCCGCAGGAATGGTCAGAGCAGGGTAGTAAAAGGCACACAGACGCCCCTTCTGCGAGACAGAGAAGATATCAAACAGTCAGAAAGACCCTCTCACAACATAAACATCAAACTGGGTATCTGCGGAAGCCACTGCTGATCTTGGTCAAGAATCATTGACTGAACAATACTATGTTGAATGTTGTTGTATTTACACAATTTGGAAACACTTTATTTTAAGGGACCTTTAATCGCATGGTATAATAATGGGTAAATACAACTGGACTTACCATGTGTGTTTTTGTGTATCTATCTACATACCAAGGGCGCCTTGACCCTCAGTTCAGCCCTTTGCCTCCCTAGAAGAATTCATCACTTGGGCAAAGTATTATAAAACCACTTCATACAACATTATAGTCATTATTGTCATTATGGTATGTGCTGTAGATTGAGGTAATAACATGTACTCCAGTTGTTCCTACAGGTAACGAGTAAGTATGGTGTGAAATGTTACCAACAATTTCATCAAACTGTAAACACTATCGGCTACTTAACTGGTACTACACACTTCTAGTACATTCTGTATTCATCACCAGCGTTTATTGGTCATGCCCCCTAACACACACACACACGCACGCACGCACGCACACACGCACGCACGCACGCACGCACGCACGCACGCACGCACGCACGCACGCACGCACGCACGCACGCACGCACGCACGCACGCACGCACGCACGCACGCACGCACACACACACACACACACACACACACACACACACACACACACACACACACACACACACACACACACACACAATATGCACTTATGCCTTTACTTATCCTTGTATTATACTATACAGCACATGTTTCTATGAAAAGATTTGGGGGACAATGACATGGGTTGTTGAGGGCCTAAGAATGGGTCTTTCATTATCACAGTCCAGTCAGAATTCCTGTAGCCCTCACACTGTGCTTATGGCACTGAAGCTTAATCCAGAAGTAACAACAACAGTGTCAGCCTACAAAATACCAATGTGTCAGTCAAAAACTTAATATATCGACCTAAAACCAGCCTGAGTCCTACTGGAGACTTCCCACCCGTCTGTGTTTGACGATCTGAAGGTCCCAGGTGTAAAAGTCTAACCCAATAATTTAAACCTACTCCTGTCCTAATATCACCCCATCACCTATAGCAGTCTTGAGTCCATCTTGCCCTTACCTGTCTGTGCTTGCAGGGCTGTTTACATCAGGGTGACATCAAGGATAATAAGCCTACTCATATCCTATACCTGGGTTGGGGAACTGTTTTCATTCGAGGGGCCACTTCAGATTTTATAAAGTCCTCCGAGGGCCGTACTATGAACACAAACCATTTCTCCCTGCATTTTAGGCCTATATTGAAGGTGGCCACCTTTACAACAGACCCCACCTTCCATAGGTCCCCTGAATAATGAATATATAGCTAATTTGTATTGCAAATGTAATTTCCAAGAGTCCTTTACAAAACATGTAATATTTCATGTGAAACTACATAACATTAAAATTATATTGGGTCGTGATGACCTCAAGGGCAGTTACTAGGGCTGTAACGATATTGTATCGAACCGAGAAATCGTGATACACAGAGTCACGATACTGTATTGTGATACAAGGAGGCAGTATCGTGATAGGCCCTTTCAAAGTTTTATTACCCATTAGTCCAGAAAACAACCTTATGATTTGATGTGATAGCAGAGATGTGGACTTGTGACTTGTGACTTGGACTGACTTGTGACTTGAATCACAAATGACTCGACTTGAGACTTGACTTGCCAATATTAGGAATGACTTGTGACTTGACTCGACTTGTACGCTATTGACTTGAGACTTGACTCGACTTGACAGTTTTAGCTTGCAATGACTTGCAATAGTGCTCCAAGTCAGTGAATATATTATTATTTTTGCATTTATGTGTGAAAAAAATGCATGAAAGAAAGAAAAAATAAACAATTTATCTTTAACCATAGTCACAAACCATGCTTAAAAAAAATGTTATCAATTGTGGGTTGCATGGTAGCCGTCTGCTTGTCTGCAGCCATGGTGTTATGGTTAGGGAATTAGGCTGAAGATCACAGAGTTGCAGGTTTGAATCCCACCCTTAGACCCACCTCTCCCTACACCTCCATCCATGACTGAAGTGCCCTTGAGCAAGGCACCTAACCCCACATTGCTCCAAGGACTGTCACCAATATGTGCGTTGGATAAAAGACAAAAGTAATTTAATGAATAATTATAAACCGTGTTAAAACCATGGTTCAATTTGTAGTTAAACCTAAAACCAAAAAACAATGCCTAACCATGCTTAAAAAACTGAAATCATGGTATACCATGGTTGATTTTCGTAAGGGACATGACTGGCAATGGGTGGTAATGAATTTATGACCAAAGGTTATTGTCAATATTGCCCATAGAATACAAGATGACTTGTTATGACTTGGGAAAAAATAAGACTTGGACTTGGACTTGACTTGGCTTTGGCACGACTTGGACTTGGACTTGACTTGGTCAAATGTGTCTTAACTTGTGACTTGACTCGGACTTGATTGGAAGGACTTGAGACTTACTTGTGACTTGCAAATTAGTGACTTGGTCCCATCTCTGTGTGATAGTGTTTCCAAACTTCAGTGGCGATACATTTCAGAAATCGTGGGGTGTATTGAACCGTAGGTCAAAAATCGTGATACGAACCGAATCGTGAGTTGAGTGTATCGTTACAGCCCTAGCAGTTACAGGCCCTCGGGACACAGGTTCCCCACCCCTGTCCCGGTCCCCTGCCCTATACCAGTGTTTCCCAACCAGGGGTACATGTACCACTAGGGGTACGGGAGCACACTGCAGGGGGTACTTGTTACTTGTTGTTTTATATATAAAATGTTATTATTATAAGAAATGTATGGAGCAGTCACATCAGGACAGAAAAAGCGATACAGTATGTGAATTAGGGGTACTCATGGCACAACTAAGATGCTTAGGGGGTATGCAAGACAAAAAAGGTTGGGAAACAATGCCCTATACTACTGTATGTGTCTTGGCACTTTAGTAGCAGTCTTGAGTCCTTGCACCTCACCCGTCTGTGTTTGCGGGGCTGCAGGTTGACGGCCCCGGCCTCGTGCTCCCCACACAGCAGCACTCCCATGGGGCCGAGCGTCACCACCACACACTGCAGGTGCTCCAGCAGGGGGCGTGAGAGGGACGCCGCACAGCTCAACGCCTCCTCCAGACTCTCAGGCAGCACTGGGGAGACACACTCTGGTGATGCAAACATTCTCACTTTCGATTTTTCTCACGCTCTCTCTCCCTCTCTCTCACACACACACGCAGACACACACACACACGCACACACACACACACACACACACACACACACACACACACACACACACACACGCAGACACACACACACACGCACACACACACACACACACCAGCACACTTTCTCCAGAGGAGACAGACTATGGAGCACACTACTGACACGTCTATCTATCTATCTGTCTGTCTGTCTGTCTGTCTGTCTGTCTGTCTGTCTGTCTGTCTGTCTGTCTGTCTGTCTGTCTGTCTGTCTGTCTGTCTGTCTGCCCGTCTGTCTGTCTGTCTGTCTGTCTGTCTGTCTGTCTGTCTGTCTGTCTGTCTGTCTGTCTAAAATAGATCTTGAGGTGTACAGGAAATACAGAGTATGGTCAGTACACTGCCCTAGACTAGAATAGAATAGAATAGAATTTTCAACTTCATCCGTAGAATTATTTTTTACTCTATGCTACTGTTTAGGAGTCAGTCAAGTACTGATTCCACAGAAGCCTGCTTGGTACTTCATTAAAAGGGAAGTGCAGTAAAACCATATTGAAATCACAAGAGGTTTAATAATAAAGTGGCTTGAAAATCCCCCCAAACATTTTCAAGAACATACAAACAAACTGACATACGCTACAGGTCCACATTACATTATGGCAAACAACAAGAGCAATTGCTTCTGTACAGCCACACCAGATACTTTAAAATGTATACATTCACAGTGCATGAATGCATTCCCAGTTGTGAGAACAGTGTTTCTGATGTAAAGTGGCAAAGTTGCTTATTTGTCAGTCTCACAATCTGTATGCCTTCACAAGATGTACTTCCCATGTCTCTATCTGCATGCGTGTGCGCACTGTCATCAGATAACAATTATGTGCAAACACAAGTGCATGCAAGAGAGAGAGAGAAATAGACAGACAGACGAAGAAAGAGAGAGAGAAGGGAAAAAACGTGTCTACCTGGGGGTGTAGGCAGGCCGAGAGTGTGGTTCATGGTGCAGAGCTCAGCAAGGTTTGGGGAGGTGTAGGTCAGCGCCTTCCAGCTGTCGCACAGGAAAGGCTTGCTCGCTTTATCTGCGTCTGTGGGCTCAAACCACACTGCAACACGCAGGAATAAACCGGCAGGGAGATGAGTATCTGAAACTAGCTCAACTCAGCTCAAATCTGATTCCGTACAAGCGCAGTTAGTCAACTGAAGCTGACGTGTATTACACAACAGTATGCATAAAAGAGAGAGTATTAAGGTGAATGAGCATGTTTAACACCTGCTTTCACTGGTTATACTATGGCTCCCCATTTATACTCATATTCAATGTAGGATTTGAAATAATGTAGTAGTATTTTGTATAACATTGCATCATGATGCTTTTACTATGTGTACAGCACATTCATATTTGGGATGACTTTTGACATCAACTTTTACTTGAGATCAGCGCAGGGCAACATTGGCCCATTTCAGATGTTTGTACCTGGTACTGAGTGCTTCTTGGCCACAGAGCAGACATATTTGATGGTGGATGCGGGGATGTTTCCATCAACACACACCAGGGAGGCGAAAGACAGCTGCTCCTCAAAATGGGACACCTACACAGGAGACACATTTCAGATGGTGAAAATGAATACAGTTGTCAAAACTCCATTTCACAAGTGAAAACCCGGCCTACGCCTCTGAACCCGGCCTACGGCACTGGGCTGCTATGCGGGCTGCACCGGTTCGATTACGGCCCAGGTTAATTGCAGATCCTTCCCCTTCTCTCTCTCCCGTTCACTTCTTCTCAGACTGTCATATCAGAAAAATAGAGGCCTAAAAAGCTAAAAAGTTCCCTTCCATCACAACTGCTCAGCCTTTTTAGAGTACTTATTAAAATCAGCTGATATCAGAGCTGGGTGGATCAAATCTATGGCAGTGTTTTTGCTTTCTAATCTAGGATTGATTGACACCCCTGGAAATTAACCTGTTCACTCACTGTACACATCTTGCTGATATGCCAGACTCAAAACGAACGCGACTGCATGTCTTTTCTCTTTCTCTTCAGAGAGCATTCTCTCATCACAACACTTAACTCTATGACCTTGACCTACATCTTCAGAAACTGTGACTCCTTGTAATTACTGCAATGTGTTTGCTACTTTTCAACTGTATTCTACTTTTCACTTGTAGTTCACTTTGGATAAGAATCATCATACAGTACATCAGGTTCATTGAGGCTTACTCACATACTGTTCCTTGATTTGCTGGTGGATGTCCATGTCACCCAGTCCCAGGCTGAGGTCCCCAGTCTCAGTGATAACAGCACAGTACGTGGCTGTCCGCTGGTCCCTCATCTTGGCTACTCCACTGGTGTTCTGGGTGACAGGCATGGGGATGAAATCAAACAATAACAATCACCTGTGCCCCCTGTGCTCATCACATCACATGAATGCATGTACAGTAAACAAACACACCCAGACCCAGACCCAGACCCAGACCCACACACACACACACACACACACACACACAGTATGTACTGTATGTATGTATGTATGTATGTATGTATGTATGTATGTATGTATGTACTGTATGTATGTATGTAGGTATTAGGGCTGTAACAATATTGATATCGAACCGAGAAATCGTGATACACAGAGTCATGACACTGTATCGCGATACAAGGAGGCAGTATTGTGATACGCCCTAGTAACATTTGATAGTCATCAGCCCAAAAAACAACCACATGATATGAAGTGATAGTGCTTCCAAGCATCATCATTATTATATAGAAGCTTTTTAAGCCTCTTGTAATCTATTCTACCTATAAACTATCATAGTTTTCATTCATAAAGTTTATAATGTTGGCAAATGTGAAATCGTGGGGTGTATCGAACCGTAGGTCATGAATCGTGATACAAACGAATCTTGAGTTGAGTGTATCGTTACAGCCCTAGTATGTATGTATGCATGTATGTATGTATATACCGTATGTATGTATGTACAGTATGTCTTGGGTGTATACAGAGAAGTCAAGATGGTCCCTGACCTGTCTGTGACATGCTATGCTATCCATCTTACTACTGTGTGGAGGATCAGGTCGCAAAAAAAATTCCATTTGGGGATTAATATACTCAACTCAACTCAACTCAATAAGTGCCCTTTTCCACTAAAACCAGATCAGATTGTCTTTCCCACACATACAGTACATACCATGTGTTTGCAGTAGTTGAACACCGCATCACCATGGGAGTCTGCTCCCACTGCAGAGATGAAGAGGCTCTGCTGGCCCAGACGACTCAAACAATCTAAACATTTGTAACAAATCGCATACATATTCAAATTAATAAATGGTTAACAACACAATGCTTTAATGCTTATGTTGCACAGATAATACTGTTAGTAGAGAAAGTGCGCTCAACTCCGAAAAGTTTCTTACAAGGTCTTTGGGTGCGAGCAAACAGCAAAGTTCATGTATGGTAAAAAAGCAAGACGCTGAAGAAGGCTTAGGCCGAAACGTCTGTCTGCCATGCTAACCCAGTATTAAAATGACAAGAAACTGATCCGGGAGTGCGGCTTTTTTACCGCACAGATAATACTGACCAGCAATATTTCTACCCACTCCTCCAAATGACTGGCACACACTTCCTGGATTTGTCTGTCCAAACTGGAGGAATAAAATAAAATATTTAGCAGAAGTTGCACAGACCCTGTCAGGAATGAACACAAAAAAGCAAATGCACACTGATTTTAGGTTTCAATTTTACTGTATTACAGATTCCGTACCAGTAACGTTTTTGTTTTGCCTTTTGCAAGGAAGTCTACATTGATTCCGCCAACAACCACCTGCAAACAGAAAGCAGACTTTTGAGTGATCTTATACTTCTTACTTGCATACAATCCTGTAACATGTAACATGTGTCCATTTTACTGTGAGGTAATATCAGCAGACAATGAAATGGACATGATCAGATACACTGCAGTGGTTTGATTTTCTTTAGGGGACCCCTTTTGGACCTAAGATAAATATTTGAAGGGTAATGAGTGTGTGATTGACAAGCTGATTGCTTTCTGATGACTGAGTCTCCGATGATGCATCTGTTGACAACATACGGCACACGCTTCTGTGTTTCCGCGGTTGTGTTGAAAACCGTATTTAGCCTTCATGATCCCATACTAGCAATATGTACAAATGCCTGCGACCCACTTTGGGGTTGTTGTGACCCACATTTAGGGAACCACTGAGATGTAGTGGAGATATACAGTGGTACTCACGACATTGGGGTCATGACCCTTCTCCTTCTTGTCATTTCTTCTCTGGAGGCGAGTCTTCCTCTGCTTGCGCTCCGACAGTGCAGAGGCAATCTGGCTGCCCACCTTGGCGTTATTATGAATCAGAGCTATGTCTGTTTTACACATGTAAGGATTTGCAGAAAAGAAGTAGCACACACACACCAAACAATATTTCTAATGCTCTGGCTAAAATGAACCTGGCTCTTGATAGATTTACTGTATGTTTCCGCTCAGCTTTTGCAAGTTACAAGGCAGAACCACGTTCATCTGGTTAGAGATGGGGTTTTAAGATAAAATGGAGTAAATAGTCAGAACAAAACAACAGTGCTGTAGCTCTGTATACACTGATGATGTATTGAGCTACGATGCAATTACAGTGATGTCTCAGCCTGTGGCTGCTGGAGAGGTGTACTGTGTAGGATGGTGGCCAGAGTAGGTATTGCAACTATGCTGCTCATTGAAACAGTGCTGCCTATTGCCAAATTTATAAATTCATGAATATTTACTAAATTATAAATTAATATGCACTAGTATGACCAAATTACAATAAGCTTTGCATCTGATAATGTCTATTTCTGGAAATTCAAAATGGCGCACATCAGGAAGATCCACCTTTTCCTGTATGAAAAGTGCCATTTTTCCATTCATAATGAATACTTAAAATTTGATGGTGGTCATGAAAAAGGATGAGCAGCGTGACTTCTGGAAAGAAACTGCCTTAAAAAATGTACACAGTGCACCTTTAAAAATGACTACTTTAAATACAACGTAACCTTGTTTTGAACACAGCACTAAACCTATGTTCTGTTTCCTGTCATCAAAAGCTTGTAAATAAAGTCAGAATGAAACTCTCGCACAGAATTGATGTTTGTGTTTGGTGGGGTACTTTGTAGTGACTCAGGTAAAAAAAAGTAAAAACCAACTTCCAACATGCAGTAGTTACCATTACAAAGACAAAGTACACTACAGTGACCCCACCACATAATTCTGCAAGGCTACATAATAACTATTACGCGTGATCATCTAGCAGCCAAGAAATGCAAAGTTTGTGTTTTGGATACTAGCTTGAAGGGATTTTCCTTTGGTGAGTTCATTTACCGTCTGTAAAATAAAAGGTGTCACGTCTCGTCCTTTAATACCTTTTGAGCTGCAAATATGAAAGACAAAAGTAGTGAGTTTGGGTTTTGATGTACTTTAAAGATCTTCAGCCTGGGACAAGACAATAAAGTTCTTTCGCAAAAGACATGACCGCTCTATGACATTCTGATAAGGTGATCTGATAACATGATCAGGGGACTTCACAGGACATAAGAGGCGTGCAAAACACCACTCAGGGACAGTCAAACAGTCTTCATCTCAGAAGGATCTTGACATGAAACAAACCAGACATGAAGATGAGTCACACCACCTGATCCTGGACTAACTAACTGACCAAAAGCTCTCGTCATATTCAGAAACTTCAAAGCCAGAATCAGCTCTACCAATCAAATGTACTCAGTAAACTCTGGCAGATATTATTTCTACTCTTTAGAGATATTATTTCCACTCTACATGGCTCGACGTCATTCTGTAGAATTTCCCATTCACTTGAAAGGGGCTCCCCAACGTTAAGACGTCTGTCATTTCTGAGTAAGAGACGTGTTGGTTCATAACAGACCGCTCTCAATGGCAACGGACAGAATGTCTGTCACCTAGTGACGTCAGCTGATTTTGGCACTTGAAAAACTGCAGAACTCTGCAAAATGTGCAGTGTCTAGGCCATGTTGTCATAATTATAATGAAATACAGGAAGAAAACAGACTGTATATGCACTTTGAAGTGGAATCATGCGCATGAACTATCGAAAATTAAACATCATACCGTCGCCATTTCAAACAAAGACTCTATGTGCACCCAAGTTGAATGCTTGCGACAGAGAAGCGTCTAACATGCTCGCAATAATCTGGTATAGTTAGGGAAGGGAGAGTACAGGGCTAGGACATCTACTCAATGTACTCAATCTAAAGTAGCCTAAGTCATTTAATAAGCGGGATAACATTTATCAAGGCGTTATCTGTCGTGGAATAGCGCACTTCATTGAGGTCAAGAACCCTCTGCTTCGTGTCGGGGTCCTGCCTCTCTCTGTGGTGCGCTATTCCTTCTCGCCAAATGTTATCCATTATATATCCTACATGTAACAGTTAATAATATAAATACAGTACTGAATAATATACAATATACAGTAGAACAATATAACATGATGGTGAGTATATAGTATATATAGTAAGACTATAAAAGTGTATTAGTGTCAGCTTAAACTAAAATAAGCCATAAAACATGATTTAAGGATCACATGGCCAAGCACGACTTGAAACATGTTATTGCGACCCACCTGGCCTCGGCTAGAGCTCTCTGGATGGCGTCCTCTATTTCTCCTCCCGTGGCAGAGTGCTCCTGAGGGATAGGCACTGCCAACAGCAGCCCACTCTGCAGGCCGAGGGAGAGGGTGCCCGCTGCAACAGAGAACACATGTGACACTTAGGCCTATAATACGTTTATCCTCCATCTTGTGTGCATGCCTTTTTTTATTGGACATGGAAATCCACCTATGCCTTTTTTAAGATTTCTGTGATTCCCAGAGACAGAGGACTTGCACACAACGGGATCGCAGGTGCAAATCCACCACTTGACTGTAGCACCACTGGGAATGGTACCATGCCCACACATGCCACCTGAGTGCCATTGATTGGTTCATGGAATTCAGGGATCCTCAATTACAGTATGTGATTGGTTAAACACCACTGAAAAAAGACTCAGTTCCGTTGTGTATACTTTGTGTGTGCTGGACTCGGGAATCACAATGACCAATAGGTGCAAAATTCATGGATGATTCATGGATGGTATTACCGCAACAGACTGGCGTGTGGGCAACAGACTTGCCTATGAGTTCAGCAGCCTCCTGTGGATTGGCCACATGGTAGGGAGAGGAGTAGCCACTCTGAGAAGTGAAGAATGCTGGAAAGTTTTTGGAGTCTCCATATGTGGCCACACAAACTCCCTGTGTTTCCTATAGAGGGTATTGCACGAAAATACTGACATCAGACAAAATAATGTATATCCATATGATGATATGATTATATACCATATGATGGTATATCAATATGATGACAAAGCGATCCAGATTGACAAATGATGTAAAATCTGAAAAAACTAAAATGTAGCAATGTAGCATTATGTGTGATACTTTGAGTCTCCTGATGCTGAGGTTTACAGTAGCGTAGCTTGTTTAGATTACTGAAGAAACTTGCAAATTAAATTTTCAATACGGCAACAGTCACAAACCAAAAACTCCAGGGTACGACCAATGTCCAAGATGGACTTCACCCCTGCGGAGATCACAGCGATCGGTGTCCGACCAAGCTCTGTGAGATCAGCACTTATATCTAAAGCTGCAGAGAGAGAGAGTGGCAAGGTTTTATAACAATGGTTTCAGCTACATGGTACATTTCATTCTGGAACAACTCAATTTAATTCCCAATAAAACCTAATTCCACTTTGAAAACATCCTGCAAACACTTCACAATATGGAATTAAATGAAACTGCAACGTAAACTTGAGTGAACTATTTCATTCTTCACTGGGGGCTGCCCCCTTGCACAGGTGAGGCATACATGTAATTTTGTTGTGTGCATTGTGCACTTGTGTGCTGTGGAGTGATGTGTCACAATGACAATGGGAGTTAGCCTTTCCCAGGTGGTGTTTTATTATATTCAGCAGATGCTTTCATCCAAAGCGAATTACCAAGAGATCATACATTGCAAATACAGTGAGGGGGAATGCAGAGCACAGCAGCAAACCAAGTGCAGCAACACACAAAGTGTGGGGAACAAATATCATGGTAGTAAGTAAATAGATGGCAGACATAAATATCATACATAGCACAACGCATACATAGACAGATTACCAACGAACAGTTATCTATAAAAGAAGTTCCAGTACAGTAAACTTAAACTTACTGTTTTCTCCATCTCTGTGCACCCCTCCGATCCCGCCAGTTACAAACACAGGAATGCCAGCTTTATGGGCTGCAATCATAGTACCAGACACTGTCGTCCCTCCAGACAAACCCTACAGATTGATGTGACAAAACCGTAGAAACCACATGCAAATAAACTTGTCTACAACATAAAAAAATCAACTTAAAATATCCAGGTTAGTGAGACATGGGCTACACTACAATCTCCTCTGACTGATATGGGTCATTTCACGTGAAATCAGACACTTTGGGACCCGACCGATCCGGATTTCAATCATACTTGGTGTGCCTTTTTAGTAGCAAGGTAGCACCCCAGAACTGCATTGGTTTGAATCTGACACTAATATTAAGGGAGAAACAGACTAGGAAAGGTTCACATGTGAGGGTAGGACACTATACATTCAGCCTTGAATATACCAGTCAGTGTTAGTCACAAAAAGATGCCTGTGGTGTTGTTTGAAAGCTCTTTTCTGGCTCTACATATTACACAATCAGCTTGGAATACAACAACTCTCAGAATATGAATTATGATCAATTGAAAAATTTTAAATTGAATATCTAAAAAAGCTATATTTTAAAATGGCCAGTTCCTTGTCCAAACGTAGCTGGCAATGTCATGAGCAACTCCTCAAATGCTGGTGTTTGGTTCGTTATTCATTTCAGAGAGAATTTGACTCACAAATATGGCATCATACAGACCACTTACTAATAATATGGTAATACCGTAGTAGCATCACATGACAAAACAAAAACAAAACAAAAATGGTCAGTGTCCATGGTCCCAGGTTTCAGAAACTTAGGCAGATGTCCATTTATACACACCAAATGATGATATGTGAATGTTTGAACATTCCTTCTCTGTGTACCTATGCCATCTTCCCTTTACCGTACTTTAAAGAGATAATCAATGGCTACACTCTCATTTTGTACTCTACCAGTGCATTTGAGGCAGCAGCTGTGTCTTTTGTAGATAATGTATTAGTACGTCCCGTTGCAGTTACAGGTTCCACTACCAGAAGCACATCCTGATGATCCATGACAAGTCTATCTGGTCTGAAGGGAAAAGTGAGGGGTGGAGATGGTCCATGAGGATGCAGGAAGTTCAGTTTCACCTCTCCAGTGCTCGGCATACATTCCTCAACACATGCTAGCCACCAGTTGCCATCATATACAGCTACAACATACCCTTTGATGCTTGAAAATGTAACACATTCCTTTACTGAGCTCACTCTTTCAACTCTGCCTTCTCTGAATGCTGAAAATGGCCTAACTTCCACTGTGTCCATTGAAAATGGGCAGAAGCTGTGTAGTTTTTGAGTACCTGGACTAGTTCTTGCAGATTCAAACCTCTTCCAACAGGTTCTCAGCTTCATGATGGTGCATCTCTCTCAAGAACATCTATTGCCAGTTTGCCACAACAGAGATGTACCATCATGAAGCTGAGAACCTGTTGAAAAGGTTGGAATCTGCAAGAACTAGTCCAGGTACTCAAAAACTACACAGCTTCTGCCCATTGTCAATGGACACAGTGGAAGTTAGGCCATTTTCAGCATTCAGAGAAGGCAGAGTTGAAAGAGTGAGCTCAGTAAAGGAATGTGTTACATTTTCAAGCATCAAAGGGTATGTTGTAGCTGTATATGATGGCAACTGGTGGCTAGCATGTGTTGAGGAATGTATGCCGAGCACTGGAGAGGTGAAACTGAACTTCCTGCATCCTCATGGACCATCTCCATCCTTCGCTTTTCCCTTCAGACTAGATAGACTTGTCATGGATCATCAATATCTGCTTCTGGTAGTGGAACCTGTAACTGCAACCGGACGTACTTATACATTATCTACAAAAGACACAGCTGCTGCTTCGAATGCACTGGTAGAGTACAAAATGAGAGTGTAGCCATTGATTATCTCTTTAAAGTACGGTAAAGGGAGGATGGCACAGGTATACAGAGAAGGAATGTTCAAACATTCACATATCATCATTTGGTGTGTATAAATGGACATCTGCCTTAGTTTCTGAAACCTGGGACCATGGACACTGACCATTTTTGTTTTGTTTTTGTTTTGTCATGTGATGCTACTATGGTATTACCATATTATTAGTAAGTGGTCTGTATGATGCCATATTTGTGAGTCAAATTCTCTCTAAAATGAATAAAGAACCAAACACCAGCATTTGAGGTGTTGCTAATGACATTGCCGGCTACGTTTGGACAAGGAACTGGCCATTTTAAAATATAGCTTTTTTAGATATTCAATTTTTAATTTTTCAATTGATCATAATTCATATTCTGAGAGTTGTTGTATTCCAAGCTGATTGTGTAATATGTAGAGCCAGAAAAGAGCTTTCAAACAACACCACAGGCATCTTTTTGTGACTAACACTGACTGGTATATTCAAGGCTGAATGTATAGTGTCCTACCCTCACATGTGAACCTTTCCTAGTCTGTTTCTCCCTTAATATTAGTGTCAGATTCAAACCAATGCAGTTCTGGGGTGCTACCTTGCTACTAAAAAGGCACACCAAGTATGATTGAAATCTGGGTCGGTCGGGTCCCAAAGTGTCTGATTTCACGTGAAATGACCCATATACCTAGTACGTAGAATCTCTCTCTGCAGTGAATTGCCCCAATATAGGTCCAATGGTGTAGCTGGGCAAGCCAAACAACAACATGAAATGTATAGTCTGGGCTCGCACCATAGACAAAGTTATGAAACCAACAGCGGTTCAAACTACGTCCTCACTGTGCTAAGTCCACTGCAATGACTGGCTACACAGATCCAAAACTAGATAGTATTGTAAGGCCAGATCCATGGCCCAGCTACAAGCTATGGTGACACAGGTTAGGCCAACCTGGCATGCAAAAAGCATATTCTGCTGGTAGGGTTGGTCTAGTTTACTAAGCTACTAATGATGGAAATCTTGGAAAGAACACGTTTTGTATAAATCTGTGTGCAGATATTTTTTTCCAAACTGTTGATGGGTGTTTTTCTCGGGCACCTTGTACTGACTTGATTTACAACTTCTCGGACACCCACCTTGCTGATGACATAAGGCAGGTCTCTGCGGGACACCTTGAGGGAGGTCTTGCTCTGGGCAAGGAAGTCCAGCTCCTCTGAGGAGAGGCCCACGTGCACCCTCCCCTCCAGCACCCCTACCGTGGCAGGGAGAGCACCCTGCTCCCTCACAATAGCCTCCACCTCTTTAGCTGTGCTGGGACATGCCGGTAGCACACACACACAGAACACACACGCAAGTGCCACGACCAAACACGCACGCACACACACAGACAGACAATGTCACCTAAGTGTGGAAGCAACATTAATAACCAAAGTGCACTCCTACAGGTCATCTTTACAGTCTGAACCTGAAAATCTTGCAGAAGTATTATGCAGTTTTTACATGATTCATATCATAATAGCCTACATACTCTTAAATTAATCAGTATCGCCACTTCAGAGACTTGGGAGAATCTGATTATGGGGATGGGCCTACTACAGAAACATGTTGCTGTTGATACATGTTTGACCCACAGACATATAATATCGGTTTAATATAGGTCTGTGGTTTGACCCACCTCAGGTTGTGTGGGTATGGCATGCCATGCGTGATGATGGTGCTCTCTAGCGCCACCACCGGTCGACCCTCCGCCACTGCCTGAGATACCGCTGGGTGGACACTGAATGGACCATCTGTGTGCATTCGGCAAAGCTGCATCAATGCTGCATCACCATTCACCGTAAGTGATTGTGAGGTGTTTTTCAATAGCCTATTCCTTTCTCTCACCTTGAAGGCCACATTTGCAAGGAGATGTTGAAATACACCGCCGTAGATATTTAGACAGTCTGCCCAGCATGTTTTCTTGATCGGGATAACCTGGTCACGCCGACTGAGATATTTTTTAACATATAACAGTTAGAAAATGTTCACTTCTAAGCCTGCCACACAACAAGATGGCTTTATTAATTCCCTCCCAGTAGCAGGCCAGCCTCAGACCATTTGCATGCCCCAGTAAACTTGAAACACTAACAAAACAGGGGCAGTGTCGCCCGAATAGAATACCAATAATGTCGGATGCACTGAGGAAACATTCCACATTTTCATTTCAGAACTCAACTGGAAAGTGTCGATGATAAAGTAATCGTGGTCCAGGTAAGGTCATCTCTTTTAATATAACATGATGTATGCAATCACTGCCCATAGAATACCTGCCCTCAAATCAAACTTCTAAAGCCAAAGAAACAAAAAGCCTATATGCAATACACCGAGTGTCTAATGCACAGTGCATGCTGGAATGTTTGGAATGAAACAATGTCATCGGCAAAGGCCTGTGCCATTTCTCCGGATTGCTTTCATACATTTGGCTACATTTCTTTATACGAAGTGTTACTGGCGCTTAATGGTTTTATATCGGTGTAAGATCTACTCCAGTAGGTAAAATGCTCAAAAGAGCTCAACTTGCTTACCTCCCGCTGTGTACCAAACAAGTTACACTTTGACCCTAGACTGTTGGTCATTTCGACGTTTGCACATCTGAGTTTGCGCTGAGTACTTATCAGGTGAAGAAAGGGGTTTATTGCTGAGCTTCCAAATAGTGTCATTCGTGTTGTGCTGACTCTGAGTGAGTCTGTCACAAATAGAAGATAGATAGCTTAAAACACTGAGCAACTAATAATTAGAATGAGACATTATCAAATTGGTATATATTTAATGTAGAATAGATATCACTGACAAAAGGTATAATTTTAACCTGAAATGCATCACTTTAATAAAATAGGCCTGCACATTTGAACTTCGCCCACTCCTCTCCAAGATACACTTTTCTGACACGATACAGCACTTGGTTTTGCATCATGCTGTTGTGGTTCATAGCAGAACCATCCATCCTCCTTATCTGTACAGTTCAGCTGGTTTTGTCTCAAATGTTCTTCACACTCACTAGCATGTCCTGCAGACCAGTAGGGTTCCTCACATTCTTCCTCCACTGTTACAGAGTCAGTCGAATGTGCAATAAGCAATTGTTGTTTATGCTCTGAAAAGGTGAAGCCCTGACAGCACAGCAGGGACTCAGTGAGCTTAGGAGAACCGGTGAACGCCACCTGGTTAACAGATGGATATAAGTGAGCATAATCTACAGAGAAGCTTGCATGGGACAGATTTTGAGTGAGCACACTTGCAGTGAGGGCAGAGTCTGCCTCGTTCTCCAGGCTCTCTTGGATATAACCGTGCACAGGCTTTTCCTGGGGCTGACAATCTAAACCACTATCTACCGTCTCCTCTGGATCACACACGAGCTCCTGCCGGAACCAGTCCGGGTTCTCCTGCTGGTAGGCCCGAAACGCCGCGATGGCGTCTCTCAGGGCCCTCCCTGCTGGACAGTGGAAGTAGTCCTCCTCTGCGATGCCATAGATGCGCTTGACTGTGCCTGGCTCCTGCTGCTCCTGGCCCAGGATCCTGAAGAGCAGCTGCTCAAAGTGCCTCATCAGCTGGTATCTGACGGTGACATGGAAGAGCAACGGGACGTCAGCCTCGTCGCTGACATCCTCGAAGTAGGCCACCATGTACCTCTCCAGGGACTTGGAGCGCACAAAGTCCGGCACGATGAGGGCCAGGGCCGGGGTGAACATGTCGCCTGCTGGGGAGGCCAGGTCCTCCCTCAGAGTCACTCTGTAGACTCCATCACTGGAACAACCCCTATTCCCACTGCTACCACCACCACCACCATCATGGCTACCACCACCAGCACCACCGCTACACATGGCCCTCCACTTGGCCATGACGCCCCGTGAGCAGAGGATGAGGATCTTGTCATTGGAGAAGGAGCCGTGCGGCCCATCGCTCCTCTGCTGCATCTGCATCTCCAACCACTGCAGCTGGCCTACGGTGCTCAGCCAGGCCGAGTCCAGGAGGTCCAGGGTGACCTCCGCACCACACTTGGCCCTAAGGAAGGCACACAGCTTCAGGATGATCTCCTTGTAGAGCGGGTGGTCCAGGGAGTACAGGATGAGGATCCTCTGGGTGGCTGTTTTCTGTGCGGGTATCTTCTTCGCTGGGCTGGACTGGTAGTTGGCGGTTTTGTGGTGCTGGGTCATAGAGTGCTGGGTCATAGAAACATCTGGGGAGATGCAGTGAGAAGATGAGAGAACATGGGATTCAGCAAATAAATGAGGCAAGAGGCAAGTGAAATGACAGTACACACACACACACACACACACACACAAGAACTCGAGATAATCCATTAGTGGAGTCTGTTGAGGGTTTTAGCGTTACGGAAGTGACAAAAGCACCAAACTTTGCATGGTGTTTCTTTAGGGTATATGCTGTAATTCTACCCTAGGAGCCCTCGGAAAAAAGCTTTCTACCATGTCATGTACAATATGTCATGTTGTGTAATGCATTACATTGGTATTACATGACATTATACTTAGCTGACAATGTCAACATAGTCCCAAACACAGCAGAGATGATGCAAGGGCAGTGGTAGCCTGCTTGACCAGATTGATGAAACTACAAAAATGTACATAGTGTGAAAGTATGGGTGAGTCTGTGCTTACATGCTTGACAGCAAATGTAACATTGTGAACGATTTGAGAAGATTCTTGTTCTGAATTAAAATGACCATTTCCCACACTGAAACATTGACGAGAATAGACTGCTGCTAATGCTCGCAGCTGCATCTGAATGGGGAAGTGTCAGTGCAAGATGATGTCCAAGGTAGCAGGTTCTCCATCCTCTAATTTCCATAACAGATATTTTTTATTTGTATGAGAGAGTGTAAATGACAGGACCTCTCCATATGTATGAAGAACCCATAAGATCACCTAATTCTACATTTTCACAAGTAGCATTGTGCATATAGTGAGTGCATTTCATTCATCTTTAGAATGGCATTACAGATTACTCAATATACATTAGGATACAGTATGTCTTCAGTTCAAGTTAAATAGAGATGATTTCTAAGTAGGTGTTTAGTAAGTAGGCAGAGGTAAAGTGTTTTTTTTACCTGAATTTGCAAACATGTCCTCACCTAGCACTTGTGTCACAAGTTGTATTACAGTCAGCTCAGTAATCATTGTACTTCAATTGCTACTTCAAAACTGACAGCTGATGGACAACATGTATCGTAGGTCTTTGCCACCCTTGCCCATAGGAGAAATATCTATATAAAACAACAATTCTCATATGGCATATAAAAAGTAAATAATAACCAGTATTTTCTTGATATGCAAGGGACACAAATAGTCTGGGAGGAAGGATAGTCTACTGCCAGAAAACAGATGTGTTACCACTTTGCTCTTTTAAAACATAAAGTATTTTTCAATATACTGTATGTATGGTGTATTGCATATTGGTTATTTATAATTTCCTAAGAATAAAGGCCCCTATCACTCCATAGTACACTTAAGACTTGAGATATACATATCTGAACACATTTTATTTTGTAATGGTAATATATACATTTTATTTTGTAATGGCCTTGTAGAGGTAGCTCATCCAAGCTGTCACTGACACTAGATATGTACATGTACTATTCATTTGATTGATATGAACATTTAATATTTCACATATTAGCCCTTTTCATTAATACAGTATTGACTAATATGACCAGAGTACAGTAAGTTTTGCATGTAAAAATGTCTATTTGTGGACATTCAAAATGAAGGACATGGAGAAGATCCACCTTTTCATGTATGAAAAATGCAATTTTCCTAGTCATAATGAATATTTACAATTTGATAGTCGTGGTAAGTAATAGGGAAAAAGATGACATTTGTGAATTGGCAGCATGAATTCTGGAAAAAAGCTGCTAAAATATTACACAGTGCACATTTTGATGTCAACTTACTGTGTATTACTTTCACCAACAGTACTTCAATGAAACATTACATTATTATAAGCAATACAATGACCACCCCAACTTTAGGTATACACTACAGCAGTGTTTCTCAACTGGTGGGTCGTGACCCAAAAGTGGGTCGCGGAGGGGTCATGGGTGGGTCACGGAGCCTTGGTGTAAAAAAAACGTAATTCTAAAAAAAAAAATCCAACTTTTCCTGCAACAATTTATATCTTTTATTTTGATAGGCTAGTCATAGATACAATCTGAATGTTTATGCGAGATGGATAGCGTGCAACCAGTCATTCGGGTCTTGGTTACCTTTTGAGAATTGCATTGAATTGACTTGAACGCTAAAAAAATTGGGTCGCGGCCGAATGAGAGTGGAAAATGGTGGGTCCCAACACTGTTCCAGTTGAGAACCACTGCACTACAGTAATCTTAAAAACACTGTATTCCTGTGCTCCTAGGATCATACAGCTTTATCCTGCGATGACCTGCTAATAATACCCACCTGGATGACAACACCTCCGCAGCAGGACACCAAGGTAACCAGCAGCCAGCATGACCAGCACTTGGACAGGAACGAACCAGAAAAGCCTTTTCCTTAACAGCGGTGTAGTATCTAAAAAAGAGAACAACGCAGTGCAGTTTTACTTGATGATGTTTAGTGTGATGGATATTGATATTTCTAATCCATAATTTTGCAATGGAGTGACTTACAGTTACAGATGTTTATTTTTTCCCAGTGATCCACACACGCTTTTATACATTGTCCAGATTTTGGTGTAACCTTCAAGAAAAAAAAGGGGGGATACAGTAATGTCACAGTCAATAACAGTATCCCAAAACTCTGAATACTTCTAATACACTCAAAATGGTACCTACTTTGATGGCCAGTTGGCATGATTTATTAGACTGGATCAGCCATAGGAGGTCAAGTGTAAAGTTGGCATTCAGCCTTTTCTGAAGGTCTTCACTCTGATTCACAAGATACATTTTAGTGTCAGAAAAAAACTCTCTTGCAGAAGAATTACTATTGAAACCGTACACAGTATATCTTGAAACACATTTCCAAGGTTATTATACATGCAGTATGTCTGGAAACTGAGTTCTTGTTGTTCTAAATTCCTCAATCTGAATTCTATGTCAGATATCCATGTCAGTCGTAGTGACATTGTGATTTTACATAGTACATAATGTGGATTTTGCCAGGGTAAAGTAGGCCCTATGTGTCTTCTAAAAACAAATAGAACATGTCTGTTCAAGAGAATAGAGGGCAGAGACCTTTGGTATGATCATAGTTCTAGGTTCAGGGAAGTGTGTGTCGTTGATCATTAATTCATATTCATCGGCGTGTATCCAGCCATCAAAGCTTGCAGAGATGTCCAACTGGTTCAACCCCCTCTGGGATTCAGACCATGTAATGTTGGGCTGCCAAAGGCTCCCTGTCATGGCACGATTAAAAGGATGGTGAATAAGACAAGGAACTGTAACATGTCAAACATTACCCCCTCAATGAACGCAAAATAATTAGTTATTTGGACTTCTTCCTCCCATTAAACTCCTTAACAGAATAACCGTACCTGAAAGTGCAAGTGATATGATGTTTTTTTTTTCTTTAGGCCCTAGTAGACACAGCTTTCTGCATTCCACATGTTACCAAACTAGGTCTAGTAGCATGTAAGGCAGGGATGGGCAATTGGAGCCCCGGGGGCCATATGTGGCTCGTCCCCTCACTCAGTGTGGCCCGTAGATAAACCCATGACACTTTTTCATTTGATGTCCATTGTTTGCATTGCATTGATTTGCAATTTAAGCCAGCAGGCAAAACCACAGGGCTCTCACTATTTTGTGCCACAATTTCAGTAAATGTGAGCACTTTGCATATTCTTTTAAACCACTTGTTTTGTCTTTGCTCATTCAAGACATAATGTTAAAATGCAATGATTTAAAACACATTTACAAAACGACTTTATCATTTTGTTGCTTCTTTCATATTCAACTAGTTGAAGTACATGGTCATGTGGCCCTCCGATGGTGGCAGTGAAAAATGTAGGCCCTCCTTATCATGAAAGTTCCCCATCCCTGATGTAAGGCTTAAGCTTTTCCCACCGGCTTTAGACAGGCAGAGGTACTGTAGGATAATTGGAACACACCCAAGGTTTCCAGTCAATCTTGTCAACTGATAAAGCATATCAATTACTCATATTATACTTAATCATATTTACCCATAAATATTGAGTGAGATGCATTCTTCAGTTTTTGAAATTATGTAGGCTAATCAAACGTGGACTTTGCTTTCAGTGAACCCTATTTAATGGCCCATTCAGTGTATTTGACTGAATCCTTTTCTGAAATCAACAAACTCACCATGTCTGGAACATCGTTCACATGCCTTGATCTTTGGATTTGAACAGTCTAAAAAAATACCGATGAGAAATTATACAACTTGTAAGTTGGCTATTCATCTTAGTACAATATGGTAAAAACACAAAGTGTTAAATTACTTTCAGAAAATGCTGAAAATACAGGACAAACAACATGCAAGGTAGTCACAGACTGGAGCCAGCCTTCATCCACTTTCATCCTAGCTCAATAACTGACCTATTTATTATGAGAAAGCTACAATATCTTGCAGAACATTTTTTACCCACAATGGCCTCATTTAGGCCCTACATTTAATTCAGAATTTATTTAATTTGCAATGTAAACTCGACTGAATTATCAGAATTAAACACATTATGTACACATGGTGGCCAATGTGGATAGCCTTACCAGGGATTGAGATGGTGTGTGTGATTGTTTTCGTTTCAAAACTTGTAAGGAGTTTGGGCAAGTGAGAGAAGGAGATCGAGTATTGGCATCCTGGCTCAACCCCCACACTGTCGGATGTGAAAGACCACTATGGGATAGAAATATCACAAGTTTTAGCAGGATCAAGTCTATATAATGAATATGCAAAAGTCACAATAAAAATGCAATAATCACTCAGAAAAACAGAATTTATGAACACAGTTGAGTTTATGTAAACTGCTTTGAATTACAGTAAGGCTAGTAGCAACAGGTATTTAGTAACCTACAGATACATACGCCAAAAGTAGACAGGTTGTGATGGGGGTTAGGTTGTCTTACCACTTCATCATCAGGGTTTGGGTCATTTAATTTGTTGTCAAACAGGTATTGAATGCAAAGACTTTGGTTAGTGCAGTGCTCCAGCACAGAAAACTCACTCCCTTGCATCATCTTTACCGAAACTGGGGGGGTATAAAAATGTGATGCACTCCATCATTATGAGCCATAGTAGAGCAAGGGCTCATCATGTTAATGAGGAGACCATATACAGTTCGGTTTTAACCAGCACTCCAACCCCCAAGACAGAAGGCTACAGGGCTACAAGCACTGTTGTAGATATAACAAGGTTAAGGCAAGGCAAGGCAAGGCAAGGCAAGGCAAGTTTATTTGTATAGCGCATTTCATACACAGGTGCAACTCAATGTGCTTCACAAAATTAACAAATGCAAAAAGAAAGGAAACAGGCAAGAAAGAAGGAAATAAATTAGAGTCAAAGAACATTTAAAACATTAAGATAAAACATAAGGTATAAAAAAATAAAATAAAATAAACATGATAAAAAATAATTAAAAAAATAAGAATGATAATTTAAAAGTTACACATAAATACATTCACTAATTAGTGCGTTAGGATATATTGCTTTGCTCAGGCCATTAGCCGTTAATTTGGGCATACGCATTGAGCCCAGTCTCAGGGAAAATCAACTGTATGCTTCGTGGTGCCGCTACGAGATAGCCTAATTTTTCTGTCGTCGAGAGAGAGCGAGTGAGAGAGAGAGACCACCCGAGCAGCGTGCATTCCAGGAGGGGAGCTCTGTCGTTGTGTCAGCTTCATGCCATGTCTCCCGGACTCCAACATTGTCCCTAATCTTAAATATAGCTGCAAGCAGCAATGCGGGGCCAAGCAGTAAAGTTGCCAAAGTCGCCACGGCAACAAAAGGAGCTGCAGCGCCCCCTTTGGCCCAAAATGTTGGCAATGTTGGTGTGCATTCCTCGGAGGGGAGTGTGATCACATGAACCAAGTTAAGTTTGAATCCGTTGAAGAGCTGCCGAGATATGAGCTCATTTCCTGTTACGTGTTGGTGGCGCTAGAGAGTTTGAGCTTGGGGTCTGGATTTTTTTGTGGGAGGTCATGGGATGGACTAGTATGTGTGCAAAAAATTTTGAAAACAGATTTTGACAAACGATTGCTGAGGTATGACCTCACTTCCTGATTCACCACTTTTACCACAATTTTGATTGGCTGTCACCCTCAAACGATAAGAGGTATACAAAATTCTTTGAATACCCCAAAGAAAATCAGTGCCAAGATGAAGTGCACCCTTTTGTAGGGCATTCTGACCAAAATTGTGGGACAAGTAGCATTTTTATTGAATTTCACAAAATTCAAAATGTCAGACTTTTTTCTTCCGGTTGACATGAATTCATATAGTGTGTTGGATTCGGCTTGGCCCAAGGATTCTAGTGATAGTATTATTTATTAAAATTAGGCATACGGTGTAAAAGCTACAGGCAAAAATGTAGCTAACAATTTGACCTGTTGGTGGCGCTACAGAGTTTGAGCTGGGGGTATAATTTTCTTTGTGGTAGGTCATGGGATGGACTACTATGTGTGTAAAAAATCCTAGCCTAATTCGACAAACGGTTGCTGAGATATGACCTCACTTCCTGTTTTGCCACTTTTACGACAATTTTGATTGGCTGTCACGGCTAAACGATTTAAGATATCTAATATTCCTTGAGACCCCATACAAACCTCAGTACAGAGATACAATATACCGAATTTCGGGCAAAATGTTCAAAAATTGCGGGAAAAATAGCATTTTATTGAATTTCAGAAAATTCTAAATGGCGGGAAAATTATCCTGGCAAAAAATGACACCATATGTCATATGGTGCGTTGGATTTGTCGCGGCCCAAGGATTCCAGCGATACCACGTTTTTGAAAATTGGCCCAGCGGTTCAAAAGTTACAAGCAGAAATGTACCTGCAACTTTCACCTGCTGGTGGCGCTAGAGTATTGGGGCTGGGGACCTATAACTCGCTGTGGGTAATGTTGATGCTGCCTCAAATATGTGTGCCAATTTACAGCGTTTCTCTATGTATGGTTCTATGGGCTACCATAGACTTACAGTGAATTTTACAAAATTCAAAATGGCGGAATTTCCCTTCTGCGTTGACATAACTTCATATAGTGCGTTGAATTCGGCTTGGCCCAAGGATTCTAGTGATAATAATATATTTTACATCGTGCATATGGTTTAAAAGCTACAGGCAAAAATGTAACTAAAACTTTGACCTGTTGGTAACGCTACAAAGTTTAAGCTGGGTATCTGATTTTTTTTGTGGTAGGTCATGGGATGAACTACTATCTGTGAACAAAATCCCAGCCTAATTCGACAAACGGTTCCTGAGATATGACCTCACTTCCTGTTTTGCCACTTTTACGACATTTTTGATTGGCTGTCACGGCTAAACGATAAAAGATATCCAATATTCCCTGAGACCCCATGTGTAGCTCAGTCCAGAGATACTATATACCGAGTTTCGGGTGAATTGGTCAAAAATTGCAGGAAAATTAACATTTTTATTGAATTTTACAAAATCCAAAATGGCGGGAAAACTATCCTGGCGGAAAATGACGTCATAGGGTGCGTTGGATTCGTCTTGACTCAAGGATTCCAGGGATACCAAGTTTATGAAAATTGGCCAAGCGGTTCAAAAGTTACAAGCAGAAATGTACCTGCAACTTTGACCTGTTGGTGGCGCTAGAGCTTTGGGGCTGGGGACCTATAAATTGCTGTGGGTAATGCTGAGCCAGGCCCGAATGTGTGTGCCGATTTACAGCATTTTCCTACGTACGGTTCTATGGGCTGCCATAGACTTGCAGAGGGAGAAGAATGGTGACTAAATAATAATAATAATAATTAAAGCTGCGAGCAGCCTTGGCGGGCCCTCGCACCTACGGCCCAGGGGTCGTGGCATATCGCCCTGCTGTAATACACCTACACCTGTGAAAAATGAATCAACTATAACGATGAGGTCGGTGAATGTGTCATTGTAGTAGCACTGTTGTTGCTTCATGTCCAGTTTTCTTCTTCAGTCGCAAAGTCCACACAATTGATAGGCATGGGACCTACTTAGCATGTCGCCCTGCCCTAATACACCCCTACCTGTGAAAAACGAATGAAGCGTATGAATTTTCTGACAGGTATGAGGAAGGTTAAGACGTCATTGTCGTAGCACTGCTGTCTTGTCCACTTCCCCTCTCGGTATCCCTTTGCATTGCCATTTCAATCATATAGACGCATGCAGAATGTTTTAATTTCCACATTTATAGCAATTCATTCGCCTAAAACATGGTGGCACTGCACCTGGTGGGCCACTGCAGTCACATATATGCCAGCTTCGAACAGGTTTCTGCAGGGGGTTCTGTTGAGTCTGACATTTTTAGATTTGTAAATGCGCCATACTGAACAACCATGCCATATAATTTTTACAAGCAGAAATGGGGACCTGAAACTTCTTCTGGGAAGTTATGGGATAGCAAAGAATGTGTGTGACAATTTCCAAAAGATTCTTACCATGGGTTGCTGAGATTTGACTTCACTTCCAGTTTGGGGGTGTTAAGAGGATTTTGATTGGCTGTCACGGCCAAACCGTAAAAGATGTAATAAAACCCTTGTACAAATCTCTTCAGAGTGCTCCTGAAATTATATGCATCACGTTTTGTGAAAATCCGACCAAATTTGAAGGATTAGGAGCACGTTATCGATTTTCACCAAATCCAAAATGGCGGACATTCTGAAAATGCGGGTATGATGTCATGGGGTGCGTTGGATTCGTCTTGGCGCAAGGATTTCAACGCTACCACCAGATTTAAAATTGAGCATGCGGTTCAAAAGTTACAGGCAGAAATGTAGCTAAAACTTTGGTCTGCTGTTGGGTGGTGACTTTGTACTTTCAACTGCTGGTGGCGCTAGAGTGTTTGAGCTAGCGACCTGATATTTCTTGTGGCGGGTCATGGGATGGTCAAGGATGTCTGTTACAATTTACAGATAGTTCTGACCATGGGTTCCCAAGATATGACGTCACTTCCTGTATGGCGACTTAATCCAAAATGGCGGACATTCTATAATGGCGGATATAATGTCATAGGGTTTGATGGATTCGTATTGGCCAAAGGATTTCAACGCTACCCCTGGATTTAAAATTGAGCGTGCGGTTCAAAAGTTACAGGCAGAAAAGTAGCTAAAACATTGACCAGCTGGTGGCGCTAGAGAGTTTAAGCTAGTGACCTGATTTTTTTGTGGTGGGTCATGGTATAGATGGACATGTCTGTGACAATTTTCAGAAGATTGTGACGATGAGTTCCCAAGATATGACTTCACTTCCTGTTTGGCGAGTTTTAGGCGACTTTTAGGCCATTTATAATTGGCTGTCACGGCTAAACGATAAAAGATATCCAATATTCCTTGAGACCCCATATGTAGCTCAGTCCAGAGATACTATATACCAAGTTTCGGGCGCATTGGCCAAACATTGCGGGAAAAATAGCATTTTTATTGATTTTCACAAAATTCAAAATGGCGGGAAAACTATCCTGGCGGAAAATGACGTCATGGGGTGCGTTGGATTCGTCTCGGCCCAAGGATTCCAGGGATACCAAGTTTTTGAAAATTGGCCCAGCGGTTCAAAAGTTACAAGCAGAAATGTCCCTGAAATTTTGGCCTGCTGGTGGCGCTAGAGGGTTCGGGGTGAGAACCTATAATTCTGGTTCTGAGTAGCGGCGCACATTTCCGACCACCGTGCCAAAGGGCGTCTCACCAAATGCTTCTCAGACAAAATGGGCGACCCGAACAACGAGCAAAAAGAAAAAAAAAAATAATAATAATAATCCGAGGGAGAACAATAGGGCCTCGCACCCTCCGGTGCTCGGGCCCTAATTAAAGCTGCGAGCAGCCTTGGCGGGCCCTCGCACCTACGGCCCAGGGGGCATGGCACATCGCCCTGCCCTAATACACCCCTACCTGTGAAAAACGGATGAAGTGTAACAATTTTCTGACAGGTATGAGGAAGGAGAAGGCGTCATTGTCTTAGCACTGCTATCTTGTCCACTTCCCCTCTCTGTATCCCTTTGCATTGCCATTTCAATCATATAGACACATGCAAAATGTTTTAATTTCCACATTTATAGCAATTTGTTCGCCTAAAACATGGTGGCACGGCACCTGGTAGCCACTGCAATCATATATATGCCAGCTTCGGACAGGTCTCTGCAGAGGGTTCTATTGAGTCTGACACTTTTGGATTTGTAAATGCACCATACTGAACAACCATGCCATGTAAGTTTTACAAGCAGAAATGGGGACCTGGAAGTTCTTGTGGGAAGTTATGGGACAATGAGAATGTGTGTGACAATTCACAAAAGATTCTTACTGTGGTTTGCTGAGATATGACTTCACTTCCTGTTTGGGGGTGTTAGGAGGATTTTGATTGGCTGTCATGGCCAAACCGTACAAGATGTAATGAAACCCTTTTACATCTCTTCAGAGTGCTCCTGAAATCATATGTACCAAGTTTTGAGAAAATCAGACCAAATTTGAAGGATTAGGAGCACGTTATCGATTTTCACCAAATCCAAAATGGCGGACATTCTGAAAATGCGGATATGATGTCATGGGGTTCGTTGGATTCGTCTTGGCCCAAGGATTTCAACGCTACCACCAGATTTAAAATTGAGCATGCGGTTCAAAAGTTACAGGCAGAAATGTAGCTAAAACTTTGGCCTGCTGTTGGGTGGTGACTTTGAACTTCGAACTGCTGGTGGCGCTAGAGTGTTTGAGCTAGCGACCTGATATTTCTTGTGGGGGGTCATGGGATGGTCAAGGATGTCTGTTACAATTTACAGATGGTTCTGACCATGGGTTCCCAAGATATGACGTCACTTCCTGTATAGCGACTTAATCCAAAATGGCGGACATTTTATAATGGCGGATATGATGTCATAGGGTTCGTTGGATTCGTATTGGCCCAAGGATTTCAACGCTACCCCTGGATTTAAAATTGAGCGTGCGGTTCAAAAGTTACAGCAATAAATGTAGCTAAAACTTTGACCTGCTGGTGGCGCTAGAGAGTTTGAGCTAGCGACCTGAATTTTTTTGTGGTCGGTCATGGTATTGACGGAAATGTCTGTGATAATTTACAGAACATTGTGACGATGGGTTCCCAAGATCTGACCTCACTTCCTGTTTGGCGAGTTTTAGGCGAGTTTTAGGCCATTTTTGATTGGCTGTCACGGCTAAACGATAAAAGATATCCAATATTCCTTGAGACCATATGTGTAGCTCAGTGAAGAGATACGTTATACCAAGTTTCGGGCTAATTGGTCAAAAACTGCGGGAAAAATAGCGTTTTTATTGATTTTCACAAATTCAAAATGGCGGGAAAACTATCCTAGCGGAAAATGACGTCATAGGGTGCGTTGGATTCGTCTTGGCCCAAGGATTCCCGTGATACTAAGTACTTTAAAATTGGCCCAGCGGTTCAAAAGTTACAAGCAGAAATGTACCTGAAACTTTGGCCTGCTGGTGGCGCTAGAGGGTTGGGGGTGGGGACCTAAAAATTTGGTTCTGAGTAGCGGTCGGCATGTCCAACCACTTTGCAAAAGGGCGTACCACCAAATGCTTCTCAGACGAAATGCTAGACCAGAACAATGTGAATATCCGATCAAATTTGAAGGATGAGGATCATTTTATTGATTTTCACTAAATCCAAAATGACGGACATTCTGAAACTACGGATACAATGTCATAGGGTGCGTTGGATTCGTCTTGGCCCAAGGATTTCAACGGTACCGCCAGATTGAAAATTGAGCGTGCGGTTCAAGAGGTACTGGCAGATTTGTATGTAAAACTTTGACCAGCTGGTGGCGCTAGAGAGCTTGAGCTAGCGACCTGATTTTTTTTGTGGTGGGTCATGGTATGGACAGAAATGTCTGTGGCAATTTACAGGACATTGTGGCGATGGGTTCCCAAGATATGACTTCACTTCCTGTTTGGCGAGTTTTAGGCGAGTTTTAGGCCGTTTTTGATTGGCTGTCACGGCTAAACGATAAAAGATATCCAATATTCCTTGAGACCCTATGTGTAGCTCAGTCAAGAGATACTTTATACCAAGTCTCGGGCGAATTGGTGAAAAATTGCGGAAAAAATAGCGTTTTTATTGATTTTCACAAAATTCAAAATGGCGGGAAAACTATCCAGGCGGAAAATGACGTCATTGGGTGCGTTGGATTCGTCTCGGCCCAAGGATTCCAGGGATACCAAGTTTTTGAAAATTGGCCCAGGGGTTCAAAAGTTACAAGCAGAAATGTTCCTGAAATTTTGGCCTGCTGGTGGCGCTAGAGGGTTGGGAGTGAGGACCTATCAATCCGGTTCTGAGTAGCGGCGCACATTTCCGACCACCGTGCCAAATTGCGTCCCACCAAATGCTTCTCAGACAAAATGGCGGACCCGAACAACGAGCAAAAAGAAGAAAAAAAATAATAATAATAATAATTTATCGGAGAACAATAGGGCCTCGCGCCCTACGGTGCTCGGGCCCTAATGAAGAAAACCTACTAACTCTATAGGGGCCTTCGCCAGCTTCGCTGCTTGGCCCCTAAATATAGCTGCAAGCAGCAATGCGGGGCCAAGCAGTAAACTTGGCAAAGTTGCCACGGCAACAGAAGGAACTGTAGCGCCCCCTTTGGCCCAAATCTCGCCAATGTTGGGGTGCATTCCTTGGAGGGGAAAATGGGGAGAGAGACGGGGAGGGTCGGCAAAGGACCTGGGCTGGGAATCAAACCCGGGTCAGCCGCATGATAGACGAGTGCCCTACCGGTTGGCCACGGCAGGGCCTGTGCTGCCCTTGATTTATATTGAGTAACACATTTCCATTCCCTCTCAAATTAGTCTATAAAATATCAGCAAGTAATTTCTATACTTGAGAGGCTTGCTTTTTGGACAGCAATTATAATCCTCTGTGATCATTCTATTTAGTAAAATTGTTTATATGACATACAATATTATGGAAAAGAATCATTGAGCCTACTGAAAATAGGCTTTGAAATCCTAAACATAAGAATCCTATAGGCTGCAATGTAATGTTGGCCAGCCTTTTGAGAGACTGGTCTGAGGAATTGGTGTACATAGAAGTAACGTGTGTGTGTGTGTGTGAGTGTGTGTGTGTGTGTGTGTGTGTGTGTGTGTGTGAGAGACAGAGGAACCGAGAGAACAACAATGGTCTCTCTCTCTCTCTCTCTCTCTCCCTCCCTCCTTCCCTCTCTCTCCCTCTCCCTCTCCCCCTCCCCCTCCCTCTCCCTCTGTCTGTGTGTGTGGGGTGGGGGGTGGGGGGGTATGTGCAGGGGCTGGGGCAGTGGGGCTTTGGTTGACACTAGAGCAATAGCAGAACTACGCACACACCTAAGCTCTCGTCTCTTGTGTGTCCAGAGACCCCCTGCTGAGAATGGTGTCAGTGAACGTGCGCAGGGGCTGTTGGCAAAGGGGACAGAGAGATGAGAAAAATCCCTCCATTCTTTCCACAATTTTGAATGGCTGCTGTGAGCTGATAGTTTTTTCAATCGTTACGAAAATCCATACCTGGGTGCAACATAGTGTGAAGATGACCTGTGTACCAATATTTTGAAAATTGGGAGTACGGTTCAAAAGATACAGGCAAAAATGTAACTAAAATTTTGACCTGCTAATGGCGCTACAGAGTTTGAGCTGGGGATTTGATTTTTTTTTGTGGTGGGTCATGGGATGGACTTCTGTGTGTGTAAAGAATCCTAGCCTAATTCGACAAACGGTTACTGAGATATGACCTCACTTCCTGTTTCGCCACTTTTACGACAATTTTGATTGGCTGTCACGGCTAAACGATAAAAGATATCCAATATTCCTTGAGACCCCATGTGTAGCTCAGTCCAGAGATACTATATACCAAGTTTCGGGCGAATTGGTCAAAAATTGCGGGAAAAATAGCATTTTTATTGAATTTCACAAAATTCAAAATGGCGGGAAAACTATACACGCAGGGTACAATATCATCACTAGTTCTCGGATTTGTCCTGGGCCAAGGATTCCAGGGATACCAAGTTTTTGAAAATTGGCCCAGCGGTTCAAAAGTTACAAGCAGAAATGTACCTGCAACTTTGACCTGCTGGTGGCGCTAGAGCGTTGGGGCTGGGGACCTATAAATCGCTGCGGGTAATGTTGATGCTGCCTCGAATATGTGTGCCAATTTTCACAACTTTCCTATGTACGGTTCTATGGGCTGCCATAGACTTGCAGAGGGAGAAGAATTTTGACTGGAGTCAATGAGGGAACTAAAACACTAGGGGCCTTCGCCAGCTTCGCTGCTTGCACTAGGGGCCTTCGCCAGCTTCGCTGCTTGGCCCCTAACCAGAGAAATTAGAATACAGGGAGAATGTTCACACTGATTGGTTCCCATTGTAGCCAGTTAGCTTTGCATGCATACTGCAGTTCCTATGGAGTGTCCACTAGTTGGCGTTGATAAGTCCTTTCAGAGCCGTATATAGAGAGAGTCTGGCCAACTATGGGTTTGAACGTTCGAGCTATCCCGCAATTTTGATTGGATCTGGACTGGTCACATGTTTTATGGACGCCATTTTCATTCCCCACGCTCCCATTAATGAGCATTATCAGATATAAAAAAATAACGCTTCACTACAATATTATTACATTATTATTATGACAAACCGTTGTGCATATGGCTGTAGTGCAGGGCCGGGTCAGGAGAAAAAAACAGCATCGTTTAACTCGTGACATAAACGGCCATTTGGGACATACACGGATATAAACTCCCCTTTATGGAATATAAAGGTCAGAATTAATAACCGGAAAGCAGCAGGTTTCTCCGTGTTGTGTGAGGTAAATGTATTTTCCCCCCTTCGACTTTTGTTAACAATTACTTTTGAAAGAAATAGTCATGATGATGGCATGCTTTCAAAAACTCCTGTCCGCACTTTGAAAATAAATGAAGTTACGTTTCTGTCATAACTTGAAATTAGCTTGTCAAATCTTAATTGCCACCTGTAGCCTAAGTATGCTATACTGTGAAAACATAACTTTGCCCACCAAGTTATTATTTCTGTCGCGCTAAAGGTCCTTTCCCCCTGCAATTTAAACTCACATCCAGTCTCATAGGCCTACTATGAATATCCAGACTCAACCTACGAGCATCCAGACTCATCACAGTTCTACTATCTGCAATCGAGATTATGCACTGCTGAGTACATCGTTATTTTTAAACTACTAAATCTCGACACAACGTGAAACTTTGGCGCAAGTATCACCAGGGTCCCTGTACATGAACTTGACCATCGTTGTGAATATTATTTCTATACATTACTTAAATATCGACTTTGACGTTGGCTCTACCTAGGCAACAACAACACAGAAGTAACGCTTGAATGCACTGCTGAGCACATCAAAACTATGCTGACAAAACCCTCTTTTAAGCAAACCCCTTCTATACGAACAAACTTGTTAACGTTTGTTTTCATATGTTGAGATCTTGATAATACTCCAACCCAAGTTTGATGGTCTATGAAGCCTTATTTGTATTTTAAATCCAGCGATTTTGACGGTATGCTGCCCATAGGGTTACACTGTAGAATCCTTGCCGTGGGGAGCGAAAATGGTGTCCATGATTCGAGTTGGCCAGACTCTCTCTATATACGGCTCTGAGTCCTTCATGTGGGAAAATGTATGGAATGGAAAAGGGAGCCCATATGCTATGCACTATGGGTGGTGTTTACCAATAGGCTGTATTGACAAATCTTTCAGGTGTGTAGTTTTACAGCAGGGAAGAAGATTTCGACCTGTACTCGCTAGCATCCCGCTAATGTTTATGGGTTCGGCCTCATAAAAATTGAGCTTTGTGACCCAGTATATAATAATCTAGTGGCGCAAAATAATCAAAACGCTACTGAAATGAGATCTTATTATTTCTAGCATGCGAACTGGATATTAATATTTCAGGGCAAAAAAACATTAAAAATCACAAAAAATATAATAGTAGAAAACTCCATTGACACCCATTCATTTTGCACTTAGGTAGGATTAGGGTTAGCCAGTTGTGGCTAGTAGCTAGTTCCGTGAGTGAACACCCCCTGCCTTAACCTTAACCCTAACCGTAACCCTAAACTTAACCGTAAATCACTTGTTTGAAATGTTTGATTATGTTTCCAGTTAACCTTCACTCACGCTCGATTGTTGACGTCCATCCGCATTATTCTTCCCCCCAGAACCAAACTACCCCAATTGTCAGTTCCCCCTTTCGTCACCAGTGGTGTAGTCTACGTAGAACGCGGGTATACGGAGTATACCCACTTCTAAATTTCAGGGATTTCAGTATACCCACTTAAAATTGATTGATCCATTGTTTTGAATAGAACAAATATATACAGTATACCCACTTCAAAAAATGCTGAAATATACAGTATACCCACCATAAAAAAATAGACTACACCACTGTTCGTCACCTACCCACGAGAAACGAGGCTATTCGTAATGGCACCACGAGGCTTGAAGTTGATGTTTTTCTGTTTTTCTCGTAAAGACTTCACGAATGGCCCGAGTTACGGTTGACGCATTCCTACGAGGCACATGCTATCTTTGTTTTCAGCAACTGTCTTAATTTCATCCCAGAGATCCTTACCGTCAGCCGGTGCTCTCCAGTGCAGACGCAACACGGGCACAAGGTCGCCATCCTTATCCCAAAGCGTCCAGCTGAGGGGCCCCTTTAATACAGGGCTGTTCGGCGCTTTCATTTTGTCTCTGGTCACCAAGCCGCCGTCTAAGCAGTTGCCTAAAGTTAAAAGAAAGACATAATCGCTCACGTCCGCGCATTAGGCTGCATGTAGGCTAAGTATGACTCAATGTGCAGGCAAACTTACTTTTAGTAGCTGTACAATTCAGCCCCTGTAAAAACGTAATGACCGAGTGAACTATATTTAAATATAGGCCTAAATCACATTGACGTTACAATGAAATTACACACAATAAAATGTAGCCTAAATCATTGCGTAGCTTACCTTTTGCGAACAGTTTAGAGGCTTCTGTATCCGAAGAGAAACAACAAGGTGAGATGCTATTAAGAAAACAAAAAACCGAACAACCATTATTTCCCACGTTTGTTGTGCGCCAACTGTCAGCATAGTGTTCAGTGCTCACACAAGTTATCCGGTTTCCCCTGACGGCTGGCAGATAGCGCACTTCCTCTTTATCTGATTTCTGTTGAATTAACAACTGTCTTCAGCGTAATTTCCGTGCACTTCAGGCCCTTAAGTAACTCCAATCATGTGTAGCTGCTTTCTTAGCACCTCACAAAAATGTTATTGTCAACTTGACAATATTGTGACAACATTCCATGCGCTATACTGTGCGTAAAGCCCATATTGGCCACGGGGTGCCACGGCCACAGGGATGGAGATATGATTGATCTCTTCTTCTGTCGCTTTTGGAGAAACTGAGGTGCCTTTAGATGTATGTGTTGTATCTTATCCACCGGCGCATTACCCCCCACTTCAACTTGTCCAGTCGTTTCCCATCTAAAAACACGTGTTTTATTTGGTACTTGCTAGTCCATCGTGCATTGTTGCAGGAATAAAGTAAAGGACAATCACTGGATAATATTTATAGGCTATAATACATTACCCAGCAATAGCTCCCCCTTGCTCCTCCTCTTTCTTTTTGCAATTAGCACAACGACTGTATATGGACCATTACGCAGCAGCCCATAAATTCTCACCATATTCTTGCTATTGGCCAGAGATTATAGATTAGATAAGAGTCACCATTATTGACATTGCAAAAATGAATAGAGATAAAGTACTACGTATGATATGTATGTATGCATGTATGTATGTATGTATGTATGAAGAGAATACAAATACTGTATGTCAATAAAAGTTAGTATGTAAAGACTGCATTAACACAAAGTGTAAATATAGGCGCTGTGGTGAACACTGTTAGACAGAACCTGTCAGACACACACGCAGCCTGCATACTAGCAGGATAAGATCTTCATAGGTCCTATATCCTCAGGTATCAGCCACACCAGGTGGTAGAGCTTAGCAAATCATCTGGTATTACTTCGGCAATGCAGAGCCTCCGTTGAACAACCAGTCATTGACCTGAGGTCTGTGATGCCCAACTGCCTCAATTTTTTTTCCCTCTTATTTTTTCCCCCAAGCGTGAAGAGTTTGAAGTTAATTTGTAGATAACGGCACTTTTGAAAATGTTATATGATATAAATTCAAATTTTCATAGGGGTGGGACATTAATCAGTAGCCTAAATGACAAATCAATACATTTTTATGATTAATTTTTAAAATATTAACTCAAATGAATCACATGCCAATTAAATGAAAAAAGTTAAACTTAACTTTAAAAAGTTTGTATACCAGTCTTAGACCTGTAGCAGTTTTTTTCCTTTTGTTCTGGAAATAGATTGTTGACCCAGGGAGCATGTGCTACACCAAAGACAATAAGATAGGCAGAATCAGCTATTTTCACCCACAAAAATGTTGCTGTTCAGGAAAACATTGTTGTGAGATTGTGATAAATTAATTACAAAGCTTTGAATGTACATTTTTAATCAAATCCCACTCCTAGTTCACTCTTTATGCTGTCAGAGTTAATTGCTTATTTGCTCACACTTTTCAGTGTTGTCATGTTTGGTTTGATAATCCATTCACCTCTGGCACCCATATTTTAACAACTTTTAGGTGATAACGAACACCCCGATAAATTAGAGGGCTTAGGAATGATTAACTGTTAAGCTCAGGGCCTCATCACCCTCTTGACGTACAGTGTCCTTTTGGTGGACCAGACAGCTCTTAAATCTACGAAGCTAATGTAAGGTCATAAGCTCAAGGCCATTGGCTCTCCACCATTAGCATTGTTTCCAATGAGCAGGCCATTGGCTTTTCTCATGGAAGCGTGGCTGTGTGCGGATTCCTAATGAAGTTATGCACAGTGAGTTCCAATGAAGCTTACAGGAATGGCCTTCCAGAATGGAAATGATGCCAAACTCCTAGAGAGAGAGAGAACACACGTGTCAGAGGTGTGTGTGTGTGTGTGTGTGTGTGTGTGTGTGTGTGTGTGTGTGTGTGTGTGTGTGTGTGTGTGTGTGTGTGTGTGTGTGTGTGTGTGTGTGTGTGTTTGTGTAGGTGCATCTGTGTGTGTGTGTGTGTGTGTGTGTGTGTGTGTGTGTGTGTGTGTGTGTGTGTGTGTGTGTGTGTGTGTGTGTGTGAGTATTTGGATAGGTACATCCATATGGCTGTGTGTTTGTCTGTGTAGGTGTGTTTGTTTGTGCATGTGTGTGTGTGTGTGTGTGTGTGTGTGTGTGTGTGTGCGTGTGCGTGTGTGTGTGAACGTGTTGGTGCACGTGTTTATACATAAGTGTGTGTGTGAGTACATTGAAATAACTGGCTGAATTAGCTGGTGGGGTGGGCGAGTCCACAAGGTGTGTTTGATGCCACATGGTACATGCAGCGGTGGGAGAGAGTGGGAGAGAGAGAGGCGTAACAGGGGTCCTATTTTAGCGAGCCATTCACAGGAAAGTTTGAAATCATAAATCTATCATCAAAAATCATAAAATACTTTTTCTCTTCTGCCACCACCGCGACCCTCACTTTCCCCCTTCTCCTCTCTCCCGTCTTCAAGTTAAAGGTAAGTCCCAGTCACAGCACACACAAATGTTGTTTCCAATTTGATGTGTTTTTCAGCTGTATGCAAAATTTTAGAGTACACCAGAGTGGTCGATGTCTATAGTTATTGTATGAATTTACAGCCTCTAAAAAAGCTGGAAAGGTGAAGCTTTTACAAGCTGGCTGGCAGGTAGAGAGGTAGTCAAACATGAGTGTATAGGTGACATTGAGTAGGTGTTTATGTCCCTCTGTCGTTGTGATGGTACAATTGGTGATTGCACCAACCGCTGACATTTCAATGTGATCTCTGCGTTCGGTTTTCATACGATTGAAACGGTTTTGTGCAGTGGGATATAGGCTACATGTAGTGTAGTTTATTTTATTTGTTAAGCGTGTTTGGTAATTGTACCTTGACATGTTTCAGTGAAGTGATTCTTCTACATTTTCCGTCAAAGGAATTAAAGTGACCCTATGAAATGTGTAGATGAGTCATCCTTGTAAGTAGGTGGATGTTTAAATGAGTCAGTACAAGGTGAGTGGGTGTCCGAGGTGCCCGTGCAGTATACTGTAGTGTAGTGGTCTGTATGGGACTAAACCATAGACTGGCTCTCGTGAACATTTTGACAGTGAACTAATCCTGCCTGTAGGGGGAGCCTTCTTAGAAAATGAACAAACAAAAGTTACAAAGTATTAGTTTGTTGTTAGTAGTTTGTAGTTAGTTGTGAGTTTTCCACAATTGCTTGAACTTAAGTTGCGTTTTACCATTACATAACTGTTAGCTTGGTTTGGCTTTGACCACAGGGGGACAATGATGGTATGTTGAATCTTATAAAATGTGATGTTGACACCATCAGAATACTGTTCATAGATGTCAGGAGTCAGATCAAAGTTTATGGTTTAGCTATTCGGAAAGGCGATTTGTCATCTTGACATAGCGCGGCAGATACCAGATGAATGGGATTTCTTCATGAAAATTGGGAGTCAACACGTCAGTAATGCTCTTCAATATTTCTTTAAATTGCGAAGCAGATAGAATGAGTGAATGACTTGACACAACTGCTAGTTCGTATAGGGATAGTAATATCTGTCTGGCTTCAGATGTGGAATACAGTTGCAACAACACAAAGCAGAATCAACATATCTACAGCATCCATAGATACTGGGCAAGAGCCAACTTGAGTTGATTTTTAAACACTTTGATGTTCTGCCATGTTGTTGGTATGAAGGTATGGATGGAAAGCCATTGTGTCTACAGGTCTCAGCCATTTAGCATCCTGCAGTTGGCAAGGAGTCTCATCCTTGACGCAGGGTGGACCCATCCAAAATGTCAGGCCAGGCAACACCTGCTGTTGTATGTAGGCCGAAGGCAAGCATTGCTGCAATGCGGTCCGATATAGATTGGGGGAAGAACACACAAGGCCATTTCTTAACAAGATGTGTCATTGTCTAATTTAGTTTCTGCATAGTTCTTAATGTCACATGTATATTTCTAATGACAGGACAGGGTTCATCATATTTACGTTCTACTGTGTCTTCATTTGACTTCTTTATAAAAATAAGACAATCCGCACACTTCAGGTCTATTTTTGTGCAAAGAAACTTTACTTGACTTGCAAGCTTTCGGTCCTTAGACCTTCATCAGGCAGAGTGCATACAAACATACAGAATTCTTTACTGAATCCTGCACCTTCTAAACAGATGAGCGGTGGCCTATCACAACTTTCATTTGACTTCTTGACATGACTTGATTGATCGATTTCTGACTCAATGACTTGATTTCTTGAGAAGCATTTGGGGGCAGTAGTTTAAAGCAGCAGAAATTGTTTCATTTACACAACACTTTGCCAGGTCACCAAAAGTCCTGAAAAGTGAAGTGAGACTCACAAGCTAGTAGTCAGTACCAGTCGGTAACAGTACCAGTGTGGAGAGCACAGTCGGGAGAGGCACAACAACCATGGTGCATCTTAAAGGGACACTGTGCAGGAAATGGTCAAAAAAGGTACTGCAACTATGCTGCTCATTGAAACTGTGTGGCCTATTGCCAAATTTGACCTTTTCATGATAGTTTTCTAGGTAATAAACTAATATTTTCTAGTATGGCTCAAGTACGGTCATTTTTGCAGCTAAAAATGGCTATTTTTGGAAATTCAAAATGGCGGACCATGGAGAAGATCCCCCTTTTCATGTATGAAAAGAGCAATTTTTCCAGTCATAATGAATACTTAGAATTTGATGGTGGTGGTCAGTATTCATGAAAAAGGTAACATTAGTGAATGGGCAGCATGAATTCTGGAAATAAATAGCTAAAAATCTCACACAGTGTCCCTTTAATGTTGAAAATGACTCCAGGTTGAACTTGAGCTGGACTAGTGTTTCTCAACAGGGGCTCTACAGCCCTCCAGGGCAGCTGAGAGGGGGGCAGTCAGTTGCAATTGGGGGGCATTAGTCCATTTTATGTTTTCATACGAAGGGGGCATTGGCAGGCCAATGAAGAATTGCTTATGAAGAAGTCAAGGGGGCATTTACTCAAAAAAGGTTGAGAACGACTGAGCTAGACAGTCAAGCAATTGGCCTCTGCAACCAAAAGTCCATAACTAGTGTGAAACTGAAAAAAAAACACTTCTTTGACGTGTGTGTGTGTGTGTGTGTGGGGGGGGTGGGGGCGTATTGCCTGAATTTGCCAGGTTTGACAAGCACACTCATTATGATCATTTCCATGTGGTCTTCAATCACCACACGAGACCTCGGTTGACCTTGTCATTTTAAAAAAAGGTTATTCTGGGCCGTGCTGTGGCCAACCGGTAGGGCACTCGCATGCCATGCGGCTGACCCGGGTTCAATTCCCGGCCTGGGTCCTTTGCCGACCCCTTTCCGTCTCTCTCCCAATTCGCTTCCTGTCCACCTCTCACACTGTCCTATCAAATAAAATAAAAAAATAAAACTAAAAAAAAAGGTTATTTATTGCATCATTCATTCATTCAATTCTTCAGTCCTTCATTCATTCATTCATTGATTCATTCAGGGCAATCATTGATTCAGTTATTCATTCATCCATTATTCAATCATTATTCATTCAACCATGTATTCATTCATTCATTTGTTTATGGCTTAGATGTTTTAATTTGTCTTTTGTCATCCTTTCTCAGGGAACATAAAGAGAAGCAACCATGTCTGAGGGGTAAGAGACTGTAAAAATGACCACGGTGAAACAGTTGTGATCTTTGTCATGTAATAAATATGCCCTTTTGTCTATTTGTCTGTCTATTATTATTTAATGTGATCTCATTTTGTTGTTTTTTGTTTCTTTGTTTGTTTGCTTGTTTACTCCGTGCCACAGACCGGTAAGTATTATTTCCCAAATCCATGCAAATCAGTTCAGCATTTGTTTAACGCATGGAAAATTATTTTATATGTCTTCATTTTTGTTTTCAATGTCTTTTCAATGTCTTTCTCAAAGTCCAACATACAATTTAATGCTTGTCGAAAAGTTATGAACTCATATTCTTTCTCCTCATCAGAAAAAGCCGAAGCTTACAGCAACTCGCAGGTTGCTACTGAAAGTAAGTGTTTTCTAAATTATTCTTACACACACGTGCACACTCACACACACACACACACACACACACACACACACACACACACACACACACACACACACACACACACACACACACACACACACACACACACACAGTCACACACACAGTCACACATACAGGCAGACACTTACACAGAAGAATACACAAACGCAAGAGTGCAAACGCTTTTTAACCACAAGTGAAATGTTGTTTCTTGTGCACAGCAAAAGCTGCTGAAGAAGGCGGCTACCATGATTATTGCTGAGGCGAAAGAGAAGGTCAAGGAGAGGCAAAGCGCCCTGAGCGAGAGGGTACCGCCACTCAAACTCTCAGGCATGTCGGTTCAGGAGCTGCAGGTATGGTATCTGTGGCTGGAGGCAAGTGTATTGTTGCCCTCTAGATGTTAAGTAAAATAAGAAGGTGCATGGACTCAAAAAGTACAGTTCAAAGTAGGAGCAGGTTCGCACCCTGAAGAAGACACAAAGGTCAAGCACAAACAGTTTTATTTTTATTTTTCTCAGAGCAGACGTTTCAGGTTTCGATGTGTCTTATTCAGTGTGCGAACGAACCTGCTCCTACCTTGAACTGTACCTGCAGCTTTCACCTGCAGGTCTTTCCCGATCCTCCCCCATCTTTCTCTCCCACTCATTTCCTGCCCCATCCTTCAATATCCTATCCAAAGAAAGGTCATTGTTTTATATATATTTATATATTGAAAAAAAAATTGATTTGCCCCCTCTCGATAGAATTTGAAATGTTGTAGATCGTCTGTGTGGTCCAACTAAATGAGAAGGAAAACACTTTGTGCAGTGTATGGGCAGCCCCATGCTACCCATGTGCCAATATGCCAGTGGACCTCGGATGTTTTGTAGTGAGGGGTGCCAACAGACACCAGTATTAAAGGAGAATTCCTACCAATTTCAACATGCGGTTGTATTGCTCACGTTACTTTTGGCTTCAGTTCCCAACATCACAGTATTTTTTGTTCCATCCTTTCCAAGATCCTGGCCAGTCCTTTGGGGCATGGTTTGTTTACTTACATACATGAAGTATCATGTCAAAACTGACTGTATTGTAACGTATCTGCATAGCTTGCACAACTTTTGGGATGATATTTGGAGTGTGTTAAGATGCTTTAAAAATGTAAACAAATCAGGATCTAGAATTTCGGGAAAAGCAGAACAATAAATCCTGCATGCATGGTCGGGGAATGACAAGTCAGGGGTAGTGTGAGCAATAGAGCGGCATGTTGAAATGGACAGCATGTTTTTTTAAACACAAGCCGTTCTATGAGTGTATACTACAAGTGCTGTGGAGTCTGTCTCTGTTTGTCTTTATCTCTGTCCTGTTTTGATCCTGCACTCAGACTATTGGTTAATTTACAACAGTCAACACACCATGGAAAACGTTAGGAAAACGTCTCCCTCAGTACAACAACTATGTGTCTGTGACACAGAGAAGTTTAAACGAAGCTTAATGTGGATGTGCATGTAAATGCTTTAGTCTTCCACAGCTTGTGATGATAGACATTGCTGATAGACAGTGCTGATATACATTTGGACCTTTACCAACAAAAAGACAAATACACAATCAAATTCCCCAGACACTTAGTCAATAGTACACTTTTTATGTCTAAACTGTATTAGTGCTGTGCATATCATCCATTACCAGCTCTGGCTTGTAGGGGTTACCATTACCACCCCAAGAGTGGAAATAGAAATCTACCCTATTTAAACACAGAATAAGTACTCTGTAGAAGGTTACTATTTGTATTCTTACCAATAAGAATATGAAGTGAAACATCCATATCTAGCATGTGAGATGAATGCTTTCTTCTGAAACATGTCTCCAATCTCTATCATATCTCTCTATACCTGATTTTGGTGATTGATAAAGTGTCTCTACTTCACTCTAATATCACCATTACATTTTTGTTTACATTACATTGCATTTGTCAGACGCTTTATAACCAAAGAGTCTTAAAATCGAGGACATTATCATAGCTAAGATCACTAGCAGATACAAAGTGCACAGGAAATACACAGAAGTGCAGATGCAAAGTAGGCTTATTTTTCTCAGTACAGTGTCACGGAAGAGGAGAGTCTATACTTGCTTCTTGAAGGTTGAAAGAAATATGCTTGGTCTCGGGGAGACCGTTCCACCTCTGAGGAACATAGATGGAGAAAGGAACATAAGTGCTTAGTATGTTCTTCAGATAAGCTGGAGCTGTTCCTGCTGTGGTTTTGTAGGCAAGGGTCAAGGCCTTGTGTTTGATCTGGGCGGCCATCAGTAGTCAGTGCTACTGTAACTGCTATATCTGTGTGTCATGATGACTGGTATTAAAGGAACAGACCACCCTTTTTTGATTTTCACATGTTTGCAGTATTTCCCAGCATTATTCATGAATGTGCATATCATTTTCTTCTCAGTGTTTTCAGTACATAAATTTATTGGATTAGAATTATTAGCATAGTTTAGCATAATCACTGGAAGTAGCTGGTAACTTTAGCATCAAGCCACAAGTGATCACTGGACAAAATTAAATTGCCGTTTTACACTCTGGTGAATTTTATATTCATTTTAAAGTGGTTTATAAGTACATTTGATGATGTTTTATTTTGTACAAATAGACTTGCATTGCTAAGCAGACACAGAGACAAAAATGATACGCACATTCATGAATAATGCTTGGAAATACTGTCTTAAGTCCATGTATAAGTACTGTCTATGTCTATACTGTCTATGTCCTTACCTAGATTAGTCTATGTCTGTATGGGAAAGCAAGAAATGTAATTTCAAATTCTTTGTATGACCAGTGCATGTAAAGAAATTGACAATAAAACCTACTTGACTTGACTTGACTTGACTTGAAATACTGCAAATATGTGAACATCAAAAAGGGTGGTCTGTTCCTTTAAGACAATGCTTGGAAGCCTGCGAAACATCCCTTCTTGAGTATTATCCTGTGGCAGAATTACATTTACACTATTGGGGTCTTCATCAGATTCTTATCAGATTCTGACTTCAATGGTCAAAATTTAACTCCAGCCTTTGTCCGACACCTTAGCCAGGGCTGTGCCCAATGATCTTCCTTCTCAGCCTGCTAATCATCTACGTAGCTGTTCAGATGTTCACATGCTTCCTGTTCCTGTGTCGTCCTGTTCTCCGCAGGAGCTGTGTAAAGATCTACACCGCAAGTGTGATGCAGTTGACGAGGCTCGCTATGACCTAGACATCAAGGTGGTGAAGAATGACAAGGAGGTAGTCACATTTCAGTTGTCCATGCATAATGTGCAAAATAACGTTTAGTGGATATTATTCATACATATTGTTATATGAACCTTTTATTGCATGTACGTATGTTTATTGGCCAAACCTTTTTTTTAAATATTGCCTCAAAAAGGTTCTTCCTTTCGCTGAGAATTGATAATTGACAACATTCCTCATATATCTATGCAATATCACTTCACTGCTTAAAGTATAATTTTTTTCACCCGCATATTTTTTTTGCATGTAACACACTGCATATACAGTATTGTCTGTGCTGCATATATTGTAAGATCTGCTGGAACGATTTGTGTCATAGTACAGACCTATTCAATAATAATGTACTGAACAGTTCAATAGCATGGTGTAGACGACTGACCTGGTCTGACCTGGTAGTCTGGCATACAGGCATGTCCTCAGAGGCTGATTCTGTTCGGCTTTTGTAGTTACAGAATCTAACACTGTGCGGTCTCGTTCTCGATTCTGATTGGCTGATAGCCGTTGTAAATCGGGCGTAAACCCACACCTTCCAACTGAAGATTCTATGCGCGTCTAAGTTAGACCCGGCACATCTACGTTGGTAATGAGAATATGTTGCAGTTGGGGTAGAGAATCTGCAAGTAGAGCACATCTTTGCACCATCTGTGGTTGGGGTATCAGTGTGATTGCAAAGAGAAAGACCTTTCAATCCTGCAGTGTTTATCGCCTCGTATTTGTAGCGAAGTGTGTGTCTGGCAGCGCGATGAACGCACGCACATCCAATAGTGGTTGCCAGGGTAACCAATCACTTCCTCAACTTGTCAACTGAACGACGTCAGGGCAAATTAATTGTTATTAAAGCATTTTTTTAAGAAATTTGGTCAGCAATTAAGTGTAGCAGTGTTAGATAAACAATAAGCCACCATCGAGCACAACCCACTGCCTCTCGTGGTTTATTGCTTAATTTACAGACTGTAAACCCGGGCCTTTTGTTTGATCCCAGTCCTGTCCTCCACCTAAAGACAATTAATGTCCTTGACAGATCGCTGAAATGACAAAGAAAATCGAGGAGATGAAGGGAACGGGCATGAACCGAACCAAACTGAAGAGGGTGAAAAAGACCACAGAGGAGAAGCTGTCCTCAGTAGAGACTAAATCATCGAAGTCCGACTTCAAGGCCGCCCTGAAGACAGTGAAGAAGGAGGAGGAGAAGGCAAGAGAAAACGGCTGAAATCTCTGCATTGCCCCCCCATGAACCCCTAGAACCCGGCTCAGTAGAAAACAGCATGAGATAACTAATATGAAAAGTTCATAAACACAGCATAAGATAACCTTGTAGTACGTAGTGGCAAATCATCTACTAGAAGAGCCTGGAGTCCCCATTTTCTTAAATGATAACAATAAATGCTACCTGTGTGCTGTTTATTAGCCGGTTTACCACTTCCTGTTGGTGAACTTCAGCAGGTTTATCGCTTAACCATGTTCTTGGAATACATCCCACCACCCCCACCTGACCTTCCACCCCACACAGACACACACACACAAAGACACACACACACACACACACACACACACACACACAGCATGGTAAGACCCAAGACTGTTACTATGCTGAGAAATATCAGAATGTATCACCGGTACACAGTAGGATTATGGATGGTAAAAGAGAAAATTGGCAAAATCCTGTGCAATCAAAATCAAATAATGCAACACTGTATACTGTATGCATTGCATTAGACTACACGTAGTTGAACTTTATCCAAAGTGACGTACAGTTATCACAGGGTATTGGCTCGAGTCCCTGGAGCAGTGTGTGGTTAGTTGTCTTGCTCAAGAGCTCTTCAGCCATTACTGACTGGTTAGGGTGGAATCCAAACCTGTACCCCTGATATCCTTTGGCTCCTGTCTATTACAAGTATGATAGGTAGCAGGCTTCACTCAGGTTTCTTGATAACTTTTAAGGGTGCTGGCCCAAATAAATACTTGGAATCAAAGAAAGGGGGGCGCACCGTGCATCAAATGTTTTCTTTATTTTTTGTGCACAGGCGCATTTCGGCATGTGCCCTCCTCAGTGTGCACAAAAAATAAAGAAAACATTTGATGCAAGGTGCGCCCCCCTTTCTTTGACTCCAAGTATTTATTTATTTGACTCCTGTCTATTACATCATGGTGTAAACTCATCAAGTTATGCAGCCCATCTGATGTACCTCTAAAGGAGATGGCACACAGGGAAACTTTTTGAGCAATGTGTCTGGGCAACAATACAAGTTTATCATGTTTTTTTATTTTTTTTATCAAGAGAACTCGGATTAGCACATTCTCATGTGTGTCATGATGTTGCCCGGCAACATTGCTCAAAAAGTTGCCCTGTGTATCATGACCTCAACTCTACTGTAGCTCTTTATGTTTTGATCACGATGAAACTGACAGGTGCATTTGTCTTTGAATCTGCTTTCAACCCCCCACAGAAAGAGGAGGTGACTGACTGGCGTAAGAATGTGGAGGCCATGTCAGGCATGGACGGCAGGAAGAAGATGTTCGACGCCTCCGGCGGAAATTAAACAACAACAACAAAAGAGGTAGCATTTAGGGAGGAGTGAAGCCCGCGTGATTCTCCAAAGGCATCAGGGATGACGAGTCAACAACACTACTCCACGCATCGCACAAAAAAACGGCTTTGAACAAGTTACAAAGAATGCCACACAAACACACGCAATGGCAAAAAGTCTCCACCAGCACAGGTGCATAGCCTGACTGTTTGGTACGTTTTTGTTGTTTCTGGGCATTTTTGTACAAATCTTTAAGAACAAACATATATGACTGACATCACTCTTTGGCACGGCGAGAAGTTTAATTGTAGATACTGTACTGACATATTTTATATCCCTAGAGCAGTGATTCTCAAAGTGTGGTCCGGGGACCACTAGTGGTCCGCGACAGAGCTCAGGTGGTCCTCAAAGGGATTTCTACTTTTCCAAGATAAGCAAGCTGAAGGCTATATTTGTAACATTATTACAAAGCCAAACATGTCTGAAATCATATTTTTACCACAATAAGGCTTGTAAATGTGAATAAAAAGTAAGTGATCTGCATCAAAAACGAACAGTGTCGAATAGTACCCGCCGTCAACTGTCAATTCAGTTAATAGGTGGTCCCTGAACATTTTTGGGGGGACAAAATGGTCCCCGGTCTGAAAAAGTTTGAGAATCACTGCCCTAGAGCGTGGAGGGAAGAGCTCCATTTATGGGGACTCACTGACATGAGTTGAAGACATTCAAATGCATTGAGGAGTATATGTATAATCCCTTAGATAATAGTGTGTGGTAACCTCTAGACCTCCCATTAGAGGCTGGTGGTTGAGTTGGGAGAGTGTGGCTGATATGCTGCAGTGTTATTTCATAGAAAGCTGTCACTGATTTGCAATTACTGTGAATTACTGTGCCATTCCGCAATTAAATGTGCTACAATAAGTCAAACTGGTGTATTGTTTAATTGAACTCTCACTTTTTTATTTTTCTGGACTGACTCATTATAAAGTTGTTAATAGAAGTGGTGTCCAATGGTGTTATGTCAATATCATGGTGTCTTAAGGTGCCATGTTAACATTAGTTATTCATTATTCACAATTCTTAATTGTTAATAATGTTGTTGAAACAGTGTGTTTACCAACATATATCTTAATTTCAGTTACAGTTATGAAATTCAAATCAGAATAATGTTTTTTTTTTTTTAATGATTTAGTAGGAACCAGGTAGTCTGGAGCTTAACTTTCAGTGAACAACAGTAGTTGTTTGTTACATACACGTGTGACCAGACACGCACGCACACACACACACACACGCACAGAGGACACGGTGTGAAAGCCTCGGTGAGTTATGGCGAGGCACACAGTACACTCTGTCTTAAAATACAACCGCAAGGTGCCTTCTGCTGGCCGGACTGACTGTTCCTCCTCCCATATAAGGCTGTCAGACAATAGAGGAAGCTGAAGGCTGGGCCACGGGCCATGGAGGATGCTTTGCACCTGTGTTTTGGGGCGCTGCTGCCCACATGCTCACTCTGAGCGTCAGAAGTCGTGGAGATTCTATTTTGGTGAGCCACTCAGATAAGATGTGGGAGCAGGGCTGGATTAATGCACATGCTAGATATGGCTGCAGTCTAGGGGCCCCCACCTGCCAGGGGGCCCCTGATTGGACAAAAGTGAAAAATTGCAATATTGTGCAGTCGTGCAATATTGAAAAATCCATCTGTTGTGTTGGGCACAGTTGGTACAGTAGATATGTTGACCTTAATTCCTAACATATAATTATGACACTGTCTATGTAACTTTGCCTTTTTGGGGGGCTCACAGAAACCTGTAGCCTAGGGGCCCCAAGGCCATCTTAATCCGACCCTGTGTGGGAGGCAAATGGGAATTCACTGGGGGTCTCCTTGTCCTGTACTGTCCCTGTCACTTCGGCTGACTGCCACACTTGTCACTCTGCAGTTCATCTCAGGAGAAGTTGGTGAGTTTTATAGCTCTGGCACTGCAGTCGGGACTTCTCACACAGCCTCCTGGACAGCAGGTATTTAGATTTAGATGATAACCATCCCAAAGCAGGGAAAATGAATCACGGCCATTAAAAAAAGAAATGACAAATTGGAAGGATTTAGATGTTTAATGACATTGTCAGCTGTAGTGATCACATGTAGAGAGAAGTGTGACATCGCCACTGAATATTTAGCATGCAATGAATAACTAGTCGTTCAGTATATCGTGGTCATATTTATAGGGCTAATTTAACAGATTTATTTGTTGCATGTTTTCGAGACAGTTTTATTTGTGTTGCTGGGCATCTTCTAGTGTGCTTGCTTTTTATGTTCCCAGAGCCTGTGAGATAAGCCAACATGTCTCAGGCGTGAGTATTTTTAGTGTGATTTATTGCATGTCTGTCCATCACAATATCAATCATAAATTCATATTGCATTTCCTCTCACGCTCGTTTATTTCGTCTATGTAATTTATGTTTATTTCCTTTTTTCACATGTCATGCCATCAGAGTAAGTATACAGATTACATCATATATAGTGTTGATTGATTAAGTCAGTAGTTGATGGGACGGTGTGATTGGAATGAATATGAATGATAGAAGTCAGTTGGTTATTTGCAATGAGCGCTGTATCCTGTGTTTATGTGTCTAGCCGAAGCCCAAACCGAAGATTACTGCCTCCCGAAGGCTTTATCTGAAGGTACAGTGGAGTTGACATTCCTTTCTTAAACCGCATGGAAGCAATACTTTCACATAATGCACCTGCTTATAACAAACAACAACATGATAATTCATTTCTTATGTCGCATTTTATGAATGTAAATAAATTGCAACGAGATTTGCGCACAGACATGAATAAAATTATATAAATCTTTTTTTTTTTTTAAAGACAAACAAAATAACTGGAGAAAAGCTGTGCTGCAGATGTAGCAATGGCTGTTGTTGGTGGATATTCACTGTGCATGTGAATTCTTCTGTATAACTGAAATTGTAAACCACAACAGATCCAAGTTCTGAAGAAGGCCACCGTTCTATTGGCTAATGAGAAGGAGGAGAAGAAGAGAGACAGAGAGACCACTCTGAGCGAAAGAGTGCCACCGCTCAAGCTATCAGGACTGTCTGTGCAAGACCTACAGGTATGTCCTCTCCGCCACAGCTCTGCCCTCCCCCTGAGGCGTCATGGAACCCATCTGCCAAGGAACATGGAACATGCCCTCACATTAATCAACATGCTTGTCTCTATGGCGACCACATCAAGCCGTGTCGTCCATCTGCGTATTTATGGTGATGAGGGAATTTGTGCTGTCAGCTTTGTCAACATGGCATGCGTGGTGTGATACATGATGTGCTTTTCTTTGATGTTTGGTCTTCTATAGAGCCTCTGCAAAGAGCTACACCAGAAGATTGATGTGATAGACGAAGAACGATATGACATCGCATCCAAAGTTTCCAAAAGTGATAAAGAGGTGCCCCATCATCAAAGTACTTTCTTAACAGTCACATCTTATTATATTCCAACAATCACACAATCACTGACTGTTGATTATTGAAGTAAGTTTCATACATTTCTGTGTTTGGATTTTTTTTATAACATTGACTCATAATTGCTTCTACACAGTAAGTTTTGCTGACTTAATTCAACACTTATTGGGTATGATCAACACTATCAGTGTTACATTTGAATCCCCGGGTGCTGAATGAACACTGCAACGTTTTACTGTGTGCATTGTACACAGATTGTGGACCTGTCCCAGAAGATCTTTGAGATGAAGGGCAAGATGAAGCGGCCTGCCCTGAAGAGGGTGAAGATCTCCGCCGACGCCATGCTTGGCGCCCTCCTGGGGGCAAAGGTCAAGGAGTCGGTGGACTTCAAAGCCAACCTCAAGACAGTCAAGAAAGAGGAGGAGAAGGCAAGTCATTTTGTATTTCAGACACTTGTCTGTATATATCTACCAACTGCGCTATTGTAAAAGTGCATTCACAAACAGTTGGTCACTTTATAGTATCTCCACTGTCAAGCAAAGAGCTGTATGCAGACACATCATAAGTTTTAACCTATACGGGCCTTGCCGTGGCCAACCGGTAGGGCACTCGTCTACCATGTGGCTGACCTGGGTTCGATTCCCGGCCCGGGTCCTTTGCAGACCCCTCTCCGTCTCTCTCCCCATTCACCTCCTGTCCACCTCTCACACTGTCCTGTCGAATAAAGTTGAAAAAGACCCAAAAAAATCTTAAAAAAAAAAAAAGTTTTAACCTATACAGTAACATTCATTTCATGCTTCAATAATTAGTCAACTGTGCATTACTTTAAGAGCTTACTCTTGTACAGTTGGTCACATGTCACAATTGTCAAGCAAAGAATCTTGTCTCATGTCACTTTTAACCTATGTTTACTTCTCAGAAAGAGGAGGTGACTGACTGGCGTAAGAATGTGGAGGCCATGTCAGGCATGGACGGCAGGAAGAAGATGTTCGACGCTGGACAGTCATAGGTTCATCAATTTCTGATTGTTTTTTTTTTTCCAAAACCAGAACATTGAGCAAACACATGTGCAGTAAAACCTTAAAAAGCTTTTAACGTTACAAATGTAGGACTACTATTCATTTAGATTTTTCATTCTAAACATCATTGGTATCTTCTATATTTTAGTCGTTTGGGTTATAAATAATTACGGCTGGATAAAATAATCGATTCAATCGATAATCGATCAATATCATTTAAAACTCACATAATCGATTCACAGGGCACAAAATCGATTTTTTTGGTTCTTTTTTTGGTTCTTTTTGTTTAATTTAGGTCTATGGAAAATACCCAGTAGGTATTAGTCAATTAGGCCTAGGCCTACTTATTACAAAGTAGCAATATGTTAACACTGTCAAGCCACAGCCCTTTGACATTTATATATAAAAATAGCCAACAGTATCTTTTGGGGGAAATCCTGGCACCAAGAAGGGAACAGATTGAATTCACAGTGAATCGAATCGAATCGAATTGAATCGTGATTAATCGATTCAAAGCCCTAAGAATCGAAATCTAATCGATACAGGAACATGACTGTGATACCCAGCCCTATAAAGAACTATGTCAAACTTAACATTGTGGCCATTCTTGTGTGCCATTACAGAGATGGGTATTTATATATTTATTTTTCAGGTTCATGGCACACAACATGAACCAACCATGCCGGGAAGTGCAATGGAGCTGATGGACGAACGTGAATGGTGCAACCTTTTGGAACTCCTCTGGAAACAGCAACTGTTAATTTTACCATTTAAAACCTCCTGTTTGTGATGTCATTGAATGTGTACTGTACATAGGCCGGACGGCTGTCCTGCTGTTTCACTATTTATTCAGACGCTGCAGTGAAGAATATGTGTGTGTGTGCGAATCAAGGTGGCTTTGCCTTTGCACAACTGTGAGTTGGGGGTCATGTCAAAAATGTGTACGTGTGAACAACAACAACAAAAACTTGAAATGAAAGCATTTGTGTCTTATCAGTTTCTCATTCTTTCAAATGGGTCTTACGATAGGCTACATGTAGAATAAACTGGATATCCATGGTAATCCTCTGCTGTTGTGACTCCCTACTCCTGTTGCATTCTCACGGGCCTCTCACTCCTCACTGCATGTCAATCAATCGCTGGTGGCCTCTGCATCGCTAAAAGGCTTTCCTACGCAACAGGTGTCATAACTAACATAACTATCAGCTGTGTTTGTAAATCAGGCCAAGGTAAACATGGCTACCCGCACACATGCAGCCCCTTCACATTATCAGGGGGAAAGGTGATGGTCAGGTCAGGTGTTTGAGGAACAGAGAGAGAGAGAGAGAGAAAGAGAGAGAGAGAGAGAGAGAGAGAGAGAGACTACTACAGCTTTACAGTGAATGACAACCATTTGGGGCCTGTTGGGGGCCACCTGGTGGCTGTTTTGTCTGTGGTTTGTTTTTATTTCTGCCAAACAGAAAGCCTTTAATTAGTCAAATTAATTAGCTGAGCTACTGCAAAGTGAATTGTTTTGACACTGCTGAGCCCACTGAGCCCCAACACAAAGCCATTTCAAGACTGCGGAGTTAACACTCTCGCCACACGTGCTGCCAGGGCATTGTGGGATAAAAATAAACCTTGACAAAGGTGGCATGGTCATCCTTGACACCTTTTAGGGAGCGCCGTGCACACACGTCAAGAAGAATGGACTGTGGATGGATAGATGGACGGAAGGATGACTGGCTGGATGGATGGATTGCTGGGCTCGTGTTATATCAAGACAGACATCCACCTGTTCCTGTTCTTCACACCAAAAGACAGTGTTGTGATTTATGGTTGGCTTACTTCCTGAGCAAAAGGAGGAAGCAACCGATGATTAAAAAAAACTACCACATGTTCATGAAATGTCTCATAATTAGCCTGAACAGACTCCACACAGCGACACAATGTGACAAAATAAAATGGACAAGCACATTTGAATTTGTTGAAATCGGTTTTATGTGTCTGCATTTAGATTGTTACATAACTTTACCCATGACGCACAAGTTTGAGTACAGAAACTGCGTTTGAAGGGTCCTGATCACAAAGATATGCAAAATGTAGTCACAACGATATGCAATATGTAGTCATACACAACCATATACAGACAATTTTCAATTTTTTTGTCACAAAGTCTCTCTCTCACTACCTCTCTCTCTCTCTCTCTCTCTCTCTCTCTCTCTCTCTCTCTCTCTCTCTCTCTCACACACACACACACACACACACACACACACACACACACACACACACACACACACACACACTTCAAACAAAAAATAGAAAATAGGAGTTTTTGGAGGCGTGCTCAGTCCCTTTAGAAAGATTGAAAAAATGTGTTCTTGTGGGTGCTCTTTGATTCAAGGTCCTTGCATGCCCTGAAGAAGGCACTGCTGCTACGCGTGGGCAATTTTAAATCCTTAGTGCACATGTCATAATAAAGACATTTTTAATTATACTTTTTGGAGTGCCTTGGTGAAGAACATATTTTTTCTTTTCAAATAATAGAAAATACGAGTTACTGACAGTGATAAAACCAAAAGGCAGAAAGCACAAATGATGAAAAGTTTACCTCTTCAGGTTAACTCACTCTGGAGACGACTCTGCGATCAATATGGCCCAGGGTGTAGATTGATCTCCGTCTAACTGAATACAAAAAAGAGCTTCTCATGTTTCCTTTCCGTTTGCCACAAAAAAGCATTATTAAACTGAATCAAATGTTTTTCTAGCTAAAAGCTCATTTGCCAGCAAATCCACCACCACCCTCTCTCACACTCCCTCACAAAAAACTGTTGATTGCACTAACTTAAAATGAATTGAATTAAATGTAAACTAACTTAAACTATTCAAACTTATTTTTTTCATTCTAACTAAACGCTCATTTTCCAGCAAAGGTACCGCACTCTCTCTCTCCCACTCTCACCATCAGTACCTTGCAGCATCGTCACGCAGGCCAGCAGGCGGCATCCTAGGCCCACATGCGCATAGCTCTGTGTGCAATACCAATAAAAGTTGTTTTATTGCCAGACTCCGCAGACTGGATGCTGTTTGGTTGCGGTTTGGTTGCAGTAAATGTCAGCCGCGCGAGGGGACGAGGCAGCGGGGTGTTATTTTAGTTGGCCGTCCCTCGTGCGTTAGAAACTATAAATCTCAAGCCTTTTCCCCCCCACAATCTTCATTTTGGCCTGTGTTACATCCAACACCCTACCTGCCTTTTCTCTCCCAAAGGTACGTTTTGTTTTTTTGTTGCCATAAAAAAACACACTCTGTTGTGGGAGTGGGGATGTGATGAATGACTGAGTGAGTGAGTGAGTGAGAAGAAATGGTCTGTACTCTTCTGGCCAGCGGTGATGACATGTAAGGTGAGGGGCAGAATAGGAGCTAAAAGATGAAATGGTATTAAGGAATGACATGTATGCATGCTTCTGTAATTCATCACTATGCCTGAAGGTGTGACTGTGAATGCAAAAGGTGTTGGCGCTAAATTTTCCTCGCACCGTCTGATTTGATCTAGATGTGTCTGTGTTTACTGTTTTCTCTTTACGGGTGTTTTACTTAGTGTCAGTATGTAAAGAGTTTATTTGCATGCCAAAGGTTACAGTCTAGGCATTGAACGACCACTTAAATGTAGCCTAGTGTATTTGCAGTTAAGTTGAGACTTCCTAAAGAAGTTTCTGTACATAGGAAATTATAGGATGTCCCATGATAAATATTTTAGGAGACTTTCACCAACCATAACATAATCTCACATAATAATAACGTTCACTCTGCTATTTAACCACATTCTATACTGTTTAGAATGGTGAAGTTGGTAAGTGCGGTGCGGGCGGTGGTGGATCAAGTGGTAGAGGAGCCATTCATACCCGAAGGTTGCAGGTTCGAGCCCCGATCTGCCTGACCCCATCGTTGTGCAAGATACTTTACCCCGCTGTGTCTGAATGTGAGTGTGAATGGGTGAATGTGAGGCATACCATGTAAAGCACTTTGAGTGCTCGAAGGAGTGGAAAGGCGCTTTATAAATGCTGTCCATTTACCATTGAAGTGTGATTGTAACTGAGATGTGATGGCATAGACTATATGACTGGTTATAACTTGGTGTTGGCACATAGATCATATGACTGATTATGACTTGGTGTTGCCAATTACCGTTGGTATGGCGTGAAAGACTTTCATATATCAGTATGAATGTTGCCCTGATGACATGCAGGAACAGCCCTGGATGAAAGCCAAAGGTATAACTAAAGGGGGTCAAGGCCCCCCAGCCTTTGGACTCGAGGTGTGTGGGAAGAAGCTGGCTTACGGTACACTGCGCTGGTCTGGATATGTGACTTTGTGCTGGGGGCCAAGGACCGGGTGGGCGGTTTCATGATGGTCATTAATTCACACCGTTGAGCTATAATCGGCAAAGGGAAGATGGAACAAAGCCTCCCCCATATACCTCTGGAAGAAGCATGCAGTCAGCACAGCTTAATTAGACTGCACTGATCACGGCAATCGGAGCAGATCAACCCGGCTCCCCACTACCCTTAAGATTAGGCCTGCTTGATTTCTTGGGGTACTATTAAGAGTGTTATATTCTTGAGCCTTTGTGGTTGCCTTTGAAACCGGTAAACGGATTTAACTGTGCCCATCTCAAGGATTCCAGGATTTAAAAGGCTCATTCTTGTTTTTTTCAGATCTGTGTTACAGTATAAGTGACCAAACATGGCAGATGCGTAAGTATTCTTCATTTCACAAACTTTTGATGGACAAAAATGTTAGTCACATGTCATTCACATCTTCCTCTTTTTTGTTTGCATGTTTGCTTCTTTTCGCCGTTCAAAAGACCGAAAAGGAAGATCAGCTCGGGGCGGAGGCTCGGGTTGAAGGTAAGTCTGTGTGTGTACTTCTGACTTAGATAGAGGACTCAGTGCCGCTCCTCAGTGCCGTGTGTGTGTGTGTGTGTGTGTGTGTGTGTGTGTGTGTGTGTGTGTGTGTGTGTGTGTGTGTGTGTGTGTGTGTGTGTGTGTGTGTGTGTGTGTGTGTGTGTGTGTGTGTGTGTGTGTGTGTGTGTGTGTGTGTGTGTGTTTGTGCACGCATGCATGTTTGTGTGTGCATGTCTGCATGTGCGCTCATACATGCACACATCTGTGTGTGTGTGTGTGTGTGTGTGTGTGTCTGTCTGTCTGTCTGTCTGTGTGTGTGTGTGTGTGTGTGTGTGTGTGTGTGTGTGTGTGTGTGTGTGTGTGTGTGTCTGTCTGTCTGTCTGTCTGTGTATGTGTGTGTGCATGCCCGTGTGTGTGTGTGTGTGTGTGTGTGTGTGTGTGTGTGTGTGTGTGTGTGTGTGTGTGTGTGTGTGTGTGTGTGTGTGTGTGTGTATGTGCGTGTGCGTGTGTTCGTAAGTGCGTGTTTGTGTGCATGTGTGTGTGTGTGTGTGTGTGTGTGTGTGCGTGTGTGTGTGCGTGTGTGTGTGCGTGTGTGTGTGTGTGTTCGTATGTGCGTGTTTGTGTGCATGCGAGTGTGTGCGTGTCACTCTGATGCATAGACACATGGCTTGGCTGGTGCTTTAAATGGTATTGGGGCGTTATAGTCTCCAAGTAGCAGCTACCCACATTGTTGACATTCCAGCTGCTTTGATGGAGTTCAGGTTCATATTTCTTTCTGTGATTATTGTTCCATGACACAAGCACTTTTAACAAATACAAAGTCACATAGGCACACAGTTCAGTAGTTTAGGTGGCCTATCTCTTTGCAGATGAATATTTTTGCAACCATTAATCAAATCAGTGTTTCTCTACACAATGATGTTTGCAAATTAATACGCAGCTTAGTTATTTATAGGCTACTGTTCCCAGCTGTCAGCGCTCCTGTGGTGAGGGGTGGGGACAGGGCTGAGCGTAGGGTGACCATCGCCGTGACAGGAAAAAGGAGGACATATTTTAGGACGGGGGGTTTGGGGGTCCCCCCCCCCAAGAAAATTTGAGTTTCTTAGATGCAATTCCATGCATTTTAATGCATTTTTGTCCGGCTTAATGCTGTGCCTTACGCCGGACAAAGCACTGAAAAGACGGACGGTCTGTCCTAAAGACGGACGTCTGGCCACCCTAGCTGAGCGTGCAAGGCCAGACAAGATATGACGCAAAATATAAAGCAGCTGCTTTTGTTTAATCAAATACTACCAGTGTTTGACCTGAGAAGATATGTTAGACTCAATCATTATTAATTACATCATTACATTGGCATTGACGAGTAACTGATTGATTTAATCAATGCCTATCAAGATAGCACCATCTTCTCTTATCCATCCAAAGTCTTGCAATGCCTCATACTAGTACACACACACACACTGACTGTCTCCCGAGATTTTCTCTGCAATGCTAATCTTTTCAGTGTGCAAATGTAGTACAATGGGACTATTTTTAACCACTGTGTGTTTGTCTTTCCCCAGATAAAAATGTTGTACACAGCATTTGACATGCTTGCTGTTGAGAAGGAAGACTTGGATGAAGAGAGAAAGACCACGCTGGCTGAACGAGTACCTCCGCTGAAGTTGTCAGGCCTGTCAGTGCAGGAGCTCCAGGTAAGGTGCCCACCCTGCTTCACCTGAACAGGGACGGATGAAAGGAGTTCACCATATTGGACGCTTTTTTGCACACCTCAGTTCAAAGGGATACGTTGTATGTCACACAGTGTTTTTCAACATTGGGGTCGGGACCCCATGTGCGGTCACCTGGAATTCAAATGGGATCGTCTGAAATGTCTGATATTTATTATTACTAATTAATAACTAGCTAACATTGTGACTTAAACACCACAAAACAACCTTGGACTTTAATTACTACGTACAGGTGTAGTAACATATAAGTTAGCTTTTTTGTCACAATATGTTACATATTAAAATTAAATTAAAATATGAGGTCAAAATGGGGTCCGGGGCCAAAAAGATTATGAACCAAATCAAATATCAATAAATGTCCCACACATCATCCACTACACTTGCAATTTTAATGCTCACAATGCTTCCGTCATTCAGACCTTCTTCAGGTGAGTTTTCCAGGTGAGAAACTCACTTGAAGAAGGCCTGAATGACTGCACGTACGAAAACATTTATTTTTTTAAACGTGAACAAAAACGTGACAAGCTAACTTACATGTTACTACACCTATACATAGTAATTAAAGTCCAAGATTGTTTTGTGGTGTTCAAGTCACAATGTTGTTACAATATTATTCCAAGAGTGTTGCTTGTGGGCCCTAGGCCTGGGTGTGGTAGGCCTGCCATTAATACCCCTTGTAGACCTTGAGTTTCTATTTATCCTTATCACATCAATTGATATAATTGTTATCATTAGATTGCTGCATAATTCTGCTCTTGTGCCAGTTGATACTGCCCAGTTGTATTTTGTTTCTACCAGTTCTATTTATGTTTTGCTCAACAGGACCTCTGCAAAGACCTGCATCACAAAATTGATGTAGTTGATGAGGAGCGGTATGACGTTATGATCAAAGTGGAAAAACTTGACAAGGAGGTATACAGGCATGCGGGTCACTGCTTACATGGATTATTATTTGTCTTTTGATTATTGACCAAATGAATCTCTAAGACTGAAACGTTGTAGTCTCATAAATAATCTACTACAACATTTTCAGTTTGTGTTTTCATATATTTTTTAATAAAAACAGGCCTACTGTGGTTCTGCACTGTAAGTTGTAAGTTAGGTCAACTTGAGGCTTATATTTGTATCAACACAGAAATCAAAGTCTCAAGTTGAGCCAATTTACAAATTTAGCAGTAAGGCAACTTACATTTTTAAGTGTAAGTGGCTTGCAATGTTATACAGTGTGTCTACTGATTAATAACAGGCACCAATTGAATTAAAAGCATTAGGTGCTGAGAGTTAAGTTTTGTTACTTGCTCACTCAGATGGCCGACATGAAGATTAAGGTGATGGAGCTGACCAGAAAGAAGCCGACTCTGAAGAGGGTGAAGATCTCTGCAGAACAGCTGCTGTCCGTCCTGCTCGGCTCCAATCAGTCAAAGACTATTGACTTCAAGGCCAACCTTAAGACAGTCAAGAAAGAGGAGGAGAAGGTAGACCTAGTTTTAAAAACTATACCTAAAGCAGAGGCTGCATTATTTATCAAGTTGTGTGATGCTGTCTTTTTTATTGCCCAATATTATTTGAACCAACCCCCTTCAAAACTTATAGTAATGGGGATCCAATTCTGGGACCCCCCCCCCTCTGGGCCCTGGCCAACTGAACTGTTTTTTCCCTTCTTGTCGGTGCGCCCACCAATTTGGATTACAATAAATAGACTTCAGTTGGCATACCATAGCCCAGTTCATAACCAGTGCTCACTCAGTTTATTTATTATTTATATAAAGATGTTGTACCTATTCAGACTGACCCTCTACACAAACATATCTTGCATTCCTTTTCTAACCCCACAGAAAGAGGAGGTGACTGACTGGCGTAAGAATGTGGAGGCCATGTCAGGCATGGACGGCAGGAAGAAGATGTTCGACGCCGGACAGTAACAGGTGAGGTGACACACAGCACTACGCGGCAAAAAAGCCAGTGTTAATTTAACACTTCGAGAGTATTCTGGGACTAAATACACTCTAGCAGATGAACTCCTTAAGTGTTAAATGAACATTGCATTTGTTTACCGTGTTCCAAACTCTGATACAAAACCAAGTAGGCTACCAAAACCAGGCCATCAATTCTAAGCAATGAGATCCCCAAATAATTTGATCCAGCCCCAATAATATTGTTCCGATTAATACATATACTACTCAGTGTCCTGAATTATTTGTCTTATTCTGACCCCCAACTTTAACCCAATGTTATGCCACTCCAAATGAGCAATGTGACAAAAATGAATTGCTGTGATTCTCAGTGAACTCACCCTTTTGTCATTACTTTATTACCTGAATTGATTTGTTTTAATTCAACATGATTCATTTGGTTTGGGTTTGTCTGAAAGACTTGTGAAATGCAGCATTTTTAAGATAAATTTGTTTCATTTTCTCAACAGAATCATGAGAGGACTGAACACACTTGACTGCCAAGGTTGATTTCGATACGTTCCCTAATTAAAAATGATTTTCATGTTATATTCACATGGAACTATCTTTAGTAACACAATTCAGGCATGTACACACTCACGAATTTTTATGTCAAATAGAGGATTGAAATTTCAAATAGTCATACATCAAGAATGATTGAGAAACATTGTAAAGGATTAAAAAAATAAAGATGTTTTTGAACAATTGGGCATGACATCAAATGCTGCACATAACTGCATTGGTGATTTTATAAATGATGTGTTTTGCTTTTGTATCTGAGGCTTGTATAGAAGCTGTTGTTCTTATTTGTTTGTAACTGTGTTGTATTTGTGATGTATACTGGGAGCACGCCAATATGGTGACGTCTACTACCCTGGATATGACAAAAAATGCATGACCTCTGTACTGAAACATGTGTCCCCATTAAAGATGACCTTGATAAGATTACGGCTGGATGCAGTTTACTTGCCTACCTCACGGTGGCGGAATGAAGCAGCAGATAAAGTCAGATAGCGGTCTCTTCATTCTAGACTCTACCACACCCACAGTATATTTGACAGTGTTTAAAGTACTAGGGTATAATGAATGAGACCATACAGTATAGGATCTATGTATAGTGTTAAATTAAACTCTCAAAACCAAACTGATCATTTTGCAGTGTCCATTCTAGCCCATGGGTCTGCCTGTAGGAACTACTAACTGACTCTGCACAAAGCCTCTCTGAAGTTACAATAGCCAGGCCCATTCAACACTAAGAGATTTGAATTAATACTGAATTTAATTTAATACTATTCTAGAGTATGGTCCCATTAATTTTAGTGTTGAATTAAAATGGCAAAACCTGTATGCAAAGTAGAAGTTTACTTTACTTTACTTTACTTTACTTTAAAGTAAAGTAAAGTAATTTTAGTGTTGAATTAAAATGGCAAAACCTGTATGCAAAGTAGAAGTAGAAGTAAATGTATGATGTACAATGCTAGTACATGACATTACACAGTTGTTACACAAGCTATTCTACTTTAACGAGAACCTGATGACAGTTTTTATTTTTAATTTACTGCTACTTCTACTTTATATAGCCTACTCTTATTTAACTGGAACATTAATTCTTCTGACACTTCATGCTGAAAAGATATCAAGGTCAAACAACGTGCCCTGAAGAAGGCTCAACTGCCGCTACGCGTGGGCAATTTTAAAAGTCCTTAATGGACATGTCATAATAATAAAGACATTTTTAACTATACTTTTTGGAGTGCCTTGGTGAAGAAAAGTTTTTTTCTCTTCTCAAGCAACTTTTTTGACATTGAACCTTGAACCAAAGAGCACCCACAAGACTACTTTTTTCATCTTTCTTAAGGGACTGAGCACGCCTCTGACTTCCAAACAAATGCATTATATTTGTAAATGTGTAAATGTAGGTCGATTTGTAAACACGTCTTCACAGTGAAATAGTGTTTGGTGATGTGCCAACTGCTATAAAAGGTGTTGTGATAAAAGAGTCGAGAGGTGATTAAAACACACCTGCTGTATGAAACTGAAAGCTTTAATGACCTCTGCCTTCATGTGTCATAGGACTTGCTTTTGCTATCTTGAGCACTGGTACATCCAATTTAATTCCTACAGCCAACAGTTTGTTTCATATTTTATTTTACCTTTCATAAAACATAATACTGTAATACATAACATTAAGCCACAATATTGTAGGTTACTGTAAATAGTTCTACTGTATTGCAGCTTAAATAGCCTGTAGACCAGGGGTGTCAAAAATACGGCCCGCACGCCGCATTCGGCCCGACAGAGGGTTCAATCAGGCCCGGATGTTCAAAGAAATAACAGAAATGCGCAATTCCGCCACTGGGGGCAACAAAGGAAAAAATTAGACCTGCATGACATTAACCCAATGATCGAAACATCCCTCTCTGTCTCTTTTATATATGTAATAAAGTGCATGTCACACTTATCTATTATAAATGGTGAATTTGTACCATGACAGGCATTTGATAAAGCTCATATTAAGGCCTACCAAATGTTGATACTTTTTACAAAATCATTTCAGTTGTGTTATAGGGTTGCCAACTGTCCCTTGAAATATGGAATCGTACAGTATTTATGAGTAAAAGTACAGGTTCCGTATTGAGATGAAATGGGACAAGGGACATTAAAATGCGTTAAAATGCAGGAAATTACATCTAAGAAATACAAAAACTTCCGGGGGAAGACCCCAGACCCCCGCCAAAATGAACTGTCCCGTATTTTATTAATTGACAGTTGGCTACTTGTTGCTTAAGATGGTTCCAATGTGTGGTGGTAAGCAAGTGAGTTTTACAAAAAAGTTAATTATCTCGATAATCAAGCATGGTAGTGGGACTGACATGGTTTGGGGATGAATGGATGCATTGGAAATCTGAATTACACCTAAAAAAAGTGCATGGAACATGTACTGTGACTACTGAAGCAAATCATGATACTCTCCATAGGATTTCATTCAAATCTCACACCAATGTATTTAAGCCAGGTGTAGACTCAAAATGTAAAAGTTCGGGGGGCGCTGTGGCGCAGCGCGCTAAGCCCCCCACATTTGGGCTTGCATGCCCACCCACGGGGACCCCGGTTCGAGTCCGGCCGGGGTCATTTCCCGATCCTCCCCGTCTCTCTGTCCCATTCGCTTCCTGTCACCATCTTAAACTGTCCTGTCAAAATAAAGGCATAAAAGCCCCTAAAAAAAAAAATGTAAAAGTTCAATGTAAAGAAAGGTTGAAACGCACACCTATGACCTCCATTTTAATCCCTTTTCATTTCGAGACGATTCAGGCCAACACGGCCTTCTCTACCGGATTTTAATCTGGGGTGTACTCACTTTTGTGGGTACATGTTCAAACATTAATGGCTGTATTTTGATTTTTTGTGAGTGATCAACAAATCTAAGTGGTTATATATGTTGTTAACAAGTCACTGATCATTGTGAAAAGTGAGATTTCTTTAATGTTGTCCTATGAAAAGATATACTTACAAATCCGCAAAAATGTGAGGGGTGTACTCCCTTATGAGACATATTGTACACACATACACAAACAACAAACAGCACACACACCACACACACACACACACACTCACACTCTCACACACACACACACACACACACACACACACACACACACACACACACACACACACACACACACACACACACACACACACACACACACACACACTGCACTGCACTGCACTGCAATACATAACTCAAACACGCACGCACACACACACACACACACTGCACTGCACTGCACTGTACTGCACTGCACTGCAATACATGTAACTGAAACACACACACACACACACACACACACACACACACACACACACACACACACACACACACACACACACACACACACACACACACACACACACACACACACACACACACACACACACACACACACACACACACACACACTGGAAAACTAGTTAGGCCCAACACACTTTAGCTGTCTAGCTCTGATTCAAACTGTGATATTTATTTCTTTGTGTAAATACTACCTCCACTTTTTAGAATATCATACTAGGACAATGTAAATACAGTATATGCACATACAAATGACTTACTTTATTATTTATTAATATTTCACAATGCTACTGTGTCAGAATTGTAACACTATGACGTTACTGAAATTGCATAACAATACATCTTTTTAATAAATGTTCTCTGTAGGCCTATGTCTTCTGTTTGTCCAGTCTTGTACTTTAAATGTCTGCATGTGTATTGTATGAGTAGGCCTACTCTAGGTGTACGTGTACTGTCTATGTGTATGCTGTCTATGTCTATACCTAAAGTATATCTACTGCAATGGGAAAGTAAGAAACGTAGCTAGTGCATGTAAAGAAATTGACAATAAAGGCGACTTACAAGTTTTTGCCTACTGCTTGCACACAATTTGCAAAATTTCGCTCATAGAGTCAAAACTCTACACACAAGCCAATTACTCTCAACACTTGGAGATAAACCCTTCACATATATGCCAGCATGAAACTCTGCTATCAAAACCTAAACATTGCCATAAAAACTTAACAATCTTTTGTCAAAACCTCACTTCCATGTCAAAAGACACACATTAGCACCAAATAAGAAAACAAATTAGATCAACGTGAAAACAGTTGTCTACTTTATACAAAACACAGCAGTCTTTCTTTTTGTAACAGTCTCACAGAATGTACATCTTCACAATATCTCAAAATTCAATACTGCACCTTACAGTGCAGGACATTACAGTTTTTGCCTACTGCTTGCACACAATTTGCAAAATTTCGCTCATAGAGTCAAAACTCTACACACAAGCCAATTACTCTCAATACTTGAAGATAAACCCTTCACATATATGTCAGCATGAAACTCTGCTATCAAAACCTTAGCATTGCCATAAAAACTCAACAATCTTTTGTCAAAGCCTCATTTTCATGTCAAAAGACACACATTAGCACTAAATGAGAAAACAAATAGATCAATGTGGAAACAGTTGTCTACTTTATACAAAACACAGCGGTCTTTCTTTTTGTGACAGTCTATTCAGACCCACAGACCCACACATGTACATATTCACAAGACCCCAAAATTCAATACTGTACATTACATAACTGCGCCTTACAGTACAGGACATTAAACTGAAACAAAATATAAACAGTAGGCCTACATCACTCTCAACACAACAGTGTGTAGGTGAGCTTATGGACCATTTGTTTGTGTATTGGGTATATTCACAAATTTTCAAACATCTAAATATGATATAAATGTGTGGTTGACGTCAACATGCTGTAATGAAAAACATAGTCAATATACTTTTTTGTTTGGGTATGAGGTATGAGGTTTGCTTACTAAAGTAACGAAGTACAATACATTTCCAGACACAATTTGCAGCTTACATCTGACGTCATCAAAATTATATCATGTTCAGTCAGTTCGCTCAAGTGCTTGCTTAGTTGTGTTCTGAAAATTACACTACGTGTATTTCTACAAACTATCATGTTCATACCTAACATGTGATGATGAAGACAAAAGGCTACTGCTACAGAACGTGAGTCAGTCAATGCCATACTCCATATTCTACTCTTTAGTGTTATGCTATTTGTTGTTTTGTTTGAGTGTAGGAAGGTGTGAATTTAGCAAAGAAGCAATCAAAGTAAAACAAATAAATGCAAAATAAAAGAAGTGCAACGTAATATAAAGAATGCAACTTTGTAACTGGCAGAATAGTGGTTAATTTTGTAAGCATGTGTTTTATTGTTGCTGCCTAAATCTTATCATACATCCAGTGTGTTTTGTTTTTTTTAGCAGATGTGTTTTCCCAATGATATGATGAGTGTTCATTTTTTAATGGAGTGTCTTACTGTATGAAGGAAAAAGTGTGCAGTGACCATGAGCAAGTGTGTAGCATAAAGCAAAATGTGTGTTGCTGAATTGCTACAACAGTGTTAAGCAGAACTTTTGTTTAAGGTACGGCACACTGTTTAAGTTATGTTACCAACAACTTAACAATATGCTATTTTGGTCTGCATCAGCCTATAGTGTTCAAGCAGTAGGCAAATACTGCAATTTGACTTGACTACCTGAAGTGCTGCTCTTCCAACCAGTGTGCTGTTCCTCTATTGTACTCGCAGGTCTTTAAATTGATTATCTCTGCAGCTCAGTTGATGCTCACCACTGGGATTACTGGTCACCTTCTTGCACTGGCACTTTCCCACCTGGCCTGCTGCTGACCAGCTGGACTTAAGGTGTTAAAGTTTGTTCTATGTTGTCTGCCTGTCTTTGTAGCCTACCTGCATTTACTGTAGTATGTGTTATCTGTTGTCTGCCCGTCTGTATAGGCTACTTGCACAGGACCAGATCTCTGTCACGGTGTCACCTGTGTGTGTGTGTGTGTGTGTGTGTGTGTGTGTGTGTGTGTGTGTGTGTGTGTGTGTGTGTGTGTGTGTGTGTGTGTGTGTGTGTGTGTGTGTGTGTGTGTGTGTGTGTGTGTGTGTGTGTGTGTGTGTGTGTGTGTGTGTAGCCTATACATTAATAAATGTATAGGCTACACTCATACTGTTCATATGCTGTTGTGTGCAACTTGAAGAGAGACTGAAGTCTAATGGTAGGCCTACTCATTGTAGGCCTACTGAGTATGGGTAAGGCTTTCTTATTCTATTCTATTCTATTCTATTCTATTCTATTAGTAATATACAATCTATGATTCTAATCTTATGTATTCTATTCACCGACCTGTATTGGCCTAGGCCTACCTCTATTCTGCGTCTTTGATGAATTTATATCTAGGCTACGTAGCCTATTAGGCTGGTTAGGTTTGTACTTGCAAATTATTAGTTACTGCTTGCTACAGTAACCCACCAGAAAGAAGATACAGTGTGGGCGGTTTTCTATTATATTATGGGTTGACCAGGGAACATGCTTGAACACCCTTGTGGGTTCGCCTTTAAAACTCTCCACCATTTACAGAGCAATTCAGCTTGGAAAGTCCCGCCTTCAATACGACGTTCCTGGTTTCTATTGGATTGAAAGCTGTCTGTCTTCTCACTTGGGCAGGCATACCGTTGTACAATCAGACTGGCGTTTGCGGCGATGTTCCTGTCAACAGCTCTGCATTTTTCGGCTTCTCCGACGTCCCACTAGTTATTCCAAAGGCGAGTACAACTAGATGTGTCTTGTTTGTGCAATGTTTTAGCAGATAGTCTATATCTGCTTACTCAAGGGCTGCAATATTTCACCTCTGGTCATTAACGTATAGGCTATGCTAAAGATGGACGAAGAGGCAAATGTCAAAGTGCACACAGTCGAGTTGTCACATTAGATGGGGAGCAGTTATGTGTAACTTCCTTCTTGTTATTATTCCCTTTACGCTTGAGTTAATTGTGTTAAGATTAAGTTTCAAGAGAATGCGTTAATTATAGATATCTAAGGGTTTAAAAAATTGTGTAGCTCAAGCCTCAAACAAGTGGACGACATTCTGTCGTGACAGCCTTGAAACTCACATCAGGAGCACACAGTTATGCTTCTCTTGAGTATGGCGAGGCAGGCTCTCATCTGTGGAACACCGTGTTCTGTTTGCATCAATACATTGCATTACACTGCATAGCATGCTGTTTTGTCCAAAGGGATTTTAAGAAAGAACATAAACGATCTACAAATAAAGAGAAACGGCGTAAACAACAAAAAGACTAGGCTATGCATTGATGAAGTGTGTGCTTGTTGCTCCTTTCTGTTCATTACTGGCCGGCTATAACATGCCTCTACTCATGTTAACCCTGAAGTGTCTGTTTTATTTGTAGTTGTTTGTTTGTTTTGTGTCTTTTGTATCTTATTTTATTTATTATCTATGGGCAGTCATGGGTAAGCGGTTAGGGTGTCAGACTTGTAGCCCAGAGGTTGTTGGTTCGACACCTGACCTGCCAGGTTAGTGGGGGGACTAATTATTAGTGCTCTACCCCATCCTCGTCCTGGACTGAGGTACCTTGAGCTTAATACTGGGTGAGACATAAATGCAGTTTCTTTGTGTAGGCCTACAGTGTGTGCTGTGGAGTGCTGTGTCACAATGACAATGGGAGTTTCCAAGGTGGGCTTTGACTTTTGCTCTTCACTTATTTTTTCAGATGTCTAAGTACAAACTGTTCCTGCTGAGACACGGGGAGGGGGCCTGGAACAAGGAGAACCGCTTCTGCAGCTGGGTGGACCAGAAGCTGAGCGAGGGTGGCGTGCTGGAGGCCCAGGAGTGCGGACGTCTCCTCAAGGAGCAGGGCTACAAGTTCGACCGCGTCTTCACCTCCATACTCAGCCGCTCCGTCCACACCGCCTGGCTGGTGCTGGAGGCCATGGGCCAGGAGTGGGTCACCGTCACCAAGTCCTGGCGGCTGAACGAGCGCCACTACGGGGCCCTGATCGGGCTCAACCGCGCCGAGATGGCCCTCAACCACGGCGAGGAGCAGGTGAAGCTGTGGAGGAGGAGCTACGACATCACCCCGCCGCCCATCGACGAGTCGCACCCGTACTTCGCCGAGATCTATAACGACCGGCGGTACGACACGTGCGACGTGCCCAAGGATCAGCTGCCGAGGTCAGAGAGCCTGAAGGAGGTTCTGGACCGGCTCCTGCCCTACTGGAACCAGGTCATCGTCCCAGAGATCAAGAGCGGACACACCGTGCTCATATCGGCCCACGGGAACAGCTGCAGAGCGCTACTCAAACATCTAGAAAGTAGGTGAAGTTGCGACTCTACACATCATTACATTACACTACATTAGGTGACTTCCTCAAAGGTGCTTCAGCCATGGATGAAGGTGTAGGGATATTCTTTCCTCCTATTGGTCAGGATTGGATTCAAACCACCACGACTATACATCAGCTGGGTGGTGCCTCACAGTGGGACAGTGCTAGTACAGAGAATATAGGATCTTTGGTACTAGGGCGGACCTTGGGCCGGCATCCGGATTTGAGCCACAACCTTTTAAACATTTATAAGACGTAAAGACACTGACTGAAGTTTTGATGTTCATTTCATCTTCTTCTTTTACCTAGAAAGTAGGCTTGGCTTTATGCACCCTTTTCAGGAAGTGATCAGAAAGTACAGTAACTAGATGACAACATTCAGGAACACCAGCCCATGGCATTGAAACATGACATTCACCCTTCAGTTAGAACTTGCCCAAGTACCCAGAGGAAATAATGTTCAAGAAAACCAGCCAAAGACATTAAAACGTGTTTTAAGTTCCTGAATTGGCATTTGCATTCGCCAGTCTTTGCTGAAAAGACTCAACTACAGCATAGCAACATTGTTATGACATTACTGAGAGCCGTAGCCTCTTACTGCTGATGGGGTCGCTGGTGGGCCTATTCACTATTTGCTGAAAATACTGAACTACATCATAACAACATTGCTATAACAGTACAGAGAGCCTTAAGTAACAGATTAAGACATAGCTACTACAATTTTGGTGACTGTGCTAAGGGGTTAACTCCTTAGCGCAGCACTATGGCTCTCTGTAATGTCATAGCAATGTTGGTATGATGTAGTTAAGCATTTTCAGCAAGTGAATAGGGTCGCCGGCGACCCCTACTGCAGTAAGAGGCTACGTAACACATCGAGACTTGGTCATTACAATTTTGTTGACAGTGAAGTTGTAACATTGGCACAAACTTTGTAAGTATGCTTGCCTTCACTCGCCTATTTTCTGGAAGTATTCAGAAAGATGTTCCCCAACTACATGTGCAAGGATTAGATGAGATACCTACATCCAGGAACATCACTTCAGGCCAATGAAACAGACATGTTTTAAGTTCCTGAAATTGGCAGTCATACCCCCATCAGAAAGGGCAGTGGGTTAAGGTTACCCTTGCTTAAAGAGGAGTCTCATCATGCACTCTGACCTTTTAACAAGGCAAGGGCTGTGCAGAAGTTTCCAGTCAGAGCCCTGCTACTGTACAGCTTAAGGATACTGTATACTGAATGTACAGTATGGGACACTGTGGTGAATAGTCATTTTTTCGGTGTGATATTTATTTCTGTGAAGAAACACAGGTCAGGTGCTTTTAGCTGTATTGTAAGCATATGAACCATTTTTCACTTTAGCTGCACTGCATGTTTATCCTTTAGTGTAGAAGGTTCCTTCAGTTCTGGTCTTATGTTAAGGAACAACAAAGCTAGAATATACGTATATTTGGAACATTACAGCTGAATTTAGACCACACCTCTCCTCCCATAACAAAAAGAAGTTGCTCAGTTGCTTTGAACCAGACTCTTTTAACTAACAAGATCTGGATGAAAAACCAACCCAAATAGTGTTGTATAAAGCTATAATAGCGTAACATATTAAGCACTTTGTGCTTTAATGTTTTGAGCCACTATATATATGCATAATTTAATGAATTAATGAATCATTTCTGTTGTATTGATGAGAGAAGCTGGAGCTTTTTTTTGGAGCAAACGCCTGACTATTGTCTCAATGTTAACAACATCTTCCTCAGAGTCTAAACATCAATGCTGTCGATGTTAGTCGGGTGTTTGTACCTTATAAACAGTAAAAAAAAATAGTTGCCGTGCACTCCATATTTTCTCTTCAATTGATGTGCGCAGAGTCCCAATTTAACTTCTGTTGTATCTTTGCAGACATATCAGAGAAGGAAATCGTCAATGTGACGTTACCCACTGGGATTCCCGTGCTGCTGGAGCTGGACGAAGATCTGAAGCCTGTGAAGCCACGCCAGCTTCTGGGAGACCAGGAGAAGATTAAGGCAGCTATCAAGAAAGTGGAAGATCAGGGCAAGGTCAACAAGCCCAGCAAGTAAGGCCAAGGAAGAGCACGGAGAACCACCATCACAGCCATGTTCAGCTGTCCCATGTCAGGCTGTTATTTGCTAGATAAAACCAGAAAAAGGTAATTCGTTTGTTATTACAATTACTAGTTAGTTACTACAAAAGGGAAACAACATAATACAGTGTAGTTTCAGAGTTTGTCTGTGAATTGCAAAAGGGAAGTTCATTTTCAAGAATTGAGTTGCGAGAGAGTGTTGCCTCAAAACAGTATATCATCCAATGATTAAGTAGTTCTAATGCAAGACAGGGTTGCCACGACCTGCCCAAAATATTTAGTTCCTTTATTCACACCCACACCTTTTTTGTAATAACCAAACACCATCTACAACACATCGTTCTGTCAATAGCTCAGTCTGTTGTTTGTACATGTAGCCTCATCAATCTGTTGTTGTGCCATGTGGTAGACTTAGTTTCTGACTTGCCTTTCTTGAAGTCTCAAAAGCAAATAATTGAAACATGAAAGCACTCTTATTACACTGTTAAACATTGCAAGCCAGTTAAACGTAAAAAGATAAGTTGTCCTGCTGCCTTAAGTTTGTAAGTTAACTGAACTTGAGGCTTGACTGAACTCGAGGCTTTCTCAAGTTGAGTTAACTTAAAAACTTAAGGCAGAAGGGCAACTTACGTTTTTACGTTTAACTGGCTGCAATGTTTTACAGCGTATTTTCATATACTGTACTGTACTGTATTGTACTTAAACACATTTCGATCTTCCTAGAATCGTGTGATGATAAGGGAACTGCTCTTCTGGGAAAGGAAACAGGAAGTGAGATAAGGTGAGGGGACAAAGTGGAAGTCGCCTAAATGAACATTTGGGTGGGTGACGTACAAATGTAGATGAGCAGAGACCAGAGGTGCCTTAGGTTTGGATCGGAAAGAAACCATGACGTATCTTGTACTGTAGGCGTATTGTCGTGTGTGGGTCAGAAAGAAACTCCTATCTGTTACACTTAAATGTCATCTTTGGATGACATACCTCTAACTGTTAACGCTTTTAAATCTGTTGTCTGTTGCGCTTTTTTGTATTTTTGGATGAGAGAGAAACAACTAGTCTTTTGTCAAGGTCTAGATGCTATATTCAGATCAGAGAGAAGCTACTAGTTGTTACTCTTTGTCAAATTGAGATCAGAGAGAAATCTCTTTGTTGAACCTATTTGTTCTGCTAGTTGGTCAGCTGATAACCATACATGTGGACAATACACAATTCTGCTAGTCCACGACATGAATGATGAGAATGAGAATTGGTTTGGTGATGAAAAAAGGACGGGTACAATACCTACTGCTTCTAGACCATGATCCAAACCATAGAACAGGTAGTTTCACTGTTGGGTTGTCAAGGCATTGGTAAAAAGAAATAATTTTAATTATTTATAGAAAATTAACACACACATGAAAATGATTACATGCATTGCAAGAGAGGATGAGTAGCCGAAAACATCTGACTGAGTCTTACAAGTGAGAGTAGGAAAAAACCTACTCCTCTTTTAGTTGATAGACTTGTCAAGTTGAATATCGAATGAACGTCTGTGCCCCTTAACACTCACATTGTCTAACATTTTATACAAAGTGAATAGATAAGTAGGAACCTTGTATTTGGACTGAAACATTATTACCTCATGGGGTTAGATGGATGGGTAATTCATTCCAAGCTGTGTGATGAGTCTATTTACATATTTCCTGCATGATGAATGAAAACATTAGAGCCACAGACACCTTCCTCCCTGTAATACATGCAGAAACAAATTCAACCTCACCTTCTCTGGGTAAATAAAACTCAGAAATGAGAGTTGGTAGAGTTGATATAATGACACTGAAGCACTAATGCAAGCTCCTATGTTTGGTATCTTCAGTTTTTATTCTATTCAGGAGATCTTATTCAACATGACTGGCCTTGCTGTAATGTTACTGCAAATTAGCCACTTTTTTTAAGTATTTATTTTCTCAGGAGCGTATGTTTGTGTGTTAAATCCAGAAGTTTGTAAATTGTATGAGGTTGCGTAACAAAGCTGGTGTTCTTTCATTTGGATATCACAGCGTGATGTACCAGGGAAACCTAGCTCAACTTTAAAATAAACTAAGCTTGGTTTCAGGATCTCACAATATGAAAAAGGCCTTTTAAATTATTCATTATGTCCAGAAACCACTCCAGTGACACCAGCTTTACTTTTAGTATGAGACTGGATATTAGGCCCATTATTCAAATGATTTTTTTCAGTGTTTTGTCTGTTTGTGAAATGTTTGTTACCAGAAATTGTTTATATGCACTGTATATGTTGTATTTGTTGCACCATGCCACTGAAGAAAAGTGTTTCTTGATATTTATAGAAATATTTAAAGCGCTTTGTTACTGTATTGAAAGTCAAGTTAAGCTACTGTGTGTACCATTCGTAAAGTATGCAAGCACAAAAACCTGCTTCTATTTAAATCTCAATTTGACCGCAACGGACTGATGATACCATCAGTTCATCACTGTGTACCTGTGTAGGTAATGTATATTTTGCTTAATTTCTTTCTCTGAGTTCCCTGTTTGTGTAACTCCAAGAGGAGCTGGGATTTTGTGCTACCTTTGTTGTCCCAAAATGATTGTCCACTCCTTATTTACATATACAGTTAAACTGTAATGATGGCTGGAAGCTTGGTCCTTTCATTTACCCTCCGAAAGTGGACTGATTGCATGCAAGGAACCTGTAAATAAATGGCTCATAATCACATGTGTCTGTGTAAGATGTGTTAATTGACTGAGGTGATGGTCTGTGTTGAAGCAACAGTAATACCTACCTTTTGCCTTCTGTGAGCCCTACTTACATAAGCAGGGTTAGTGCCTATGGTGATTGACAGAATTAATTTAGAAATGCATTTTAAACATTGTTCTTCACATCATTCTACTTAGTGATGGAGGTGATTAAAGGTGAAACTGCTGCAGAGCTAAACATTTATGGCTCCTTTTACAAAAAGTAAAAATATTTAGTCATTTTTAAGTTCAGTGAAACCATTCATTTTTAAATGTATAGAAGTCATTCAAAAATATCCTACAAGGAACACAAGGCTGGGTGTTTAATCAAACATCTTCTACTTTGTATTACAGTAAGATAACCCAAACTCCGCCCACCCAATGCAAAGGAGTGTGCTTAAGTTTGGTGTCCTAAGGGGCAGTTGTCCCCCCCTTTTTATCTTTCTGAGGCATTTGGTGACGTCTTGCATGACATGTGCGCTAATGCCATCTACAGTGCCAATGGATCTCCATTCATTCTCAACCGTAACGGTGCATACACACCGCAAGCGCGGATGTCCACTTAACGTCCACTGAACGTGTCAGGCATCAGTCCAAAACGGTTAGAATACATGAAAACAGATCATGCCTTGCACACAGGAGCGCGATGTAAGCGTAGGGCATGTCCGGCCTGAACGGACATGTCCGCGATGCTCCTTGAAAATAGAACTCGAGTCTATTTTCCTGCGCGGACGTCCGCGATCAATGAGCGGCTTCCATTGAAAATGAATGGCTGCTGCCTGCGGATAGAACGTGGACGCTGACTGTGCAGTGTGAAAGGCAGCCTGCGAACCTCTCGGACTCACAATGCTCCTGGACACGTTAAGCGAACGTGAATAGCTTGGTGTGTATGTACCGTAAGACTCCAAAGGTCTCCTAACTGAAGGCCTCCTAAAGGGGCGTTCACCTGTCATCCCATGGATCCAGGAAAGCATGGGCTTCAAGTATCTTTCTCTAATAGAAGAGTTTGGTTTAACCCTTAGAGCAGTGTTTCCCAACCAGGCGGTACGTGTACCACTAGGGGTAGGCGAGCACACTGCAGAGGGTACTTGGAAAAATGTAATTTTAACAAATGTATGGAGCATAATCACACTGGAGTCGAAAAAACAATGTAAAACACGAGTTAGGGGGTACTCATGGCACAACGACAAGGCTTGGGGGGTGAGACAAAAAAGGTTACGCCATAGAGGAGTAAGGATTTTCCTCCAGTTTTTCCATAATTTTACTTGAACATTCTACAGCTGCCAAGCACCCACTGTACCCAGTCTTTGACAACCAGAGAGGCCTGCTCAGCTACAGACTGCGCGCCATCTCCTGCAGCAAGACAGACAGGCAACGGAAGTCTTTTGTACCCAGGGCCATCCAGCTATGTGTGTGTGTGTGTGTGTGTGTGTAGAGTGACACAGCCCAGCGGGCGACTTGTGTCACCCCCCCACCTTTTTTTTCCTCCAAGGAATACAATGGACATTGTACTAGGCAGAGAGACTACTGACACCCCTGGACACTTTATTGGTCACTTTGTCTTGGCTTCTATGTGCCACTCAGCTAAGGAACATGTGACACTGTATAATTTGGTGTGTGTGTGTGTGTGTGTGTGTGTGTGTGAGAGAGAGAGAGAGAGAGAGAGAGAGAGAGAGAGATATGCCTTGGCTAAATGTATGTACTGTAACAGTGAGCTGTATATGGTTATATTTTATGTGTATGTATGTGTGTAATGTCTCGTTTTTGTATTTACAAAGCGGATTCCAAAAAAGTTGGGACACTTTGTAATTTGTGAATAAAATCAAAATGCTGGCATTTTCAAAACATTCAATATGTTAACAAGGTAGAACATTATGCACAGACAACATATCAGTTGTTAAAGTCAAGCAGAATTATTGTTTTGAGGTAATTATGTGATCATTTAAAATTTCACCCTTGCAACAAATCCCAAAAAAGTTGGGACAGGGCCAATAAAATGCTTTTTATGTTGGATAAGACTAAACACAACACAAGGGATGAGACTGAACAGTTAGATACTTTGACTGATGGCATAATTTTATTCAAAAAATTGATATTTTGATGTGCGAGACATGATTTCAGCAGCTCAACTGATATGTGTGTTTTTCAACTTGTTTACCTTTTTGTTATGCTTAATATGTGGCATATCCTGACTGCAAGAAAACAATTTTGTGACCTGATTACTCTAATGATGGACCACACTGTTGGAACATAGTAGAGATTGAAATTTGCCACCTTTATGGGGCAATATCTAAAGGCGGTGCTCCAAAATATAATGCCTTGGTAGCTATGTTTGCTGTTTGTAGTCTGTATGTATCAGTCAACATTCATTTTAATGCTCTACATGAGTAAGAAGACCCTAACCAAGTCACCTCTGCACCCCCTTACCATCATATATGCTGTCTTTCAGACTGACCACTAAATCAAGCTGAAGTATTCATTTTCTATATAACCTGGAGGGTGCATGACTCCATAATTTTCAAAATGGATTAAATATTTACCATTCTGTAATCAGAGGACAGTTTCACATGTCTCCTAGGTCCATAGAATGAGCTTTTCCGCACGCAACACTGTTTAATGTCTGCATCATGTGCATTAATCAAGTGTTGTGTCTATGGTCATTTTTTCGAGAGCTGTCATTGTTGGAGTCTCATAGTTTGCTTATTGACCACGAGTATGTCATGATCTCATAACTCGTGCAATGATTACACAGAACTCTATATTACGGAAGTAGGCCTTATATGCCTGCAATTTTGATAATTCAATATTTCTGTGTAATAGATAAGTAATTAGTCCCTCAAAATCTTCGCCGCTGAGTGCCATAGCCTCTATGTGATGGTATTTTATTTGTGCATTCATGTTGGCAGTCAATATAGTTCCTTTTAAAATATTCTTCCATGTGTAATTTTTAGAATTATCCAACTATTACAACATGTTTTGGCCCTGTCCCAACTTTTTTGAGATTTGTTGCATGGGCCAAATTTCAAATGATCACATAATTACCTCAAAACAATAATTCTGCTCAACTTTAACAACTGATATGTTGTCTGTACATAATGCTCCACCTTATTAACATATTAGATGTTTTAAAAGTGCCAGCATTTTGATTTTATTCACAAAATACAAAGTGTCCCAACTTTTTTGGAATCCGCTTTGTATGTATGTGTGTATGCTACTTGATAGGCCTACCTTATTTTCCCCCTGGGATCAATAAATGATACTCTACTCTACTCTACTCTACTCTACTCATGGGTTAAAAATCCTGCAAAGTCCTTGTGATATAGTGAGAATTCAACATTTGCCAACAGTCTTATTGTATTTACAGTATGTGATGGTACTGGGCAGTTTTTCTAGTTTGTGGACAAACACTAATAATTGCACTACACTGTAGGGGGGGGGAAGTGGGTGAGGGAGTGAATGAACTACAGCATACTGCATCTTTCACACCATAAATAAAGTAAGGTTATTTATTACTTCATGGTCACTGTCTCTGTGACCAATTTACCAGTACCATCGTGGACAAGAGTGTCACCTAGATGACAAGTGGTGTAATTTAATTAATCCTACAGGTAGCCCATCTCTTCCCCATGGGCCAAAACACATGGGGGGGGGGGGGGGGGGGGGGGGGGGGGGGGGGGGGGGGGGGGGGGGGGGGGGGGGGGGGGCTTTGAGGGACAAATTTGGCCCGTGGGTCCACAATTGACTAGCTCTGATAGTATTTGGGCCATAATATTGTGGGAGAGCTATTTAGTGATGTGCTGTGTTCTTCAACTAATGGGCCTACTGGAAAGTGCATTGTGTATTTTTCCGATACATGTTCTGATATTTAGGAAGGCAGTATCCACCAGCTGTCACATTTGTTCACAGGTTTTGGTTTTGCAACATTGTATGCATCCATTGTGTACAAGATGGTGATATAAAAAAACATTCCTTTCCTTGTGTAGGTTTATACAGTACTCTATTGCACTGTAGTCGAATGATCGTCTTTCATCCCAAATTCAACATGAAATAAGTTTGCCTGAAGGCACATGTTGAAGAGCTTGTATTTACTGTATGCAGTTTGAAATGGAGTCTTGTTGTTAAATAAACATTTAATCACACTTGGATGACTTTCACATGGCAAAGAGTATTACTTTCAGTCTTAGGTGCTGTTTCCACGTAGCAGGATATATTTTTAGCAGGGTATTTTTTTCTCCTGCTACGTGGAAACACAACATGTGGATAAAAAAAATCCTCCATTGTAACAAATGCGTTTCAGACCCCTAAACAGGATATTTTTTTCTCCTGCTATTTTTTTCTCCTGCACCTGGATTTTTAAATATCTGCTACGTGGAAACGGAAGGCCAAAACCAATGCAAAACCAATAGAAGCAGGAGAAAAAAATATCCACATATAAAAATATCCAGCTACGTGGAAACGGCACCTTAACCAGCACAAAGCTTTTTGTCGACTTTGAACATGTGAACTAAATCAGCAAAATCTGTTTGATCATCTTAGATGACCACATAGAAGGGAAATTCAACACTCACTAATCAACATACCATGGAAGCTGGTAGTAGACAAATAAACAAGTGTTTTTTTAATCAATGCCAGGCAAATGTTTTAGTCTTGCAAAAAAAAGTTAAACCATGCATCTTCAAATCCCAGGTGCTCCTATTGCTCCAATGATGTGGCCTATGTAGGCCTACAGAACGTATTGTTTGTCAATAAAGCCTTTATTATGAGTGTAGGCGGGCCTTTCTGGTCTCCAATGTGCTCCTGTGATTTCGAATAAATGCTTTACAATGTAGCCTATATTTGTTCAGATGAGCACGTGTACCACCTGCATCAATATTACCTTGTAATATTTTTTTAATACCTGTAATATTAGGCATATAGTCTGTATTTTTCTCAGATTGCATTACTTCTATGGGTTCTCTTCACAGCATAGCAAAAGGGAACGTCGACAATGCTGTAGCAGGGTTCCCACACCTTTTTCAAGAACAAATTCAAGCACTTTTCATGCACCTTAAAGCACCATTTTTTGTTTTGTTTTCCAGCACCTTAAATAGGTCGCGGGAAGGGGGTGTGGGGGTCCTCTCCCAGAAAATGTTGTGTTTTTAAGATGCAATCTCCTGCATATTTTCGGGTGTCGAATGGCAAATCCCATCTGACATCTCACTCACTCAGATTTTTGATGTATCTGAACAATTTATTTCTATTATTTGGCTCACTGAGTTTGACTTGATACACAATTCAAGCATTTTCACAACCTTGAAAACACTTAATTGAAAGTCAAGCATTTTCAAGTAATTCAAGCACCAGTGGGAACCCTGTAACTGCATCAGTCAAGTTGGGAGCAGGCTTGTGGTAGGATGACAGACGGATGTGCCTAGTTGCGTAACTGTTTGATCTCACCTCACCCCAAATTGACAAAAGGAAGACGCGCGCTTGCATTAACTGTAGGCTATTCTATCGTTTCCACTAGGCCTACATCTCTTTGAATATATGAACTTCCTTAGGAAATGTAGACTTATTAATATTTTATAAAGTAATGCTTGCGATTGCGCAACTCGACAAAATGTGTATAGGTGATGATTTGAACGTTGGTTTACCAATTCCCAATCGCCAATTTCCAATAAATTACCAATCGCGTAAATAATGAAAGGCCTAATAGTCAAGGAAACTGTTCGAACATCTGGGCTGAAGTCTTGCAGCTACTGTACACGCCTACACGTGCTGTGGTGAGGCTTGAGTGGATGTCTGCCTGACTGCCAGGAGAGAGGAATCAATAAACAAAACCGTGATTAGACATTATATGAATGGGAGTGGCCAAAATAGCAGCTTCTTATGGAGGACCTGCAATCTTGCGCACTCACTCTCTCGGTAGAGGGAATCAAGGTCAGCGACTTTACAGGAAAGGTAAGCAACTTCAACAAATCCAAATCTAGAATCTCAAAGTGCCATTGTTGTGAGAATGCAATTCGAACAACTCCTTTCATGGCTGATGTTCCTTGTGGCTGCCTTGCCTATGTATATTAAAAATGATTAACGATGATGATAGATGCTGAGATTGTTCAAAGTAGCCAAAAGTAAGTAAAGGTTTACTGTTGCAAAACCTATTGCTCACTCGCTGCCACTGCTCATTCATAGATGAAAATTGAAAGATGGGTGAGGATGGTGGGGGTATGCTGAATGTAGGGCCTACACAATAACCCTGATATGGGTCAGTGCCAGTGGTGTAAGCTTTGGTTATGCCTCTGGACTTGTGGCTTTTAGATAGCAGCAGACCCTAGTTGGGGCGACCTTCTCTGTCAGGTCACAGGCCATTCTGCTCAGGTGAAGATACCATACTAGCCAGCAGGCTGTGCATGCTCTGAGCTGGCCCCTCCTAAAGTAAATTATTGGGAGTGGTAAAATGTATTGTTACTAAAGCAAGCCTTCCATTGACAACTTAGTTGACTAACTTTGACAAGTTAGTTGTCCTGTAGGCTATCTGCAACTGGAATGTGGCGATGTGTGTCTGTGAAATGAAAGTTGGGTGTATCCTTTTATTGCTACAAAGTGGGGTCTGGATGTCAGGCAGAACACAAAAAGCAGACTTTTGAGGTCACTGTTCCTTGTGCTTACAGAAAATCTAACTGTTTAAAGGAAGGTAAGTGGCTCTCTTCTCTTTCTGCAAAACGGTCATGTCTGTGGTGAATTCCGAGGGCTGTGAAATACTCTGCTCAAAGAAACACATAGCCATAATATGACCTTTTATACTTAAGCAAATTACAGTTACTGAAAGCAGTTAGAAGCTGGAACCTTGATTTCCATGTTTACTGCCTGGGATTTCCTTCGCCTGTGTGGTGAGGAGTTTATAGATACTTTTCAAACACTCTACCATAAAATGCTGCAGCACACCATCTCACTGGATGGACTGTATGGCTCTGTGTTGGCCAGGATTACACTGCCTAATTTCACTGAACATGCTGTGTGACATACATGAAACAGGCATGTGTGTGTGTGTGTGTGTGTGTGTGTGTGTGTGTGTGTTAGCCTAGCGCAGCCAGACCCGTACAGCAAAAAGCTGTACCAGGGTCTAGGAGAGCTGGGCAGCAGTGTGGGCGGGATAAACGGTTGCTTCAGCACTCAACGTCACGCAATTGGATGGCAAACAACCAATCCCCACACACTTCTGTGTAACGTCACAGCTGTCTCGTACAGGCGACACGCCCCTTTGTAATTGAAGCGGCAATTTCGAGCCGTCGTAGCAGTGAATTCGTGTGATGACCACAGCCACAAACAAGTTTCCTAATAAATCGTGTTTTCACTTATACAGTTCAAAAATGCATCGTTTTCAACCACATGGCCCTCCTTGATCAATCAGCGAAATGTCGAGCAATTTGGGGCTTGTTAAATGGTTATATTTATGATTGTTGTCAACATGGCATGTTCGGTGTTAGCTAGCTAGCTGTATACCCATATCTAATACATGGCTAGCCGCTAGGTCGGTAGACCAGGTGTCATTCCCATCTATTTAGTAAGCGACTTACAGACTTTCAAAGCTCCCAAATGTCTCGTTTTTAATGACATGGATCTTATTAGAATTTGGGGCAGGCATATAATACAAGGCTGGATACCTAGCTCTGCTATTGACGACAGGTTAGCCACTAGCGAGGGCCTCTTTGTAGGTGAAGCAGCAACTTCCAGCCGTCGTAGCAGTGAATTCGTGTGATGACCACAGCCACAAACAAGTTTCCTAATAAATCGTGTTTTCACTTATACAGTTCAAAAATGCCTCGTTTTCAACCACATGACCCTCCTTGATCAATCGGCAAAATGTCGAGCAATTTGGGGCTTGTTAAATGGTTATATTTATGATTGTTGTCAACATGGCATGTTCGGCGTTAGCTAGCCAGCTACCCATAACTTTCCCGGATTGTCGCTCCCAACGCAGGACGCTCCCCGGTCAGCTCGCTCCCCCTAGCCAGACTATCGATCCCACCGCCATATAACGGAGCTAGTTATCTTTTTGATGTTAGTTTGTTGTTTCTAACCCTAGTTTTTTTTCTAAGACTAACCCTAACCTGGATACCTAGGTCTGTGTTGTTGACGACAGGTTAGCTAGCCACTAGCTTGGTAGACTCGGTGTCATTCCCATCTATTTAGTAAGCTACTCAAAGACTTCCAAAGCTCCCAAATGTCTCGTTTTTAATGGCATGTCGCATGTGTCTTGTTAGAAATTGGGGCAGCAATTTTATTCTACACCTACAGTAGTGGTCTGATAATAACGTGTGACTATCTGGTTCTGTAAAATGCTCAACTTAGCTTACCGAGCTAGTTTAAAACATCGAATGATCAAATGGTAATGTGTTGAGATCTATTTGTGCCCCATAAGTTCATGGTGTATTATTACATCAATCCATGTCAGCCACGAAATGTATTATCATCCAGGCTTTTTAAATTAAGTAAACACTTTCGTGCTGTACGTAGCACGGACGGACACCATGCTTCTTCTTAGAAAGTTTCCTGTTTACTAGGTAGCCCGGCCCCCCTCGCGATTTGATTGGCCCTGTCATCGGATAACTTTCAGCCTCGCAAAACGACCGGGGTCCGCTAGACTGCCCCCGGGAGCAAATTCAATTTGCGGTCGCTAGGGGCGTCTAGATTTCTAGGCTATGTGTGTGTGTGTGTGTGTGTGTGTGTGTGTGTGTGTGTGTGTGTGTGTGTGTGTACTGGCAGGTATCCAGGGTGAATTAGTTTAGTGAACATTTAGCTTTAGGGCGTTTTTGATGTACAGTGTATTACATGCTGTTACTTTAGGTTTAGACACAAGGAAATTAAGTAATTTCTTTAATCAAGAGGCCTCATCACATGGATATCAATATTGTATTTACTAATTGGACTCAATTGCTAAAGCAATGTAACATTGAGAGTAAAATAGCTTGACTTTTTGTTTGGTGGACATTCCAGGATATTGGTACATTTCCTGTCCCACCACTTACATTTCAAATGTACATTTCCAAAATATCTGAATTACTATTTTTTGTGAACAATGTACTTGTTATAAGACAAACTGTAAAGTTTGGTGGAAAAATAAGCTCCTTAAATATTATTCAAAAGGCCAAATATCTTTGGAACACCCCAAAAAATGGCCGTTTTCTCTTGTCCCACACATTGGGTTACCAACTCCTTTGCCAAATTTCACAATTAAAATAAGCTCTAAATAAATTACTTCATCTTGTATGTTGTTGATATGCATCTCCTTTACTTATGTAAATAACTTCTTTGGTCTACATTGTATTGCATGTTACAGTTTTTATGCTATGAAGTTGTGCCCACAACATGCGCGCAACCCTGTTACCATAGGGGATTTTACCTGGCAGGGAAAGAGTTAAAAACATTTGCCTACTGTCACAAAGGAAGTTTCATTACAAGGACATTTTCTGCCCACATGGCAAGACCAAGGGTGAATTCTCTAACAATTTTTTAGTTTTTTTTTTTCAAATATGTTTGTCCAAGTTGTGTGCGTCACTCAGTGAACGCAACCCTGTTACTTGTAAGACTAACATTGAGTAGAGTCAAAATTTACTTTATATATTTATTTAACCATGTTTGTCCTTGATCTTGTACACATAAATTAATTTTACAGTTAGCATCTGTTCCTGGGGTAAACCACAACATAGCCTAGATTTGCAACCCTGTTCCTCGCAACCCTGTTACTGTTGTATTTTTATTACATTGATTATTACATTGAAAAAAATATTTGATACCTGAGCTTGACGAATCAAACTTTTTGATAGTATATTACCTGTAGTTAATAAATATATGACAAAAAATTATCAAATTGAAGATCAAATTTTCAGAAATTTTCACCCCTGAAATGTACCAAAATCCTGGAATGTCCCTTGACTTAACTACACTGTAAAACATTGCAGCCAGTTAAACGTAAAAAGGGAAGTTTCCTTGCTGCCTTAAGTATGTACAAGTTAACTTGCTCAGTGATGCAAAATGAATTTCAGTGCAAACTGACAATAAAGTGCTATGTATGGTGTCGTAACTTGAGGCAGCCTCAAGTTGAGTCAAGTCTTGAGTTGAGTGAACTTACAAAGTTAAGGCAGCACTTATGTTATATTCAGCTGGCTGCAATGTTTTACAGCAGTGGTTCTCAGCCTTTTTGAATTAACGCCCCCTGAACCTCATCATAAGCCAGCCAACGCAATAGTATTAATAAACAAAATGTAAAGCCCCACAATGGCAACTAAGTGCCATGCCCTCTCAGCTATATTCTTCTTAACACTAACCCCTAGGGCTCCCCAACACCTTCTTGGGGGCTGTAGAGCCCCCGTTGAGAAACACTAGTTTACTGTGTAAGCTTACTTAACAACAGAGAAACAAGAACATGTTTTCCAGGCAGAAGTCCTAGTGAAGGCCATATTAACTTCGGCCAGGTCAAAATGTCCTTGAGCAAAACACTGAACCCCCACTGCTCAAAGCATACTCCTTAGGGACTTGGCTGAACTACTCGAAACAAATGAGTGATGGGAACTTGAAAAGGTCAAGCATTGAGCGTGTTGCAGAGATACAGTAATGGAGCTTCAAGTGAGTAGCCCATTGCGTTCATACTGTTTAATTACTCTAACCCAAGTTCAGGCTCTGGCCTAAACCATATTTTTTATGGGTATAGTAACTGTAGGCCTATATTTACAGTATATTGCAGACACAATAGAGGATCTTATCTTCTAATTGATTGATGTTCCATGGATATGCTGTATATAGGCCTATCTAAGGGATAGTGCAATGTGAAAACATTTGTTTCCAACATGGTTCATAGTGGTAAAAGAGTCGACACATGGACAAAAAGGCGCAAAACAGTGGGGGTGCTGTGGCGCAGCACGCTAAGCCCCCCCACATTTGGGCTTGCATGCCCACGGGGACCCCGGTTCGAGTCCGGCCGGGGTCATTTCCCAACCCTACCCCATCTCTCTCCACACTCACTTCCTGTCGCACCTTCACTGTCCTATCCGAAATAAAGGCCCAAAAAGCCCATAAAAATATCTTTAAAAAAAATAAAATAAAAAAGAGGCAAAACGGTTAAACGAAGGGTCACCAACAATAATAGAGATATACCGGTAGTGTGGGCCATTGATGGAAATGAATTAAGTTATTCCCAGATTTCTTGACTGCATTATGGTAAATACCTCTGGGAGTAAACCCTTCATCTATTTCTCCCCTAACAGTCTGCACTTGAGGCTGGCAACGTGTGCTTCCTTATATGGATGCACCAGGGCTCACGACAGACGCGAAACAGTCCCATAAAGACTGCAACTGCCTTCACATAGTCCATCCTAATGTTTGGATTCTTCTTACAGATAAAAAAATATTCTGTCATCCCACTTCTAAACATGTGTTTCAGTCTGCTCTGCACAGTCATGGCTGTTCCTGTGCATACATTAGCACATCCTGAGGTAGTATGTCAAGCGCTCTGGACGTGTTAGTGAGATGAGGGATTCCCACTGCATCGGTATTGCGCTTCTGGTCTCCAGCTGTTACTCATGGGCTGTAGGTCTCGGCTGTCAGGTTTGTTTCTGTTAACCTCATAATCGGTTTTATAATGCCGGTGGGATGGTGTAACTTACAGTATAAAGGCGGGGGGAACAATGCAGTGAAGATGATGAACACCTAGGCCTACAGATGAGCTGCTGTGTGTAACACTGTCAGCCTCTCTCAAGCCATGTGGGATAGGTCCTTAAAGGACCAGTTCAGCCAATTTCAACATGCAGTTGTAATGCTCACACTACCCTGGACTTGCCAGTACCTGAGGGTTTTTTTTCTTTCTTGTTCAGCCTTCTCCGAGATCTTGGTCATTGTAATGGGGGCAGCGCTTTGTTTACATTTCAAAAAAACATTTGTATTTATTCCCAAAAACATCCAAAAGGTTATACAACATCAGCAGACAACTAGCAAACAGCGGTACCTTTCTGGAAAATATTTTGAGTAGGCCTATGTTAATTTCTTTAAAAATGTAAACAAACGCTGCCCCCATTAGAATAGCTCATATCTCGGAAAGGGCTTAGCTGAAAAATGTGGCATTACAGGGCACTGACAAGTCAAGGGTAGCCTGAGCAATACAACAGCATATTGAAATTGACTGAACTGGTCCTTTAATATAGAGACATAAGGTTTAAATCATTGAGATGCACATTGAGTCATCAGAGGTTTTTTTGAGTCTTGTATTTACATTACATTACATTACATTTTACTTAGCTGAGGCTTTTATTCAAAGCAACTTAGTTATTTACAGGGTATTGGTTGCAGTCCATGCAGCAATATAGGGTACCTCGCTCAAGGGCTCATACAGGTGCCTCACTCAAGGGCACTTCAGCCATGAATGGAGGTGTAGAGAGAGGTAATGATGGTAGTTGAACCTGAAACCCTCTGATCTTAAGATCACCATCCTAACCATTAGGCCACGGCTGCCCCTATTTAAAACCAAAAATAACCCCAAAAAGGCCCCATCAATTCACACGTTGGGGCATTACACACCACACTTAAAACTATTCAGTATAGTTTAATATATTTAATCATATTTGGTAGTATGTCTTGAGCAAGTGTAGGCTAAGGCTTCCGACTTGAAGGACAAGAGTTTCTCAGACCGTATTTGGTGAGATGGAAGAATGCCAATGAGACAGCGGCTTTTATACTGTGAGACACAGCCCCAGTAGTCTTGTCACTGTTGTTTATTTATTTAGCAGACACCGCTGATCCCCACAAGAAGCAGAGAGAGAGAGAGAGAGAGAGAGAGAGAGAGAGAGAGAGAGAGAGAGAAAGAGAGAGAGAGAGAGAGAGAGAGAGAGAGAGAGAGAGAGAGAGAGAGAGAGAGAGAGAGAGAGAGTCTTATTTGCCAAATTGTAATCTTCCTAATGTGATGATGTGGTTTTGACTTCCGTTGTTAGACAAAATATGACAAATTTAATATGAGGTTTTTCCTAAGACAATGAAGCTGCGCTCTATCACTTTGTATACACTTTCATGGTGATGATTAAATCACTGGCCCATGTGTAGTAGACTCAATTAGCTTGCTTTCATCCTCCCAATATCCAGCCAGCATCAGGAGGTAATCATTGTAATATTGAAGAGCAGTTCATTGAAAAATGGCTGCTATAGTAACATGTGCTGTAGGCCTACGCATATATGAATTCGTTAAGTTTAAATCCCTCACCCATCATAGTCACAAGATACATAGGTATGGTACCTAATGAATCCCCTATGGACCTACTGGTTTAGATAGTATTTTGAGTTTGTTGCTACTATGTTGAAGTACACATTATTATTACAATATCATAATACGTTATAACAGAACAGTCTTGAGTATGCATAAATAGTACTGGGGATGTTATGGTGATGTTTGTAGTATTATGCATACAAGCTCGATACGCCCTGAAGAAGGCCTTTAAGGCTGAAACGGGTAGGCAATTGTAGCCAAATAAACAGTATAAAAAATCGCAACCTTGAGTGCCTCAGAACTTCTCTTCCTGCATACAAGCTTTATAGAAAGTCTTTCCATTTTTTTGTTACTGGTACCAAGGTTTCTGTAGGTAGAGACAAACGTGGTTGCAACACCTTTTCCTCTGCACTGTTAGTTTGGAGAAACAGGATGCAATGGGTGAGGGTATAAGAGTTGTCACTTGTGTATGTTAGACGCTGAGGAAGGCAGAGCGCCAAAATATATTTGTATAGTACATAAAAAAATGATGCTTGGTGCGACCTTTCCTTTTTATTTTGAAGTTACAGATTGGGACATGCTGTACTGGTCCATGTGCCCAAGTTGCCGAATCAGTGACAGATGTGTAGATCAAAAATGTTTTCAGTGCCCCCCTCACATGGAAGTGATTTGTGGGGTGAATTCCAACGGCAACAGAGATCTACAGTAAATTCTATACTGTATTTGTGAAAGTATTTCTGGCTGCAACTGAGCAGTGTTTGTACAGCTGCAAGAAAGGTGCATTTTTTGCAAAAAAAAGAGGATTAGGTCAAGGTATTTGAGTGAACTGTTGTGTTCGTATTAACAGCTTAGACACAGGGAGACCACACAAAGGCCAAAACATGACTAATAACAAAAGATGATCCCACCACCTCTCTCTCTCGCCACTTGAAGTCCCACTTGTCTGGCCTTTAATATGTGCCATGCTGGTTTACTTTTAACAAGTAGGGTGCATAGAGTCTCACTGATCCATATCTTGTTCCACTACACCACTTGGACCAGAGTTTGGATTCACTAAATTGTCACCAGCCACAATGCTGTTTTTTTTCGTCTCTTCCAAAATGTGGTGACAGCTGTCAGTGTCATGTAACTGTCATGATGTGATTGATGAGGTGGATCCTGACTGATGTGATTGATGAAGTTGGTCTGGATTTATGTGCTTGGCAAGAAGTGTGACGGTGTGGTGAAATAGAACGAATTCTGCCTCACCTCACACTTTTCAGCAGGGCATCACTGCAGACATTTGTCATTTGTCTTGACGAGTGATTTATGACAGACACGGACACACACACAAACACACACACGCACACACACACACACACACACACACACACACACACACGCACACACACACACATGCACACACATGCACACACACACAGAAGAGAAGATGGGAAAGTCCTTTTTGAGATACACTATCTGAAGATAAACTATAAACCCTGTCTTGAACTGTGTCATTGCAATGATGTAGTACTGGAGAGGCTTGAGCATTGAGGGAATACTTTTGAACTCTTTTCCCTCAACCTGTCTCAACTTTCAAAATAAAAACATGTAACATGTTGACTCTGCTGCTCACAAGTTACGCTGCCCAACAAAAATATCAACTCCCAAAGGAGGATTCGGATTTAGATTTATGAGTTCTGCCCCCCCTGGGTCCTGAAATGTCAGTACAGATTGCAGAAGAAGTGATGACTCCTCTACTTTTCAAGCCTTCACATACAGTATACACAGAAAATGTTGAGTCACAGGTCTTAGTTGGCTTATATGACTGAAAGGGACCGAGTGTGAAAATGCCCGTAATATCGTTCTTCTTACTATTTGGAAAGTACGTGAACACCAAGAGCTTTTTTCTATTTGCTTTCTTGCTTATTTTTACTTCGATAAGCTTACCTATTGGGAATTCCTATTTTGAAAAGCAACAGCTAGCCTATTCTTCCTGGAGTCTATGCCTTGGGAGCATTCTGGGCAGCATGACAGGCAGGCATTTTGTCTTATTCCCAAGCCAAATGACTGACATGTAGCTAAATGGAACCATTGTATTGTTTTATCTTGTCACCACAGCCCTTCACAATAGATGTTTATAGATGACCATACTAATAAAACAGAAGGGAAGGAATGGAGGATTAGCAGGGGATTAAGACCAGAATGTTTTCACTGTGACTCTGGTATTCTGTATCTGTTTTCCCATGCGGACACCACATAACAGGACAAACATAGCCACAAATATGAGATATAGGCCTATCTTATCTGGTGCTCAGCTGAAAGGTTTGAATTAGTCATTTACAGTTATACGTCATGGGATGTTATTTTATTTTTATTTCATCAACCAACATGCTCTTTGGCTGGCTATGCGACTCCTCCTAGTTGGAAGTGGATCTTATACTCCTATGTGTAATCCTCTTGACTGCATTTCAATCATGCGCCTTGTCATATGAGCATAGCAGCCTCCAGATAACCTTCTGACTTCCTCCTTGTTTTTGTAACGACCTCTGGGATTAGGAGCCATTTTACTGTATGTGCAATGCATCTGTAACAGATGCAGGAGTTCGGTAGTGAGTAAGATGACAGTAAAACCTTCCCTCCTGAAGCCTCCTGATGCGATGAACTATCGGCCTACCATAGACCTTTAGCTGAATCAGTGGTGTTGTAGCGGGGCCCTCATGCTGGAGTGTTGATGTGGTCGGGAGGTCACAAGTTCGAGTCCAAAGTGGCGGACTGTGCAGGAAGACCTTACAGTTACACATCATTTGAGCGTCATGAATGAAATGGTGATATATTTTTATCCCCCCATTTTACTTGTATGTCACACATCAATGCTTTTGATTCATGTCACTATCACCACACTGTACTACACTATCATCATACTACTAACCTGAGAAGTATTCTATTTTGTAAAAAAAGCTGTATTTCATTTTTCATATCCTTTCACATTCAGTCATGGGTAAGCGGTTGGGCAGTCGTGGGTAAGCGGTTAGAGTGTCAGACTTGTAGCCCAAAGGTTGCCGGTTCGACTCCCTATCCGCCAGGTTGGTGGGGGGAGTAATCAAACAGTGCTCTCCCCCATACTCCTCCATGACTGAGGTACCCTGAGCATGATACCGTGCTGCCGCACTGCTCCCCAGGGCTGCCCCTTGCACGGGTGAAGCATAAATGCAATTTCGTCGTGTGCAGCACTTGTGGGCTGTGTCGCAATGACAATTGGAGTTGGAGTTTCCCAATGGGATTTCACTTTCACTTTCACATCCTCTGTGCTCCTGTGCTACCTCACAATCAGTTGTGTCAATGGGAAGGACTTATAGTTCAAGTAATGAAAGCAGATGTAGATGTTTACATTTTATTTATTAAGGTGCAATACATTTTAACATGTCGAAACATGTTAAAATGTTTCGACATGTTATGAATGTTATAAATAAAATGAATAATGAATTATGAATAAAATTTAAACATCCAGGTCTGAAATGCCCCGGCGATACTCCTTTCCTTGCTAAGTATTCTAGTTTGTCATTGGTTGGCATCAGTTTTAAGTCCTAGTCCAGTATTACTGTACATTCTAACAGTATTGGTGGTGCCCCACACCCCACCTTTGTTCATTTATACTCTTTTCCAACTTTGCCTCCCCGGGGTATCTCCAAAATGGCTGTGGCACAGGAGAAGGCTAATTCTGCCACTGACCTGCATTTTATCCCAAACACGATTTGTGATCAATTAATCACCTGGCCCTGTTCTGGGCCGTGGTCTCTGTGAGGAAACAGACCGGTGTAGACTATGAGAAATGAGAGTGTCTGATTCCAAGTTGTGACCTTTTTGAGTCGGGAACACCACTTATTAAAAAATGTGTTGGCTCATGACCAGCCTCAGGCCTTTAAAGGTATTTGTCATCTATTCACCAGGCAATGGAAGAACCCAGTAAATGTATCTATTTATACACTTAGTAATATGTGTGTCTGTTGGCAACATCGTCAGAGTGGTCAGTGTACGGGTCTGTTAGCAACCTGGTCAGTAGCGAGCGACACATGACAACATGCTCATGGATTGTTTTGAATAGCACAAATATATACAGCATACCCACTTCAAAAAATGCTCAAATATACAGTATACCCACCATAAAAAAGTAGACTAAACCACTGGTGGACCTGTTGGCTTGGGCTGAAATAATTCAAACAATTTTTGTCTTTTGGCCCAGGCCCATCTGTTTTCTTTTACTGGGCCTACCCATTTTATTATTATTTCTGACCACACCCCTGCCCTGGGGTGATGAGATGTCGATATATGTATACTGTTTTATTCCACCACACCAACTCAGGTGGCATTTTGCAGTGGAGTTGATATTACATTACAGGAGATATACCTGTAGACGTAGAGGGTAACACAAGATGCTATCAAATATTTAATACGTAGTTCTGCTAAGTGATTTGGGTGCTAGAGAGGGTGGTAAAAAAACCCTGAATTATTCTGTAAGGTTGATGGAACAAAAACTATTTCACAAATCAATTCTGAGTCCACATTCTTTCCAAGTTTCCATGTACATATATAATGTCCACACCATCGTGACATCAGATCTGCATTCCTGGTTATAATAATGTAAGACGAGCTCCCAAAATTGAAGCCTCCTCAGGTACCTCTTTAAGGTGGATGGGGACGACCTTACTCGCTCATAGCAACTACAACAACAGAGAACAGTTTCCATTCTAACAACACTGACTTGCCTTACCAACAACACTGTCCTGTATTTCTTTGGCAATACCTTTGCTATATGCACTTGACTTCTTTGTATCATGGTGCACTCTTGCATAGTACATTTTCAGTGTTAACTTAACACTTGGAGAGTAGGGCCAATTAGAAGAGTGTCAAATTTGACTCTCTATGTGTTTAATTAACACTGCAAAGTGTAATGTGTGTATACTCTGTTCTTCTCAGAATAGTTTTTGCTGTGTCTTTGGATACAAGTTTCTGCTAAGGGAAATACAATGTAAAAATGTGATAGCTCTCTAGACTTCAGTCAAAAATGTACAAATAATATATGGGCGTATTTTATTGAGTTGCTCCATCAAGCGGTTCACAGTTCAGCAGACATGCTGGAGGGGAAAAGAGAATGTTTTGTAATGTTGGTCTATGCCTGGGAATGCAAGTATGGGAACAAAGTAGTTGACACAAGCAAGGCCATAATTTATTTATTTTTTTCTTTCATACCAAATGAATGTCATTATTTAGCCTTCTAGTGAGTTTCTTATTCCTTCTCTTCCTCAAAACACACAGTGCTCAAATAGTTGCTGTGCAAGCATAGAGAATGAATTATGAGGGAAAATAACACTGAAGTATTTTTGGATTGTTGCGATAGTGGTTTCTTTTGATCCATGTGATATTGTTATACTATGTAGTTGTTATTGAGTCAACTGTGAAATGGACAAAGTATTCAGGACTGAACTCCCTGTTGTGAAAACTGACTGGAATGAGTTCCTGATAATGTGATGGGAAAAATGGGGCTGCATGGTTCTCCCATAGTTAGTTGCCTGTTGGTCTTGTTTAAGGAACACTTTTTACAAACACTTACTTGTTAAAGGAACACTTGTGGCAATGTTTTCAAATGATTTGCCTCAGTGTTTCTTAATGTCCATGGATATAGCCACTTAACGCAGATTCTTCCACAGGATCGTTAAAGGAAATGTAGTCAAATGTGCTCTACTGCTCTAGATAAATTAGGAGAAATGGGGTTGTCTCTCCTTAGTTCTCCATGAAATTCTGCTTCCAATTCAATGCTGAGTGCTCCGGTAATCCTTGGGTCTAGTCAATGAGAACTAGCCCAGTCTGTCTGAAGTCCGCACAGAGGGTAGAGTGTAAACAAATGTCCTTTTGCTAATAAGAAACAGTTTATAATAAGATGAAATATGAAATCAAGCATCAAAAGGGGGCCATTTTTCAGATCACAGGTAGGAAAAGTTCAGTGCAGGAAGAGGCCAACGTCAATATGCAGCAGACAGTGTGGTGAAAGAAGGTTGGAGATCTTTTGCAGTTGGAAGGAGAGGAAAGGAAAGGAGGAAAGTACAAGAGTGGAGGGAGTATCCAGGGTCGGAGGCAGGAAGAAAAAATCATGGAGGGAAGAGTGGATGGATGGAGAGTGTGAGGACGTGCAGAAGTCAGAGAAGGGCAGAGAGAGAGTGAGAGAGAGAGGCTTTGCCTTTTCTGGTAGTTGAGACTTGGGGAACTCCAGGCAGGAATTCTCGGCGAGATATAAACCAGAGTGGATTTTGGTGGTCTATATTTGCCGGAGGACTGTGCATGGACTTAAGTAATTCTTAAGTAAGGTAGGACAGGACAAAGGATTTTCTTACATACTTTTTTGGCACAAGATGGAGTCTAAATGGGCTTCTAACAAGTCAGTATAATTATTGAGGCAGAATGCATGTCAGAATGCACAGAATGCATGCATACATCTGTTAATGTAGGTTCTTATGCAACAGTAAGGAAATTCATTGCAACAAAAATTCACTTCATTTGTGAAATGCTTTTGATATTATGTACCCCATTTTGCATCATTGTTACAATATGTTTTGATATTTGTATGCAGTCAAATTTTAGAATTGGGATGTTTATGGAATATGTTTATACCGTGTATTTGAATAGAATTTGACATTTGGAATGCAAACACAGGTCACATACTGGGCACATAAACACATGCTTACAAAATGCTGATTAATAAGCCGATAAATGAAATGTACGAATTTTCAGGTGCCATGCCATGTTAGCGGATGCCACCAACATGTAGTCCATATTACATTTAACATACAAAAGAAGACATAAACAAGGTATAGCTATGGAGAGAAATGCTTAAAGGAGGCTTGCGTTCAATAAATAAGATGTTCCATGAACCTGCTTATAAAGAAAACATATGTCTACCACTGTTTGCATATGTAACAAAAGGTTCACTTTACTGCCTTTTCATCCACTCTAACAAATGAGTGTAGTTTTTACTGCCAGTAAAAAGGTCAAATTCAATACATTTATAATATATATAAAAAATCAAACATAATGCTGATCAAACCTCATAAAACTTCGGTGTACTTTAGGAGAAATCAGTTTTCTCTTCTGCTCTACTGTGAGTAGATGGGATATCAGGGTTGTGAGTGGGAGGCTGTGCTGTGCATTCTCTAGGTTCTTTTTGACGTCTCTGCTGTCTCTGCTGCTCTACTGTGGGGAGGTGGAAATGTCACTGTGGTGTCGCTGATAGGAGGTTGTGTTGTGTTGTGCTGTTCCTGTCTGCAGGTCACAGGAAGCTGCGAGTGAGGCACCATGGAAGAGGACCTTGACCTGGAGCGCCGGCGGGAGGAGAGGAGGCAGAGGCGTGAGGAGATGCGCCTGGAGGCAGAGAAGTAAGCAGTACACCCCCCCATCTGTGTCATCCCCTCTCCTCCCCTCTGTCATGCTATCTCATATTCTTCTCTGTCCGTATCCTCTCCTCTCTAGAAGTAAGCAGTGCAACTCCCATCTGTGTTTTCTCATCTTCTACCTCTCCTCCTCTCATCCCCCCTTTTTTCTCCTCCTCCTCCTTTCCACAGCCATGTCATCTCCTCTTCTCCTACTCTGCTGTCTCCCATATGTCTTCTCCTCTTCTCTGTTCCTCGCATCCCCTTTACTGGTATCTCCTCTACGCTCCTCTTCTCTCATCCCTCTTAGTCTTTGTTTCCCTGTCTGTCTGTCTGTCTGTCTGTCTGTCTGTCTGTCTTGCATTGTACATTGCACGTCTGTACACGTTGGATGTGTGGGCCCTGTCTTGGTTCAAGTCCTCAAGCTGCTTACAAGTGTATTAGTTTGTACTGTTCTTTGATCATGGATTCAGTGCATAGGGTGGATAAGTGCACTGGATTGGCATTTCACAGAATGTTTACAGTAAGGTAGTTGTTGTTTCCATTGGTTTGTGGTTGAGTTGTCATACTAAACATTGGGGATGAGGGCTTGGTGTGTGTGTGTGTGTGTGGGGGGGGGGGGGTATAGTAGGTGTGCCTTTGATCTCTGTGCTCTGGGTTGTTTATGCTTGTATATCAAAGCCCACCTAGCAGCTCAGCTTGCACCGTAAACCTGACCTAAACATTGGTTAGCTTCCTGTACACAGTAAAAAAAAAAATACCAGTGTCATTATAACTCTTAAAGAGTTGAATTAACTATGCCAGATAACATTTGGTCCCTCTCAACAATGGGGTTACAGTTTTTCTCAATTGGTTTTGTACATTTCTCGAATCTCTCTCGCAATTTGCAAAACATAATATTCATTCCCAAAACAACTTTAACAGATGGCAAAACACTGTGGATGACCTGCAAAACCGCGTCTCTTGCTCAAAATCCCTAGTTTGTCTTTCAAAACCAAGTTTTTGTGTCAATGAACGTGTCAGTGCCAGCAGAATGGTTAGTCATTGTGTCATAGTGTATGGACAAGCTAGTCAAATCGATCTGTCATGTTGTCAATTGACTAGTACACTCTTGAGGATCTTTTCTGAAGCTGTTCTGAAAATGTTTAGATTGGATGGGAAATGTTGTAAATTCGACTTTATGTAACATTGATCAGCTAACACTGGACTAGATATACATTTAGAGTATGACCTATTTATTGACAGACATCACATTGCAAAATAGAAAAAAAGCCAACTCTGGTTGAGGTGTCAAAATGCGCCCTCCACCACCCCTTTTTACTTGTTTTGCAGGCCCATGTGAATTAAAATATAGAACTGTAAAGCAAAATAAATGTAAAACAATGCACTGATATTGTATAAAGTGCACTTACTGACTTGTGAAATTCTAGGGGAATTTTATAATTTAGCTTGGAGCATAATTATACGGGGCACATAAGGCATAGAGTAATGTACAATGCCTATTGTTGAATTACATGCCTGTTCTCTCTTTGAAATAGGATTCCCTTTTACTGCCTTTGATTAGAGACAGTCAATACTTACCTGCGAGCAATTTACCAATTCAGATCGTATTTATAGACAGAAATCCAATGGAAATTACACAGTGCAACGCATTATGACAGCTTGGTAAATTATTTTGCATGGCAAGACTTATACTATGACCTAAGACCTAAATGTTTTGGGGAGTGAGATAGTATTATGCACTCAGTGACAAAGCTTTTTGAGTGACAGAAAAGCTGAGAATTGTGCACAACCATTGCATGGTGGACAAAAGAATTAGCTATAAGCTGAAAACTATGAAAATTTTATTTTATCATGTGCAGAGGTAACACCAGGAAGTGACAATTGAACAAAGACTTTTGAGAATTATTATGATGTTGTGAGAAATGTACAAAACCAATTGAGAAAAACTGTAATACATTTTAGAAGGATCAGGAAGCACCTCACATCACAGACGTTTCGGGCTTACACTCTTTTTCAGTGTGAAATGGGTGTAAGCCCGAAACGTCTGTGATGTGAGGCAATTAAAAAAGAAGAAAGAAATCTGATGAGTTAATACATTTTACTCATTTTACAACAATAGGGTGAATACATTCTGGTAATTTTCAGATGTATCTCTTCTCATTATTATTGGGGTAAATTTTAAGAGCTGTAGAGCTGAGATTACGCTGGTCACCTACAGAATGCTTTTTTAAAGTATTTTTTGGGGGGTTTTCACCTTCATTTTTGACAGGACAGTGAAGGACAGACAGGAAACAAGTGAGGAAAGAGAGACGGGGAGGGATCTGCAAATGACCCGAACCGGAATTGAACCTGGGTCACCGGCGTAGCAAGCAACCCAGTGTGTTAATGTTAGGCCACAGCAGGGCCCTGCACTGACTTTTGACTCCTCTGTTTGACTGTCCACAGTGTTGTTTTGTACTGTGAAGCCGTGCCTATATAGAACATTCCCCAGGTCTCTTCTCTTTCAATCAAGTCCAGCCTCTTTTTTGAAGAGAGCACTTTTCTTGCAATTTGATGATAGCAAGAGTTTTTTCATCCTGAAGATATTGTTTTTGCAGGAATGATGTAGAGTGGATACAGAAAAGCCCCCAAAATGTCATACTAAATTTTATTCTAAATGTCTACACTAAATAGTACAGTATACTAAACATACGAAATATACTAGCCTATATGACTTCTGACTTGACTTGGACTTGCTTCGTCTTTGACTCAACTTGACTAGGAACTTGAGGTCAAAGACTTGAGACTTACTTGTGACTTGTACCTGCTCTGGCTTATAATAAATGTCATACTATAACTCTTTAAAGTTTGAAGTTGAATGTTTACTCTTACTGGTACCTCTTCATTGTGGGTTGTTCTATAAACAAAGCATTCCAAGTTCTAGGTGTATTTTTGTTAATAATTTATGTAAGGTCAAAGTCGGGAATTTTCCTCTTTTAAACTTCATTATACAGTATAATGTAATGTATTGTGCTTGATCATGCATTTTGTCCTTGTAATTTACCACTGAAGTCAGACAATGTACATGTCTTTTACAGACATGTCACTGACTCACTGAGCTTTGTAAGAACTTAAAACATAGTTTGCAAACAATTCACAATAAGATAGGCAAAATTAACATCAGACCTAGCTACGTGTGTGGTCATAATGTGGCCAATATAATTATTTCAGACACATTACTGTTGTCAGGCAAGCACTGCATTGTGTGCAAAGCAATGCTTTATACCAAGCAAGCCCTTTAAGCCATGCCATCATAATTCAATGCAGCAGGGGATATACATTATATCCTTAGTAGATCACTTTATATGCCATGAGAGCAAGTGTAAGGCCGTGGCCTGGGGCCATGGGATAAACAATACTCGAGCAGGCCATACACATACACATACACATAGTTAGTCACCATATGCCAACTCAGAGGAACCTTATTGAGTTTAGCTGTGATGATCGTGTATACCGTGTGCCAAGCGGTTGGCCTAAGAGTACACTAAGAGTGTTTACAGACCTTGGACCCAGCATCAGCTTCTGTTGCAACCCCAGACAAACTCATGCTCCACTCCCACAACACAACGCAGTACAGGAGCTCCACACAACTCCCCACAGCACAGCACAGCACAACATAGGACAGCATGCAGGCAGCCCTTATAAGGCAGCACAGCTACTGCAGAGGCAAGGGCGACCAGAACTGGGAGTGCTCTTGAAAGCAGCTCTGTTTGTGCCTCACAGTCACAGGCCCTGGGCATGTAAACGTTACAGTGATACAAATGCCGTGGTGTGTTTATTGGTTTGACTTAGACTTGGAGAAGTGTTACTATAGAGGCAGAGTGTTGTGCACGTGTATTTTGGAGAGTGTGCATGTGGGGGAAATGTTTATCTTGACAGTGATTCAGCCATTTTCCATTTTTATGTATCAGTCTAGTGTGTGTGTGTGTGTGTGTGTGTGTGTGTGTGTGTGTGTGTGTGTGTGTGTGTGTGTGTGTGTGTGTGTGTGTGTGTGTGTGTGTGTGTGTGTGTGTGTGCGCGCGCGCACGTGTGTGCGTGTGTGTGTGCGTGTGTCCACACAACCATTGTGGGGGGCAGATGTCCCAGCTCAGGTAGGAAAATCCTCTTAATGGTAATTTGTGGGGGCCAAATTGTGGGCCCTATAAATGTAGCAGCCTTTTCTCTTTAGTTTTGTTGTTACTGGTAAAAGTAAAAATGTGAAAACATTTCCTCACTGCACAGACCAAAACAAACCCTTACCTTAACCTGTCACAGTTTAGCATTCTTTAGCTATTGTTAGGCTTAATATGAATGGAAGTCAATGGGAGGGCACCACAACGATATAATTGTGTGTGTGTGTGTGTGTGTGTGTGTGTGTGTGTGTGTGTGTGTGTGTGTGTGTGTGTGTGTGTGTGTGTGTGTGTGTGTGTGTGTGTGTGTGTGTGTGTGTGTGTGTGTGTGTGTGAATATGTAATATGTGTGAGAGAGAAACAATTAATGAGAAGATGGAACAGTGTAGCAGGCCAGTGCTCAGCCGATAGAGCCAAGACCAGAAGATGGAACAGTTAATGAGAATGAGGAAGCAGAATGTTCCTTGTCAACAAAAATCCACACTGTGGAAGGTCTCTGAGGTCACAGTGATGGTTGTTCTCTCCAGTATTGTCACACATGGCTAAGAGCAGGCATGATATCCTGCTAGGTCAAACTGCATTAGTCCTTATGTAAAGTGTGTTGTGTCAGTATTTCCTACATGAAATTCTGCAAGCTACTGTACACTACAGTGCATTACTCCCGTGCCCAAGTCTAGTGTGTAAACGTGTGGTGTTAATCATCAAAATGTATGTTGCCCATTCATAAACGTAATCTTTTTCAGGAACTAATGTCAATTTCAAGTGTTCTTACTTGCTGTAAATTTTGTAATACTGAGCTTTTTTGCAGTTTGCAATTTTTCGTTTGTCTGCTATGACATGATTAAGTTACAACAGTTACACACTGTATTATCATGTCTATGCTCTGGCAAGTTTGAAGATGGCCAAGGATTTTTTTCACAGTAGACCCACATAAAGACATAAACAGGAATGGCCTGGATTTACTTTTCTAATACTTTCATTACTTTTATTTTTCTTAATTATAGAAAACCTGAGAGGCCATATTACTAAAAAGTCACACGCACACACACACGCACACGCACACGCACACGCACACACACACACACTCATTTGAGCAAACACAAGTCTTCTGAACACTATGACTTGCCGTGTGGTTTGAACAGACTTGTTTTGAAGGCCCACAAAAGGCTACTAGTGGAGCCATTGTCATCAGTGTGTGAACACATTTGTTAATAAACGTAGATGTCAGTGCAAAATTAAGATGCTGTCTCACTGCGTACATTATGCTATAAAAGTGTTATGGCCCACAGTACATTCCACAATCTTGAGGTAATAGCATATGAGTGGAGGATACATTATGCTCACAAGTGAATGCTACAGGTCTACGGCTGTTGGAGGAACATTAAATATAAACATCTTGACATGCACACCGACTGCATGTTCCGTAGTATAGAATGATATTATCGACTAATATTTCGCAGACATGTCATACTACTGCATCCCTAAGGCATGTCAGATGGAATTCTATAACATAGACATGGTTTGAGGTTTGCCATTTCGATGTAAATACTGTCTATGCCTATGGAGTTCCATAAAAGGAATACAAGAAACCCATACATCTACTGCATGTGGCAAATACTTTTTTTTGTTGTGTATTAATCTTCAATCTGGCGTGTGAGTTTGCTCTCTCTCTGCCTCTGACCATAGTACTTTAACCCTTTCTTAGACATGGTCAGACTGTTTGCACTGTTTAATGTATGTGAGTGTTATATATTTTCCATGGGTTGATTGTGTTGTGGTCATAAGCTCTCAAAGCTCAAATCTGTGTTTGCCCTGTTTCCTCCAGTCCATGTGCCTTAAAAAGTATAGCTGTCAGTCCATGCTGTCAGTCCATGCACAATGCATAGTGTGTTCTTAACATCTCATGTTTGGCTTGTAATAGTGTTCATTATGTTTATGAATTATGGATATTATATCTTGTAAACAAAGAAGGGTAATAGAGAGACAGACGTAACAGTTTGATACCAATCTTTTACATACAGTATGTGTAAAATGTACAAGCTATGTAGGCCTATGTATAGCCTGCATGTATGTTTTTTTGCAGGTCCTTACATTCACCAACGTTTGGGTCCAGTGAGAATCGAGAAGAAAAAAAAGAAATCCAGATGTCATCTTACCTTTCTCTCTTTTCTTGCCTCCTTAACGTCATTGCTCCTGCATGTGTGCTGGTGTTGCTGCAGGCAGAGATTCTTTAAGTATATAGAGATATGCCAATGTAATAGGTTGCTATGGGCACCTAACATGACCAGGTTCCGGTCTGCCTAAAGGGGCGTGTCATAATACTCCTAGCATTGAATAGAACAGTCCTTAGGTCTGCCTAAGTCTGCCTAAAGGTGGATTTCTCCCCCTCCCCCTTGCAATAATAGAACCCGGAAACAATGGGCCAATGGAACCTCTCTCTCTCTACTCTCTCTGCTGCAGGTATAGCCAGGCCATTGAGGAGGATAGGGAGGCAAGGGAGCGCAGAAGGCAGGCCCGACAGGAGAGACTCCAAGAATCCAGGTAATGCGGACAGCAAACATGTCAATCTTATTTTTATTTTATTTATTTAATTTATCACTAATTTATGACTTTTTCAATACTTTTCTACAGTACACTTGCTGTTTTATGTGATGTTTAACAGTAACCTGTTGTAGAACAGTCTAACATTAAATACTGACTTTAAATTACTTTAAATCTTCCAGTATAATAAATGATGATGATGATGATGATGATTGTTATTATTACAGTACAATCCGGGGTTCCGATGTTAAAAAGTTTGCCACAAATGTAACTAAACAGCTCTGAATCAGCTATCAGCTATTATTTAGTAGTAATGGGCACTCAAGCCATTTAGATCAGTTATTCAGCCAGACGCCACAATTCCAAGCGCTAGATTTCCAGTTCAAAGGTGAAAGCTGTGTTTGTCCTTTGTTCCACAGCGCCCTTGACTCATCGATCATGGCCATTCCGGAAGGGGGCAGCGAGGACGACCAGGCTCTGCTAGAGCGCATCAAGAAGCGTGAGGAGAGGCGGCTGCAGCGCATGCAGGAGGCCATGCAGAGACAGAAATCACAGGACATCCACGAGGAGAACACAGCCAACCACGTGGACCACCGGCCAGCCACTGAGGAGAAGCCCATCCAGAAAGAGGTGGCGACCCACGAGGCCCAGAAGGAGAGGGTGGAGGTGGAGGAGAAGAAAGAGGAAAAGAGCACAGTTGTAGAAGAGACAAAAACCACAGAAGAAAAGAAAGAGGATGAGAACACACCGGCACCTGCAGAAGAAACAGTGGCGGAGACACCAGCACCAGAGAGTTCAACAGCACAGGTGACCGAACAGGTGAGCGGAACTGAATTAAGCACCGCAAAGAAACCACACAGCACTGTAAACAGATATTTGTATATGCTGCAATTGTGAATGATTGGCAGATGTTTTTTTCCTGCAAGGAAGAACAATAAGCTTTGCAAATTTAGATTAGCTTTAGCTTGGTAATGCACAGCTATCACCTAAAAAGACGTTTTCTATTTGAAGGAAACTGTGGAGCAGAAAACTGAGGAGGTGGACAGTGCAACATTAGACTCCATATCAAAGCCAGTGGAGGAGCCTGTAACATCAACAGTAGCAGACATAGTGGAGGACACACCAACGCCTGAGGTCAAAGAGCAACCAGAAGAAGTGAAGAAGGAAGATGCTAAACCTGTTGTGGAGACTGTAGAAGAGGCACCACCACCAGCTCCAGTGACTGTACAGGAACCAGAACCACCCAAGGCGAAGGTTGAAGAAAAAAACAAAACTGTCCATAAGGAACCAGAGATAAAAGTTGAAAAGGTGGAAGAAAAACCTGCCAAGAAAGAACCTGAAAATAAGATTGAGGAGAAACCGCAGCCAGTCAAGAAAGAACCTGAGAAGAAGATTGAGGAGAAACCTCAGCCAGTCAAGAAAGAACCTGAGAAGAAGATTGAGGAGAAACCTCAGCCAGTCAAGAAAGAGCCTGAGAAGAAGATTGAGGAGAAAATGGAGGAGAAAAAATCCAAGTGGAAGAGGGAGGAAGAGAAGAAACCTGAGAAGACTGAGGCACCGGTGCCCAAATGGAAAAGAGAGGCTGAAGAGAAACAAAAGGCCAAAAAAGAGGCTGAGGAGCAGAAACAAGCAGCTCAGAAGAAGGTGGAGGAGAAGCCAGAAGCTCAGAAGAAGGTGGAGGAGAAACCAACAGCCCTGAAAAAGTTTGAGGAGAAAATGGCGCCAAAGAAAGAGGCTGAGGAGAAACCAAAATGGAAGAAGGAGATGGAGGACAAGGCATCTAAATTTAAGAAAGATGAGGTAGATTTTTTTCTTAAATTGTTTTAAATGGTAAATTCTACCTTAACAGAAATAATGTCACACTGAAGTCAACAAAGCTTTATTAAACATAACTGTCTATACATAACATCTGTATGTTTATACAATCATTGCTAACACATACCTCTATTCATGTCTAATTTCCAAGTCTGCTGAGGAGAAGAAGAAACCAGCCTTTTACAGATGAGGGGAAACACAAGTCGTTTTTTGTATTTTGGGCCTGGTCTTAGATTATTAATCTACAAAATGCTGTAATATCTCATTCTCTGTGTTTGTTTGTAATATCAGAATATCAAACAGCACAATGGAAGTCCTTTTGGTGCAAAGCTGAAGAAGGCTGCAGAGAAAACTCCAAGGTCAGACAAAACAGTTTACAAACCTTACTCCAGTCGACAGATGTTTTTTAACCCTTTTGTGTTGATGCATTGATTCATGAATACATGTAAATGTATATTCAACTTTATAGTCTGCACAAATGTTATGTTGCATGTGTTGATTTTTAACCCTCTACTGCATGAATTATTATTTTTACAGTGTAAATAAAGTTTCAGTGCTTTTTTAGTGTTAAAATGAGTTAAATAATAGATTTCCACATTTTTTTGTTTTTAATTGAGTTTTTAGCTAATGGTTGCCATATGGCAACTTCATGCAGTCGTGGAATCTTGTGTAAAATCAGGTTTTTCCTTAAAAAGAGAATTTTCCCTTCATAAATCTTCAATATATTACTTTCCAAATGTTAAAACTCATTAAATGACATAAATAAAAATGTATGTTTTTAGTATTTAGTGAAAATATTTTTGGTAAAATAGCAAAATATGGTCTACAAGACGGCCCATAGACATGTACACACATTTACATAAAAGCTTCCGAAAAGGTTGTTTACACTTATTTGCAAACATTTACAATGCATTTTCACATTAAGCATGTCTAAAATTACAAATATAAGTTCAAATGATCAATTTGGCACAAAAATTATAAGAAATATCTGTAAAAATAGCCTCATACTAATCTAATTCTCAGTCATTCCAATGGGGTTGATTGGGGTGAATGGCCAACAATGTTGTTCCATAACTGCATGAAGTTGCCATATGGCAACCATAACATTTTACCATTTTACAAAAAAAACCTTTGCATCTAAAGTTGTTTTAATGATGAAAAATAACAGTTTACATATTCCAGATAGTGTTTGTATTTTTTTTATAACAATATTTTGGGCTGAAATGAGAGTAATACCTTGGTTTATGGAGGCCTCGAGCGATGACCTCCACACACAAAAGTAGGTGATGAAAAAGGGCTTCCTGTGTTTATTTCTTAATCATGTGACCTGGAAAGTTTTTTTTGGTTTCAAAGTAAAAGGCTGTCTTATCACAAATAAGTATAAATAAACAGGTAATAGTGCACCCTCTATTAGAAAAAACGGAAAAAGTTAACGGTTGCCATATGGCAACCCCATGCAGTAGAGGGTTAAGAGTTGTAAGTCCAGCGGATGACCCTAAATTAAAATAATAACCCAATCTGGATAAAAGTACCAGTTAAATGTAATGTAATATACAGTATATAGTAGAGTAGAGTAGAGTAACTTTATCCCCAGGGGGAAATTCAGCTATCCAGTAGCTTACATAAATACACAAATAAACAAATGCCCACATGGACATTTCAGTATATAGGCATCTAAGTGATTTGTATAACTTATAAAATACAGCATCTCATGTATACTGTATTTTTTGCCATACCAGTGGTGGCGCTGGAGCCTAGAAGCCAAGCAGGAGGAGTTGCAGGCTGCATGAAAGCACTAGTCAATCGTGTGCTTGTGCTTTGAGCACGGTTGTTGTCAAGTCGACCTTTGTACAGTCCAAGACAAGTCCAAGACCACAGTAGTCAAGTCTGAGACAGGTCCGAGTCCAAAGTGGTTCGAGTCTGAGACAAGACCGAGTTCAAAAAGATTAGAGTCCAAGTCAAACACACAGTCCGGACTTGAGTGCTACAGCCATGGCTTTAAGTGCATTTGCATCATAGCATGCTTTTATGTCAATATGTGTAATTTAAGCATGCATTGTTTCACACCAGCAGTGGAGCTGGGGCCAAGGAGCCATTAGATGACCAGAAGATGAAGGCCAAGCAGCAGGAGACGGAGGCGGAGCTGGAGGCCCTGAAGAGGAAGAGGGAGGAGAAGAAGAGGCTTCAGGAGGAGGAGGAGAGGCAGAAGAAGCAGGAGCTGGCCGACAAGAAGGCCAAGGAGGAGGTCAGCGAGTGAGCTCTGTTGACAAAATGTGTAGTTACTGCTTCTGTTTCAAGCCAGTATACTACTGTAGCTCACCAGATAAAAACTATGCGAACCGTATTCTGTGTCAAAGTGCAGGCAAACAAACTTACTGATTCAAATTCAGGCAGTGAAGTCAGAAAGTGAAGGCAGTAAACACAGTTCAGAAAGTGAAGGCAGTAAACACTTGTTCGTCAAATTTGGACTGAAATTTAGATTTAGACCAAAATGGATTTTATACTACACTTGATCTTAGCCAAAAAGGCTGAGAAGCGATCAAAATTGATTTGACAATATCTGTTTAATCTGGTAACTATATGAAGCCTCTGTCCATATTGCATTAAAGAATCACCACTGCTACAGGTACACATTTTAACCGGGCACTCTGGACATTTTAATGTTGGGCAGCACCAGAGAAATGAACCTCTCACTGCTTGTTTTGTGGATTATTCCACGTCCAGGAGGAGAAGAAGAGGCTGAAGGAGGAGATCGAGAAGAGGAGAGCCGAAGCAGCCGAGAAACGTCAGAAAGGAGAGGGCACAGAAGGGGAGGCCAAGGCGGCCTTTAGTGTCGCTGCCAAAGGCTCTTCCTCAAAGGTACAGGAGGTCACCCACTGCCAACAACGCTCTCACAGCACAGACCAAATAGATTCCATTGAGTTTCTCACAGCGTGTCTCTTTTGCTTTCCTGCGCTAGATTGGAGAGAAAGCTGGTTTTCTGAACAAGCAGGCACAGAAGAGGTAACCTCTCTCTCGTCATGTCTTTCTAAAACTTTAGTATGTGTGTTCTGAATAAGTGTCATACTTTAGACACAAAGAGTTTCTTTCTCTTATAAAGAGTTAATACTGTTGGAGATGCTTATTTTTCCCGCTCCATGTGCATACCATGCGGCTTCCATGAGACTTCCAATGTGTTTTGAGCTCCATCTGGCAAGGAGCAGTCATGGTGCTGTGAGGAAAACATGTCACAAAATGAGTAGCTCCTACTGTGCTTTATAGTATGTGTACTAATTCAGATCACTACAAATAAGGAAAATAAATAATGTGTTCATACATTATTTATAATAATATAATATATAATACAAAATAATGTATTTACAAGAGAAGTGAAGCATATGTTTTTGTGGTGCTTCCTTTATTCCTGGAAAGTTTTCTCTGTCTGTTATCCACAGTAGCTCAGTGAGGCCGACCCATAACATCTCCCCTGTGGTGATGATGAACAAGCTGGGCAACCGAATGGAGCAGTTTACATCTGCAGCTCAGGTTAGTACAAATGGCTCTTCAAGCCTCCGCTGCACCGCTGTATGAGCTACTATATTCAGTCTAGAGCAGTGATTCTCAAAGTGTGGTCCGTGACACAGCTGAGGTGTTCCGTACGGGGATTTCTAATTTTCCAAGACAAGCTAGCAGTAGGCTTTACATTATTACAAAGATAAGCATAGCTGAAGTCTTATTTTCATCACAATAACCACATAATACATGTGAGTAAAAAATAAGTGATCTGCATTGAAAATAGCAGTGTCAAATTAGCACCCGTCAACTGTCAATTCGGTTGACAGGTGGTCCCTGAACATTTTTGGGGGGACAAAGTGGTCCTCGGTCTGAAAAAGTTTGAGAATCACTGGTCTGGAGCTGTAGCTGCCATCAACACTGCTGTAGGTAGGCCCTCTCAACTCCAGTGGCGTTAGTCAGAAGTTAAAAATACACACATGTGTTAGAGACCGTCTAAGAGAACTATACTGCCATACAAAACCAAAACACAGGAGATTTAGTCATAAGACAAAGGAAGCGTTATAGAGTCAGTTGTCCATGATGTGTCAAAACTCAGTTTAGACTGGCAATTACGTTTATACGTAAAGCAAATGTTATCTTGTGATTAAATGACTCACTTCTTCTACACAGGAACATCAGCAGTACGTGTTTCAGCTGGCAGTAGGGCAACTGTAAAAGCAGTCAATATTCTCATTTTAATATCAGTCCTGTACTTTACCATTTTAGAGCAGTTTCGTTTCGTTGCTACATCTACTGGTATGCCACTCCTTCAGTGCTTCACCTGTGTCATTGCTTCGTATTTCCACATCATCAACATCAACACTCGCCCTGAACATTTCTGTTCAGTTACATTCAAAGTACTTTGTTTTTATGTTTTGTACTAGGTTTTTTAATCTTGCATGGTTTTGTCTACAGGGCAGCAAAGATCCCAAATCTCCCAAGTCGCCGCTGGCAGACGGAGCAGCAGGGGAGGCTGGCGTGAGGAATATGAAGAGCATTTGGGAGAAGGGCAACGTGCAGAGCCCCACAACGACCCCCGCGGCAGCAGCACCCCAGAAAACTGAGAGCAAGGTGGGGGTGCAGTGGATTGGGGAGGCTGGTCAGGGCTGGGTCTAGTCAATTTGGTGCCCTATAGGCGAGTACATCTATGCAAAAAAAAGACCTAACCCCAAAAAACTTGATACAAAAGGTTTTTCAACTGATTTTGTTACCTCTAAGTGTCTTTAATAACATACTAAAAATCTAGGAAAATCTGACTTCAGGAAAGGTGTCATTTTCAAGATCAAAGTTTTTAAAAATAAAGGTTACTACATGATAATTACATTGGCATGAACTAACATGTTTTCAGGATCTGTTTGTTTGGAGTGCTGTTTGGGTGGATAAAGACACTACTGCTATGATAATACCCATGTGCTGTTTGTCAGGGCACATCATCAGTGATGAATCATGGTGTCACTAGGTATTTTGGGTCTTTCAGCAGCTGAACTGAATAGACAGGAGCCACTACATGTGTAAGTAGAGGGCAAGGTGAAACGGTTGGTACTGGAGACAGACAATGTCCTGAAAGGACATAGGGCTTTAGCATAGCTTTCAGGTAAGCCAGAGTAGGGCCTGTTGTAGCGTCATAGGCAAGGGTCAGGGCCTTGTATTCAATTAGGGCATGAGAAAGAGGACATGACTGGGAAGCTGAGGCTATGTGGTCAGAGAATGATAGATGGTCATCAACAATGACACCTAGATTTCTTGTGGCCTTATTTGAGGCAACAGTAGCAGAATCCATATTGAGCTCGATAACATGGAAACCTAAATCTTTGGCTGGGATCACCAGCAGTGCATTTGAGCGAGGCTCAACTGAAGGTTGCATTCCTTCATACTTGTGGATAGTTCAGAGAGGCAAGCGGAAATGTGTGTGACCGTGGAGTCATCTGGCACAATGTAACTGTGCTTCATCGGTGTAACAGTAGTATGAGAAGCTGTGAGAACAGATAACATGGCCCAGTGATGTGGTGTACATGGCAACTAGGAGTCCCAGCACCACCCCTTAGGACACCTCTGTGGAGAGGCTATGATTTGAGGACAGCTGACCTTGCTCTTGATACATGCTAACAATGATACCACCAGACTCAAAGAATGTCTGGAAGAACTTGAGACACATAAAACTCAATTATTTATCTAAGAGAGATGTTAAATAATCATGTTTTGGAAAAAAATGCTAGCTGGTGTGTCTGCACAAAGATTTTTAGATTTACTACAAAACAAAAAGAGATGTCCATAATCTCTTCTGTAGATATCTTCTGGCTTACTAGAAACTAAATAAAAGAGTAATTTTGAGCTTGGCTTTTTCAGATTTTGAGGTTTTGCATTTTGAAATTTAATGCATATTTAATTAGATATAGTCCAATTACCATATTAAAACATAACATTTCAGAAAACTTGCAATACATTTTTTTCTCACAAATATGTGAGTAATCACCGGATTAAGTTTCATGGTGATATCGGCAAGCTACATTTTTTGGCCTATTCACCTGGAGTGTCTCTTGACCCTTATAATAAGCCTATGGCAGCCATGTTGAAAAAAACTAATTTCCCAAAGTCAGATTTTACTAGATTTTTAGTATGTCATTTAGCAGGTCCAATAGTAATAGAATCCATAAAAAAACCTTTTGTATCAATTTTTTTGGGGTTAAACCCTAAATGTACTCGCCTACTAAGGCTTAGCGAACACCCCTGTTGTGCCGAAAAGCGAGTCCCTGCCAGAACGCGAGTGCCTTCATTGAAACAAATGGAAACCAATGACCAATTTTTCAGATATTTTTTTCCCATTTTTGTAGACAAATCCGACACAATTTAAGATGGAAAGCCTATCAATAAAGCATCTACATTCCTTTTGGAAGTATTATAAAGAGCTGGTTACAATTTCAGTATTATTTCCATAAAATAATTGAAGAATTGTCATAACAAATGTTACGGTTTCATTCAAAATAGCTCATATTAAGTGGAGGACGAGTAATGTTTCATAAGCATATTTTAAGTTAATAAATTATGTAATTCATTCTGCAAAAATTAGTATAATTTTCTCTCAAAAAATGTCATTGGTTTCAATGAGGGCACTCGTGTTCTGGCAGGGACTCGCTTTTCGGCACGACACCCCCTCTTTCCTTTTTGTGTGTTTAGAAATCGGCATCTGTAAACACAGCATTGTACATATGATCGAGCACAGCTGATCTAGTATCTAAATATACCAAATGCCAATGAAAAAGTCATTGTCGATGTAAAGTGTTAATATTTTATTTCATTTTAGAATGGTTAGGGGATGCTGGATAGTGACACATGTAGCCAAAGCGGGGTGGGTTGGTTGGTGCTTGGTGTTGTGGGGTGCGGGTTCAGAAGGGTTGCAAGAGACTGAGGTAAGAACTTTGGAGGAGGCTGGATGGAGTTTTGGAGGATTGAAACAGCATGAGGAGAGCAATTAAAGGCTCTGTAAAAAACAGTGAAGTGGTAGAATGTTTGGACTGGAGGCACTAGACTCTGACACAGGAGGCTAAGAGGGGTGGTGGTAGTGGGTGGTGTTGGTGGGGTACTCGTTTGGGAGGAGGTGGTTTGCAAGATACTGGGAGGGGGGATGTTTGAGGAGGGCAGTGGGAAAATGTGGAGTAGAAAGGTTATTGAGATCTATTTAGTTACTATGTGTATGTAAGTTATTATGTGATGTAACTACATGAATGTAACTATAACTATATGTGGATGACCTAAGGAACATGGTGGTATAGTAATTGCGTAGCCTCTTACTGCAGCAGGGGTCGCCGGCGACCCTATTCACTTGCTGAAAATGCTTAACTACATCATAACAACATTGAAATTGCATTACAGAGAGCCATAGTGCTGCGCTAAGGGGTTAAAGATCATTTTTACTGTCTCTGTGCAGGACTCACCGACAACAAATGCAGCAGGTCCAGCTGGCCGCACCAACCCCTGGAAGAAGCAGACCCCACAACCAGCCGCCGAAAAGACAGCTCCACAACCAGCCGCCGAAAAGACAGCTGCAGCAAAGCCTGCTGTAAGCCGTCACTTCCATTTGACAAATTCACGTTAGACGTTCAAGAAAAGAAAAGTCACCCTTACATCACATGTCTGTAATTTAAGGAGTTGAACCAAAAAAGCACAGAAAAAGGCACAAAAAAATCACAGAAGGAATCCTAGACATAGAGCATACATTTCATCTTCCTGTTTTCCTATCTTACTATTTTCTACTTCTATTAATTGCAAGCTTCTGTTATGAATTAATGTTCCTCCCCCAAGTGAATTCCCTGCTTCAGTGCTTACCATTGGAATACTCATACTACAGTATATCATAAATCAGATGTTAGAATGTAATCACACACTCTCAGTGCATACACAGGGTGCAGTCAGATGAGATCATGACAGTAAAGAAGTTGAAATACCTTCAAATGATTTATTTATACCAGAATAGATCATAAAACTGTCCAGCATAGCAGAATGTACAGCTCTCTCACTGTATGTGTACTGTACTAATGTGAGCTTGTTGCCAAAGTTAGGCCATGGTTACATAACAGGAAATAACTATAGCAATATAGAGGCCTGCGATTATTGACTTGTCTTTAGATATCACAAGTGGCAAGATATGCAGCACCGGACCAGGCACACTGACAGGGGGGGACAAACGGGTATGTTGTCCTTCTGGGCCCAGAGAGACAGGGGGCACAGAACTGGGTCCCCATTACATTGTATTTATTGGGTAGGGGGCCTTTTCGGATGACTTTGTCCTGGGCCCAGCAAAAGCTGTCAGCGGCCCTGCACCAGACTACCTTTCTACTGTATGCCAAAGCAAACACCTCTCTGCTGACACCTGCTGGGCATGTGCCAAAACATCCACGCTTTTTTGTAGCACAGAAAGACGGTTAACTACCTTACAGAAACTGAAACCATTATTAAAAGCTAACCTTCAGAAACTTAACTACACAGACCATATAGTTGACTATTTTACAGTCAGAAAAGAATATACCGGAATTGTTTAGAAATGAATGTACTACAGTATCTCTGATAATGGAATTTGATGATGGCTCTTTACAGGGGTAAAACGGGGGCCTATGTACAATGCAGGCCTATCAGTGTTCAGAGCACATAACAAAGGGACAGGTTTATATGCTGTGAGAATAAATGAGTGGATGTTCTGGGCATCAAACCATGGGAAGGTCACTGCTGCAATAGAACACATTCACCAGAGGCCAGATGGCAGTGTTCCAACACACACACACACACACACACACACACACACACACACACACACACACACACACACACACACACACACACACACACACACACACACACACACACACAGTCTCTCTCTCTCTCTCTCTCTCTCTCTCTCTCTCTCTCTCATCCCACTCCTCCCACTCATCCTCTCATCCCCTCATCCCCTCTCTCATCTCTCTTGTCCCACTTATTTTAATCACTCTCAAAAAACTAAGATGTAGCCTACAAACTACATGCAAAGTAATTCCAAGCTTGGATCAGGAAAATGAATAGTCTGGAAGTTTTACCTGACGGCGTTCTTGGTCAAGGACACATTTGGGGAAATAAGGGAGAGGATATCGGTTTTATTTAGTACAAATGTGACCAAAATACATTAAACCCAATCTAAACATTTTGCCATTTAGACGAGCAATGTTCTCTGACTGCCTTTAACTCATTGACCAGAGCCATATATTAATATATGACTCTGTCAATGACTGTACAAGACATCCCTCTAGTGGAGGAACAAGTGTATCGAAAAGGTCACAGCAGGGTATTTCTGGAAAAAAATGGACATTGCATCTACACCCATACAGTGTTGCCTCCCATTCTTTAGAAAATAGCACAATAGCACATTCTATGGCTATTCCATTCTATTCTATTCTATTCTATTTTATTCTATTCTATTCTTTTCTATTCTATTCATGCATGTTCTGTATGTGTGTGAAAATGTCTTGGTGCATTGCAATGTATCTGTGTGTACATTTCTGTAGTTCCCTGCGGCTTCTTTGACTGTTGTATGTCTTTTTTGCACGCCTCCTTGATGCATCCTACCTTTCTCAGCTGTCCTATCTGCTGGAGCTCGCTGCCTTTTCTTCTTGTCTGTGGACATGAGCAGGTATGGGTATTGTGCACATCTCACCAAATAACACAGGTGGTCAGAATGTAAAGAAACATCCTTGTGCCTGTGATGTGTAAGTTTCTTGTCTTATTGGTCACAAGGCTAGCTCCTCCTTGTACTCTAAATCAGTGTTTCTCAACCAGGGGCATGTGTACCACTAGGGGTACGCGAGCACACCTCAGGGGGTACTTGGAAAAATGTAACAATAACAAATATATGGAGTGTAGTCACATTGAGAAAGAAGAACAGATATAGGGCATGAGTGAGAGGGGTACTTATCATATGACAAAATTGCTTTGAGGGTACGCAGGATAAAAAAAAAATGTTGGGAAACACTGCTCTAAATAGTGCAACAAACAATCAATGCACCATCTACAGAGAGCATCAGTACATGGGTCAAAGAGAGTTTTTTGTGCTCATACGTCAGGTGGCGCAACGAGATCTAATGCCCATAAATTAATTGGTAATTGGTGGTTGATATGCTACAATCATGAATAAACAAGCAAGCAAACAAACAAATCCATACAATAGTGGCACTGGGTATCGTTGCGCCGCCCTGACGTGTGCTACTGCTGAAATGTCACTGACCCACATAAACTTGTTTGAGACATTTCGGTAACACTTTACTTTACGGATCACTAATAAGGTGGTAATTTCGTGTTAATTTCATAGTTATTTCATAGTTATTTCAGGGTAATAACTGTTTGTTTTTAGTAACAACAGCAAAATAACCATACAGTTTCCAGTTCATTGTGTGTGTGTGTGTGTGTGTGTGTGTGTGTGTGTGTGTGTGTGTGTGTGTGTGTGTGTGTGTGTGTGTGTGTGTGTGTGTGTGTGTGTGTGTGTGTGTGTGTGTGTGTGTGTGTGTGTGTGTGTGTGAACAAAGTGTCACCGTGCTGCGAGTCATCAGGGTGTCACCACAATGCACTGGAAACGGTTTGGTTATTTTGCTGTTGTTACTAAAAACAAACAGTTATTACCCTGAAATAACTATGAAATGAACATGAAATTACCACCTTATTAGCAATCCGTAAAATAAAGTGTTACCGACATTTCAATCTACCACAGAGCAGAGCAGATACAGTATATGGATTTTATGAGCATTGGACTGTATACGAATGTGGGAATTTAACGTGCGCACAAAATGCAGCACTTATGAAAAATTCTATCACTGCTAAACAGCGAATTACTATTTTAGGTCCAAAATCTACCTGGATCTTTCACGTTGTAGAAGCATTTTATTTGGCTTCTGTCTGGTGCCAATTTCCATCCTTATAAACAGGAACCCCTAAACAGGTGTGCAGAGGGAACAAAATGCGATCAGAATCTGACAAAGGTGCCAGGTACTAATGGAACAGACAGAGCTTGGCATCTATGGGTGAGAAGTGGGGAGAGAAGAGGACAGGACACGAGAGGAGAGGAGAAGAGATGGAAGAGTGATGAGAGAGGAGGAGAGGAGAGTGGAGAGGAGAGGAGAGGAATGGAGACTGGAGAGGAGAGGAGAGGAGAGGAGAGGCTGCATGGGATGCTGGGCCAGTGGAAACTAACAGGGGGTGAATTCTGTTCACTCAGCAGGATACGAAACCGGCTGACGTCACCAAACCACGCAGTCCTTGGGGAAACAAGGTCTCCACCCCAGGCAGAGTGAGTTTATGTATCGTGCATGGCACTGCACTATGCTGTACGCACGCACACACGCACTCACGCACACATGCACATACACACATTTATATCCATACACATCCACCTATTATGTGCATATACATAAAGATTGCACTTGTGTTTGATGTACATTTTAGTAGGCAACTGAAAAGGCAGTACATATACAATAATTGGATTGCACTTTGAAAATAATAGAATATGAACAAGTGCTGAACAAAATAAGTCCAAGTAATACCTCCCTGAAATTGAGCTTTGATTTTATGCACATTTTCTGCAAGTGTCCTTTTGAGCATATTGGCCTTTATCTGTTTACTTGTAACAACTGGAATTAAATTCAACAGTTTAGGGAGTAGATGTGTCAACTCTTTTTTCCTATGTGTGAGTGTTATGGAATGTTAGTGTCGGCGCTTGCCCTGTACTGATATTGAAATTGTGTTTGAAGTATACCAAGTAAGTGTATCATTATCAATCTCTTTCTGATTGCCACCCAACCCATTTGTTTTCTTCCTGACATTAACATTTTAAGTTTCGTTGCAAAACGACCTATCCACCAATGTCCCCCCAATCCAATCGATTGTCCCCCCTTCTGGTTTTGATATCGCCACTTTTTCTATATATTTTTTAATCACAGTTTAATGAAATTCCATTGATATTACTTAAACTCTGAAACACATCCCCCCAATACAAAAATGTCAATTTTCCAAAATATTCCAAAATGGATATACATTTTGCAACGCAGCCAGTAGGCTAGGTCTTGATGCTATGAAAGTAGGCTACATTGTGATTGTTTCCAGTGAATTTTTTGAAGGACTTTTATTATTGTCTTTGTGTATGTGCGTGTGCATGTGTGCGCACTTTCTCACGTGAACCCCGGACAATTGGCGCCGTGCGGCAGCCTCCAGAGCTGGTGTGTGAATGTGGGAATGTGTATGTGTATTTTGAAAGCGTTTTGAATTTAAATTCATAGCCGTGATACTGCGCTATATAAATACATGTTGTACTGTATTGTATTATATTTGACTCTTGAAAGACAATGGCTATATGTATACTGTCCTAGTATTCTGACTGTGAGTCTGTTTGTGTTTCTTTCCTAGGTGACCCTGTCAGGAAAGAAATAAGTCAGGAGTTGTCAGTGGTAAACACACTTCTCCTTGTCCTTCTTCTCTTGTTCCCCATGACCTTATTAACTCTTATTCTCTTTCGCTCTCTCTCTCTCTCTCTCTCTCTCTCTCTCTCTCTCTCTCTCTCTCTCTCTCTCTCTCTGAGTGTTTGAACGTGTATATGTCTGCATGCGAGAGATAGAGAGGGTATCTTAGCTGATTCCATATCATCTGCATAGTACCTACCCTCTTAGCCTACAGGTGCAATATCCAGACCTCCAGTTAGGGAGCTAGCAAGCCAACTAGCCAACAATATATATGGTTTCAGGCTTCAGTCTTTTCAGCCCTCTTGTGATTGACAGCACGTTTGGCAGCCACACTCGGGCTACACTCACCGCAACCGGCTCCTGGACCCTGGCCACGGTGCAGTAAATTTCAGCCTCTGCCCACGCACACATTGGGATGCCTGGGGGCTCTATTTTTAAGCGGCCTGACCTTGTTTCCTTGTATGAAGAACCTTGCCAGGGCTGCTGGCAGGGCAGGGTGAACATAGCTCTGCGGTGTGCAAGCACGGAGGGTCGGTCCCCTTACTCTGTGGTACCTGGGTGAGGAATTGGGTTCTCATCACATTGTATGTATGGTATAGGGGGGCCCTTTCACATGACTTTGTCCTGGGCCCAGCTAAAGCTGTCAGCGGCCTCGCACACAGACAGACAAATGCGTGTGCGCGCACGCACAAACTCTCTCTCTCTCACACACACATACACACACTTGTACACACTCATTCACCCACACACAAACACACACACATTTGCACTCACTTATTCACATGCACACAGAATGGGAAACAGACACCACACTCACTGACTCACAAATAGATGTATGCATGGATTGGCGCACGCACACGCGCGCGCACACACACACACACACACACACACATCCACACACCCACCCACACACACACACACACGCACACACCAGTGTATGTGGATCCCCTTTGTGACAGCATGCTGGCAGTCTGGCACGCATGTCAAGGGCATCACAGCTGTCTGCTTGTCACATTACCTGTGCATCTCTGGGGATTAGCGTGTGGTGCCAGTGCAGTGTGTGTGTGTGTGTGTGTGTGTGTGGTGTGTGCCCAGGCGGCACCACGGCACTGCTGCCCCCTCGCCGCCCCAGTACTCAGCACAGCATCATGGGATAAAGCATAAACGGATTGCCCACTAAATAGACCAAAGCCTCCCTAAAGCTAAAATGTACATGCCGCCTTAGCACAGGGGCCTGATCTGACTGACTGTCTGAGGTGGAAAAGGATAACGTTGCTCCACACTGCAAATAGGGCTAACCCCTGTAAGCTCCTCTAACAGTACCCCGGCCAGCACCCCTCACCCCTCGGCGGGGCAACCTTGATCATCCACCACCCCCACCCCCACCACAGCCACCACCCCCTATCCCCTGCAGGAAATAGTCACTTCGGAAGATGAAGGGATGAGCAACTGACAATGCAAGGCCATGCAAGTGTAGTGTCACTATGCAGGACCTCGACGTATGTCCACTGTCATACTGGACACCCCCCTACAGACACACGCACAACAAATACACACACACGCGCGCACGCACGCACGCACACACACACACACACACACTTTCCCTGTTTTTTTCTCTCAGTCTCTCTCTCTCTTTCCCCTTAACTCTCACAGACACAGCCAGACACAAGCCCTTGCACTTGTGCCACAAAAGAGCACAGAATCTTGCTACTTGAAATACATGTCATTTATACGTATGTCATTGACACCATAGATTAAGCCTCTTTTTCACTTCCGTGTATAAAGACATAAAACCCTCAAACACAAAATAATGCCCTCCATCTCTTCTCTCTCTCTCGCTCTCTCTCTTCTCTCTCTCTCTCTCTCTCTCTCTCTCTCTCTCTCTCTCTCTCTCTCTCTCTCTCTCTCTCTCCCCTGGTTTACAGAAGACAAGCCATACTTTGGGGCATATGATCAACTGCAACATCACCACAGTGGCCCCAAGATGTCAGAAGGGAAGTCAACAGTAAAGGTTCCTTGTGGCGACTATCCACACTTTAAAAATGTGTATACAGTAAATCTTGAAATGAGACGGTCAACAACTTCCACAATGGGAAACCTACTCGATTACAAAGGAAGGAAAACCTTTTAGTTTACAAGCCAACATTATGATACGGACCTATGTTTCCTATGTTGCCCATAGGAAAAAAAAATGTTTTCTTTACTTTTCATTCAGTCAAAGAATGATTACGGTTTAGTTTCCATCCACTGAAGAATGATGAATTGTTTTCGCTGATCGTGCTTGCTGACTCGTACAGCATAGCTTGCTGCTTCCTGATCACGAAGCTGGTGCCAAAGGATGCTGGGTTGGCACTCTCCCCACTCAACCTGGCACTGAGTTACAATCAGCAGCATCTGTCTTTACATTACTGGCCAAAGCAGCTTATGGATTTGCTTATCATAATAATACGTCTTAATTCAGTCATTCCCTACGTTTTCATAGTCATTGCAACACTGTAATTGGCAGCTTTGAATCGTGCCGTGCTTTGAATGACAAAAGTAGGTGTGTATTTCGTCATTTGTCAGGGCTCTCAACAACATTGTATCGCTGCATAAAATAGCCACTGGCTACAGTGATAATAAAAGCTGCACTCACAACGCACCATAACTGTATGTCACACTCACACGCAGATCTGTATGTGATATAGAGGCTTACAGCAGTTTAATATATTAACAGAATAAACACTTCTGAATCTTATTATCAAACAAATCAATTATGAAGCTGTGCAGTGGTATCAGGCTTGAGGCTTTTGTGTCCTAACAATCGTGATCGTGAGCACAGAGAGCACTGATGATGGCAGCAACTTGAAACGTCTGTCCTACTCTGCTATGAGAAAAATAAAAAAAAACTCCTTGTGCTTGACCTTAGTGTCTTATTTAGTGTGCGAACCTGCTCCTACTCTGAACTATACTTTTTGGGTCCACTCACCTACTCATTTTTCTAAACATCTAGGGCGCAAACAATACTGTTGCCTCCTGTCCTAACAATCAAAATCATTGAAAGTAGCATCCCCCAACTCCTATGTGCCAATGGGCCTTGAATGAGTGTGTGTATTGCATTACATTATGGCAGTGTACCAGGGATGTCAGTGTGAGTGCTGGTTGTCAATCATACGCAGGTGTAGACCTAGACAGACAGCTGCTGAGCTCATGTAACAGGACCACAATAGAGCATCATATCTGTGTATGAAAACATTCAGATTACTCTTACCCACAAAACAACACACATATCATATCTCTCTCTCTCTCTCTCTCTCTTACACACACTATTCCTGCGTTATTGATAGGGGGAAGAGGGCTTTTATGGATGCTTGGATGCTCTATCCGAGGAAAGGCATTTTGAGGAAGGGTGTCAGTTTTATCACCATGTGTGTGATGGCTAACTGGGAAACATCAAGCTCATCTTACTCTCTTCTTCACTTCTAAAAACGGCAGAAGGCCTTAAAGTTTATGCTTCTACTACACTACACATCTTTTTGATTTAATATTGGCCAAGGCACGGACGGATGGGAAATGAATCAGGTCTGACGAAATGTTGTGTTGGTTACAGACAATCTGAACATGAACGTTTAAACTGTACAAACATGTTGTTTAACATTCCTTTGATCTCATTGTAGAACATTCAGTATTTGAGTTGATTGTAATGTTTCTCTTGCTTTTGCGCATCTCACAGAAAAATAACTCGATATTGGCTTTTGCTACTTGTTGATATTGAAATGATTTTTGTTATCAATTAAGCAAGACAAATAAATGCATTTGAAGGCATATTTGTGACTATTTGTGTTGCACTGATGTCTATATGAAAAAAATACCAATACTAGTGGTACCCAAACCAAAAAATCTTAGCAATAGCAGGTGAAACAAGGTGAACTATGTTGACCAGTAAGCAATGTGGTGGTTTCAGAATTTCATTGACACATATCTTAAGGGTTCCCCATCAGCTAACAATAGACAGTCTCCAGTGTTCACCAATCAGTGTGTGTGGGCTCTGGTCATGTGGTTTGGGGAAGACAATAGTATGTTAGCCTTGAAACCTCAACCTGTCGACTCCACTGCAGCTCTGCTAAGAATAAGACATTCTCCTCTGCTCCTGGATTTGGGTAAGAGAGGCTCTCCTCTGTTTGGACATTAACTTAACTTGCGTTTATTTTCAGTTATTTAATCAACTGATGTTGGTAAGTGATGGGAATCTACCTCTTTGTGGATGTAGAGTTTGGTGCTTGGTATCAGAGAGAGAGACTGTACAGTATATTTAATTGATTGATGCAACATGCATATCTGATGATAGATGTGAAGGGGAATTAGGGGTGGTCGGTGCTCAGAAAAAAAAAGCCAGAAAAGGAGGCTCCAAAAGAAAAAACACCTGTTAGAATAAGATCGTAGAACTATACCAATTGCTACTATATGTTTGATCATTTAACACAATTCGGAGTGATTATTGTTTTCTGCAAGGATTTTCTTGGTAAAGTTAAAAGGGAGGTCAAACAAAAACTAGACATGGCATTTTTGTGTATCTTTGTCGGCCTCTATGCCAAAATGGATGCTGTGAACTTTATATCTTTATGATAGAAGTACAGTACCACTTACACCAGGCAGGGGAATTTGTAAACAGTATGCTAAATATGACAGAGAACGTGCAAGTCATTCTGACTACAAAGGTGCTATGTGTGTACCGCATAACTTCGAGACTACTCTTTGACAGTTGGTATTTCTAGGTCATTAATGGGATTCCAGTCTTTTTTCAGGGGCATTTTATAACTGGACTGTGACATACACATGTCCAGTATATGTGTGTGTATGTAATAGACGTGCGTTAAACATGGTTGACGGTATAATTATATAACTCATTCCCCTCAGGAAGTTTTTAATCTTCATATTTTAATATTGTAATGGCAACAATAATATAGAGCTGAATATGAATATTTACACACGACTTGACTTGTTTTAGGGTTCCGCAGATTACAGACATGAGTGACACCGAAGAGGACGCTCTGGAAGTTCAGTAAGTTTATTAATATACATTTTTATATTACTGTTAAATATTATAATGTTCTATAATATATTAATATTGATCCCAGCAATATTGATGTGCACATCATGCAAACAGCTATCAGAAAGTACATGTTGAGGAATCTAAACATATTCCATTCTGGGTTTTTTTCTGTTCCTCTCTCTTTCTCTCTCTCTCTCTCTCTCTCTCTCTCTCTCTCTCTCTCTTTCTCTCTCTCTCTCTCTCTCTCTCTCTCTCTCTCTCTCTGAAGGGAGGAAGGTAGGTTATGAAAAGATGGTCCTGTCCCTTCTTCAACTTTGTGTCAAGTTGCCTTTAAAAATAAATGCTCAAATGAAATACCTAAAATATGATATTGTGAGACAAACAAGCAACAACAACCAAGAAAACAAAAGAATGAATAACTAAATGTTGTTGGTGTAACTGTGTTCACAGATGAGTCAAAACCTAAGCAGCCAAAGTAAGTGGTTGTGATTACCAGACAAATTAACATTCTGCTCCTCAGTGTAATGTCGGGCTAAAGATAACCTTCATCTTGCCGTCACTTCTCTCTTCAATGTGAATGCCTGCAGGTTCATGGCCCCAAAGCTTCCTGATTCCGGAGACAAAGTGGACTTTGATGTGAGCATGATTTTTCACAATACAGTATACTGACACATCTAAATGCAAAAAAAACCCCATGTCAAATGTAACACGTCTACAGACATCTATATCTCAGCCATTTTTGGCACATCCCTGACAAACAGTATCCTTGTGGTTGTGGACAGGGGCCCCACTGGAATTATAGGCCCTGTTAAAACATCTTTGTCCCCTGCCACCTGCACCCCTGTAAATATCACTGTCTTCATAGTCCCTTGTGAATGTGGGGCTCCAAGGGTCTTTGCAGCTGGCATTGCTAATATACCACATGCTATGCTATATACAACATGTACCATTCACAGAACCAACAGAAACACATGCACATATACAGTAAATCAACAGTGACAAACACACACACGCACGCGCGCTCACGCACACACACACGCACAAACAAACACACGCGCGCGCACACACACACACACACACACACACACAGAGGCACCACTCCAACTACCCATGAATTATGAAGTGCCATAGTTCAGTCCACCTACCCCCTCACCCACACACACACACACCCACACACACACACACACACACACACACACACACACACACACACACACACACACACACACACACACACACACACACACACACACACACTGCTCTGACTAACTGATGCCATCCTGTGTGCTTTTACTAACAGGACATCCACCGCAAGCGTCAGGAGAAGGACTTTGCGGAGCTGCAGTCCCTGATCGAGGCCCACTTCATCCAGAGGAAGAAAGATGAGGAGGATCTCATCTCTCTTGTCAATAGGATCGTGAGTAGTTAGCCTGATTATCATCGACTTTCAAATCTTTCTGAGACTTGGTCTGACCTAGAGCATAACAATTAACGTTTCTCAAACGACATGGTTGACCCACCTCCCTTGGTTGCTACTGGTCGAGGCCAGAAAAGGCTGTGCCGAAGTTTAAACCAAGCATTTTTCTTAGTCCCAATAGAACATCTCACGTCACTGCTTTGAACACGTTGCGTCACTCGGAGGGCGCTGCCTGGCTAGTGAGTAGTAGCGCTCCGCCTCCCTCCCACACACAGGCGCAGGGTTTCCTCAGCAGGGCTGCTGACTGCTTAGGCTGGACGCGGGACAAAGTCATCTAAAAGGGCCACCCACCCAATACAACCAATGCAATGAGCAATGCACTCTCTCACTGACCCCGAGACTACTGACCTCTTTGTTGTCTCCTGTCAGCTTGCCTGTCCCCTAGCTCTTCATTATTAAGGCGGCCACCTTGACCAAACTCTCACTTTACTAGGTCCCTTCAAAAAAGATTTTTGTATTTTGCACGCCATTTCTAAAAATGCTTCATAAAAGCTGTACAAGCTATTCATTTTGGAGGAGGGGGGGGGGGGTCATACAATATTTCATATCATATTATTTATACTGCACACAACATAGCCTTTCCAGTCATTATAGTCAAATGTCTCTGATATCAGCTGACTCAGACGCTGACTAAGAAATGTAGTGACGGAGCGTCCGTCTCCACCTCCTGTCATTGACTTCAAGGCATCCAGCTAAAAGTCTTCCTGTGCCAGGTGATGCAAGAAATTATTTCATAGCAGCAACCTGACCAAACATACACCCACCATCGTTTTTTTCTCTCACTCACCCAATGCCCCTACACACCCCCTCCCCTCCATGTATTTCTCCCTCCCTCCCTACAACACTTTTATTTTCCTCTCTCTCTCTCTCTCTCTCTCTCTCTCTCTCTCTCTCTCTCTTTCTCTCTCTCTCTGCGTGTGCGTATGTGCGTGCGTGTGGTGGGCTGGTGGCTAGGACAAGCGTCGTGCTGAGAGGGCTGAGCAGCAGAGGATACGTGCGGAGAAGGAGAAGGAGCGGCAGGCCAGACTAGCTGTAAGCAACACCCTCCGCTCTCCTACCCTCTCCACTCTCCTCTCCTCAACTCTCTTCTCCTACCCTGTGCCCTCCTCCACTCTCCTACCCTCCCATCTCCTCTCCTCCCCTTTCCTCTCCTCTCCTCTCCTCCCTTCTTCAGCGCTCTCATCTCCTCCTCTCCTCCGGATGACCTGCATTCTTCACACTCTCTGGACCACAAACGCTCAGTGCATTCTAATGCATTTCTGCCATAGTCACATTATGATATCAAGTTGTGAACAAAAAACAATATAGTGATATTGCGTGGATAATTGAGTATTATATAGATAGACATGTTTGGAAATTCAGCACGTCTTAAGCACATGAATGTGTTGTTCTATTTTCAGTTTAAAATGTAACCTATTCTGTTTTAATTTTATAGCATCAGTATTGGCCAATATGACTATTATTTCGGTAGTGCACTAGATCCTGTGACCTTTTGACCTTTTGACCTTTTGACCTGCCGTTGTGACGCTGTAACAGGAGGAGAAGGAGAGGAAGGAGCAGGAGGAGCAGAGGAAGAAGCAGGATGAGGATGCCAAGAAGAAGAAGGTCCTCACCCAGAAGACCGCGACCTACGGCGTCCAGGCTAAGGTTAACACACACTACATTACATTACATGTACAAGGACTACAAGGACTTTTTAGGAAAAGCACAAAAGCACAACAATTACCTCTTAATGTATGTCCTCTACAAGTCTTCTGTTGTCCAGTCTTGAACTTTAAATGTCTGTATGAGCACTGTCTATGTCCATACTGTCTTAAGTCCATGTATAAGTACTGTCTATGTCTATACTGTCTATGTCCTTACCTAGATTAGTCTATGTCTGTATGGGACATACATTAAGAGGTAATTGTTGTGCTTTTGTGCTTTTCCTAAAAAGTCCTTGTAGTCCTTACATAAGGTTAACACACACTACATTACATTACATGTGGAAGACCCAGGCTAAGGTTAACACACACTACATTACATTACATGTGGAAGACCCAGGCTAAGGTTAACACACACTACATTACATTACATGTGGAAGACCCAGGCTAAGGTTAACACACACTACATTACATTACATGTGGAAGACCCAGGCCCACGGAGGGCAGGCCAAGGTCAGTCGAGTTAGGGCTTCCGCACACCGGCTCCGACAAAGTGCTGAGCACTGCTCAGCTAAAATTCGATTCCATTGTTTTCAATAGAACCACGCACACTGGCGCCGATGTCCGCGGACATTCGCCGATGTCGGATGGCAATTAGAGACAAGTTCTATTTTGTCGGCGCCGCCCATAGACTATCAATGCAATGTTCGTGTGAAATTGGGTTTGGGGGTCCGAATTCTGTCGGAAGCAAAAGTGCGCCGCAGTACTGTCGGAGCCAGTGTGCGGACGGCCTTATATACACTATACTAAATTATATTACATTACATTACCAAAAGAGGCATGCAACAGAAGGTTGGTAGACTTGTATTTCATTACGTTAGGCCTACAATATATTGCATTTAGAAGACCCAGGCCTACAGAGGAAGTTCTTCCCACCAAGACTCATCACATTTCATTTCATTACAGTCACCTACAGTATTGGCCCGAATATAAGACAAACCTGAATATGAGATGACCTTCTTTTTTAAATAGCAGGGTTTTTTTTAAATAACAAAAACCCTGTCTTATATTTGGGCCAATATAGTACATTATATTACTGTACATACAGTGTGTTTACCACACACTTTTATATAAAGTGACTTACAAACGAGTACATAATCAATACCATAATGTGTGTGTAGATCACAGGATATGCAAGCATATCATGGTTAGTGCAGGTGGGTAGGGTATAAATGGGTTAGTTTTTATGAAGGGAGACTTTCTCTGAAGAGGTCTTTCTCTTAGAGGTCGAGAGAGATGAACATTGAGAGAGACTCAAGGTCACTTTGTGTTTTCTAAAAGTTTGTATATTTCTCAGAAATGATCAAGTTCACTTATTGTAGTCCCTATAGTTAATGTGACTTTGTGCAGCTCTTACAAATACTCGATCAGGGTTTTCACACCTGGTCCCTTTCAGCCAATTAAGTGAACCCAAACCTGTGACTGAGCATTTTCTGTGCATATGTGAATGCTTCAAAGTGTACCCAGACCCCTTGGAAGTGAATCGTACTGAGACCTTTATTGATGTGGTCTCAGTACGGTTCACTTATGAGTTCCGACAAGTTACACTTGTGGTGTAACAACTTAAGGAGGGCTCTAGAGGACCGGGTGTGATCAAAAAGAGGAGTGACACACCATAAAAGCCTAACAGCACCAGATAGAGCAGCCGGTTCTTTTTGTAATACATTCACAATATGAACAAAAACAGAACCGAGTCCTTTTGTTGTCTGTTCACTTTTTGGTTCACTTTAAGAGGTCTGCGTGTGGTTCGCTTAAAGGAGACTAGGTGTGAAAATGCCCAATGTCACCTTTTAGAGTTCTGCCCTTAGAATCTTGTAGTAGAGTTATGATGTCAAGTCAAGGTCACTTTATATTATTTTCGCTAGGGCGCAGTGTTGTCATCAGGGCTTTTGAAGGCACTATTAATATTTGGATTGAGGTTGGGAACAGCCACAATTGTAATTTCAGTGTCTAGTGGCATCTAAGGTTCACACATAGTGTCCATGCTAAAGCTAATGCTTTCCAAAGCATTCGAAAATGGTCATATGAAAAAAAAAAACTTCCGAGGCACTTTACTTTAGTAAGGAATTTTGTTGTCAAAGTTGTTCAGGTGCTCATCAAAAACAAGATGTCCAAAAAGAAAAATACTTTAGTAAGGAGTGCTTAACATTTTTTGTCTTTTTTACATATAGCTATACAGCTATTTGTCAAATTTTGACGAGTACCTGTTTTTGACCAGTGACCCGGTGAAGTATTGCCCTCTCTGTTTGTATTTGTATCCTAACATTGTGCTTCAGAAATGGATAGATTTTATCACCTCTCAGTATTCTGAGCAATTACAGACTAAATGCAGTCAGAGCATGATATGTTAAAAGGGGGCTCTGCTACTATGATACTATAATTTATCAGCTGGCAGGTCCACCACAGTAGGACACTGCAAGTAGCAAATGCAGTGTTAATTCAACACTGTACTCTGTGACCAGATACACTCTTGAAGATGTTAAATTGACTTTCTAATAGCTGGGTTAACACTACATTTTTTACTTTGTGTGCTGTTAGAGCTTCGCTTGCTGCACTTTATCTTTTATTTGGTGAAAACACAAGCAAACAGTGTGTCAGTGTCACTATGTTCTTCAGAGCCTGATGCATGTGAGCCTAACCAGTCCTTGTACTGTATGTCTTCACAGGGTACTGAGGGCCGCAAGGGAGCCAAGAAACAGACGGAGAGGGAGAAGAAGAAGAAGATCCTGGCCGAGCGACGAAAGCCTCTCAACATCGACCACCTTGGTGACGACAAACTCAAGTACGCATCTCCTGAGTCGTCGCTATTTAAGTTTGATTACCGAAACAACTGAAAGATGTCAGCCATTGTAGTCATGCAGTACTGCTATGAACCGTAAGCAAAATTGCCACTCAAGACAGTTACAGGCCGCATACTGTATGCTTCGTTCTAACCAAAGCCGCTTACGGTATAAGGGAAAGTTGGGGTGATTAAAGTAATCTAGAAGCAGCAAATGTAGGAGGTTACAGCGGTGATCACTTTGTGTGAAAAGAGGAGAAAGGCAAGACTGTTGTATGCAATGAAGTCACCAATGTAGCCAGCCACAAGGAAGGTGGGAAAGGCATATGAAACCTATGGTGGTATAGGAGATCTGGGCCAATCAAAGTAGTAGTCCAGGGTATCTAAGGACAAAATAGAGTCGGTAACGCTTTCTATACAAGCTCCTGTGTTGAGATAGGGCTCAGGCCCTGCCGTGGCCGGCCGGTGGGGTACTCGTCTGCCTTGCGGCCGACCCGGGTTCCATTCCCGGCCCAGGTCCTTTGCCGACCCCTCCCCGCCTCTCTCCCTGTTCGCTTCCTATCCACCTCTCGAGCTGTCCTATCATCAATGGAGTCATAGAAGACCAAATGAAATATCTAAAAAAATATTAAAAAGTGAACAAATTTAAAAAAAGAGATAGGGCTCAAGTCTTTCCACACCTGCTGTGCACCCCTACAGGGGCGGTGGTAGCTCAGTTGGAAGAGGAGCCGTTCGGCAACCCAAAGGTTGCAGGTTCGAGCCCCACTCAGCCTAGGGTGGCCATCGGTCTGTTTTCACGACCTGTTCACGACGTCCGTGTGTCCCTCTCTTTGTCTTTCCTTTCCTCCTTGCCTTTTGCTTATGGCCTCGAGATGCGAGGCAACGTCATTTACGAAAACTAGACCTTGACAGTCGGTCGCGTTTCCGATATCTGCGGCCGCCATGTTACTCCAACCCCAGACTTAACTGTAGGCTATTGCTGTCGCCTTATGTCGGGGAAATCTCCGTGCAATAGCCCTAGGCCTATATGAAGTTCATTAACTGACTGTATGAAAGTTAAATAAGGTAACTATATTATTGTCTACTGTCTGTTTCCTATTTTTTCCTGCACTGGTGGCAACGCATAGTGCAACTAAGTTTGTCCGCTAAATGCCTTTACAACGATACGAGGGTTCTCACAACTTTACAAACAGGGCAAAGAAATGTCTTTCTGCATGGACGATCTGTATTTTGAGCTCGTGTTGTTGATTATCCAGCGTCTGCATGAAAAAAAAGGTTGACAGAAGCGGGTTGCCTCCCTTAAATCACCGCTGATAAACATACTTCTGACCAACTTTGAGTAAAGTAAATCAAATTAAAATTGGCTATTAGGCCTACGAATGCATGACTACCCAAAATATATATTTTTTAAATTATGAAATAGCCTACACAGACAACAACGGAAGGATTTGTCTATCGTAACCTGCCGTCTCTGATACAATATTAAGTTAGTGGTACTGATGACTCCTTTATCGGAGTGAGGTAATGAAATGCGAAAATCCTTCCCCCCAAAAATATTGTTTTACAAGTAAAACTGTTGTTGGCAGCTGAGTTAGTCTGAGGTAAGATGGCAGCGCTGTTCCCTGATTTCTGCCTGCAGTTTAGAATGCCAACTTCACTGTTTTCTCCACGGAGGCGGGGATTCGGCAAGTCGAAGCAATGGGTGCGCGCGAGGACGCTAGGTTAGAAAGTTAAGGGGCGGGGTCGTCCGGCCGAAGTCCGGACAGCTGGTCACCCTAACTCAGCCTGACTCCATCGTTGTGTCCTTGAGCAAGATACTTAACCCCAAGTTGCTCCTGGTGGCAGGGTGGTACCCTGTGTGGCAGTCACGGCCACCGGTGTGTGAATGTGAGTGTGAATGGGTGAATGTGAGGCATACAATGTAAAGCGCTTTGAGTGCTCGAAGGAGTGGAAAAAGCGCTATATATAAATGCAGTCCATTTACCTACAGGGAGAAGGCCAGCGAGCTGTGGCAGTGGCTGATGGAGCTGGAGTCTGAGAAGTTTGACCTCACAGAGAAATTCAAGAGACAGAAATATGAGGTGAGTAGCACAGTCAGTCTGCTGTTTCGATTTGTATTATTTTCTATTATGCTTTAACCAAGCAATAATTCAGTGGTCTACCAGCCAGGGCAGCAAGAACTTATGAAGACGGCTTATAGTGCACTGTATGTACAGTAGGCCTTCTCCTATATTGGTCAAGACTTCAAATTCGTTGAAAATGTGAAGTTGTTTTTGTAATGAAACTAAAGAGCAAGGTAACAAAGTTGCCCAAGATGACATCACCCAAAGCCACTTCATTATTCTCATTCTCATTCATTCATTCATTCATTCATTCATTCATTCATTCATTCATTCATTCATCATGAAACTGAACAGCAAGGTGACTACGGAAGAGAAGATGACAGATCACCAAACATATTTTCTTTTTTCTTCTATGTAATACTGTATAAATTAACATCTTTTCTCTCCCTTTTTCAAATCTGCCTTGGACCATAATTTTTCATTATCATTGGGGTTTTATCTATTCTGCGAGTACCTTGCGGGTACTTTAATCTGTGACTTGCTTCCAGATCGCTGTGCTCCAGTGCCGTGTCAATGAACAGAGCAAGTTGTAAGTAGATGAGTGGTTGTTACTGTAGGGCTGTCTTATCCCCCCCCCCCTCGGTATTCCGTCCCTTGCTCGCTTGTCTGTCATGGGTCAAAGTTTAAGGTCAAGGTCAAGGTGGTCGATATTTGCACGAGGCACAGGTGGCGGATGACGGTAAGAAAAGGTGTGTCAACATGTCCTACCCAATGAGCTACTGAGCCCATTATAATGGCCCACAGTAGCGGCCCTTGGTCTGTTAGCCTGCTGGACGCTCATCTCCACAAAGCAGCCTGTCTTGGCAGAACAGCGGCACCGACTGGGCACAGGTGGTACTGTAGGTTGGAGAGGCCATGCAGTGATGTTGGCTGTCACACAGGTGAGAAGGGGCTGTGTCCTGCCTGCTTTCTTTGTGGTTGTGCGAGTGCTTAGTAGAGCTTCGTGTGTTTCCACAGATCAATACGCTTCTTGTGCGTGTGCAGGACCACCAGAGGTAAGTGGCGAGGCATGTTGCACAAAGGACTGTGGAGGATTCATAACGCTTAGGGGTAACCAACCTACATGTAATCATATATCCTGCTAAGGACCTCCACAATCCTTTGATGGACAGATGAGCCCAACATATAACGTGGTCAGGTATTCCTTTTGACATTCAGAATTCCACTTTGACAGCACAAAAAGCCAACACTTGGGAGTTATAAACTAGCCTGGCATTATACCCCCACACTAATTCCATTCTTAACATGGAAAGAATATTTTTGGGGGCTAAAGCACTTACATCTGTCAAGGTCAGGCAAGTATAGTCTCTTATATGGAATCTGAATGTCATGCATGGCATGTGTTACCATTGCTGACCACTTCTGTTGACCTTGAGCTCATTGTTGCTTACGTGTGGAGCATTTGCTTTATTTTGCATGATAACATGAGAAGTCTTCTTCTTGCACAATGCAAGGAAGGAGGAAAGATCACGAGTTGTAAACGAGTACAGTAGTGTCAGTCAACCAACACAGTGACCAGTGACTAGTAAACATGGTCTTGTTCTCAAGGCCAAATGTTCTAAACTTAGCTTTGGTGTCCTTATGTGATTCCTCCAACTATGGGTATCAGCACACTGCCTTAAAAATGCAAAGATCCCAAAGTGTGTGAACACTAGAAATTAGAGGGGAGATCCTGTACATTTCCAGGATGCCTTGCAAAACATTTTATACAGTACAATTATTGTTGAGGCTTTTCTTGTCTTACTTAATAGTAAGACACAAAACAATTGGGTGAAAGGAAAAAGGAAGCACTAGTCCGTTAACTGTTAACTGCAACAATGACTCACTTGTGGTTTTGTAAGGCAGCATGACCAGTCCCTGGCCTGGTAGTTAGTTGTAGCCTTTTCAGTGTTCTTGTAGGCTAATAACCTATCCAGGCGAAACAGAATGGTAAGCTTAGCTGTCATCCTATTCTTTTAAATTTAGGTGAACAATAACAGTCAATATGTCTTGTTAGAAAATAATCTTTTTCACATTTCACTCTAATGTCTAACCCAGTGGTTCTCAACCTTTTTTTGAACAAACGCCCCCTTGGCCTCATCATAAGCCTCCCACCGCCCCTTGACCTCATCATAAGCCTATCAACGCCCCCTTAGTATTAAAAAAATAATATAGACTAATGCGCCTCAATGGCAACTAAGCTGTATCCTTCTCAACGCCCCCTTAGGGCTCCCCAATGCCTCATGGGGGGGCTGTAGTGCCCCCGTTGAGAAACACTAGTCTAACCCCAAGCATACATTGTTCCTTTGATTATTCTTTATGCTTGTTATGACCAGGGCATTGTTGGGAAAACAGCTTAAAGCTCAGTTATCTTACCCTTAATAGAATGGTTAGGATGGTGATAAAAAGAAACAAGTTAAGGCAATTTTGTCATCTCATGTGAACTCTGTGGCATAAAAAAAACCTACCTGTCTCCTCATCTCCTCTCTCTTCCTCACCAGTGCCAAAGGTCGTGGCAAGAAGGGGGGCGGTCGGCTCAGGTAGAGAGAGACTGCAGGAGCCGCAAACCAGGGTGCGGAGGAGAACACGTGTCTGTGTTTGTGTCCCATGTCTTGTCTGTCCAGCATTCATGTATCGTCTTACCCAAATCACCCCTGTGTACACCCATAAAGAGCATATGAAATGTGACCCCATTCACCGTCCCCTTGTCATTTTGTTGTTTAGTACTATATTGGATACATAGTACGGTTCAATATTTAAGTGTTTTACTCTATTGATGTTTCATGGCATGTGCTTAATAAACATGACAACATTATAGGGTACCAACGCCCTCAACCAGTAGGCTATGCCAGTGATATCAATCCTGTCTTCAATAGTGAGAAAGAGAAATTCAGCCTGCCGTGCATTCCTGTCCATGTCACATGATGGGCAGTTCGAACATAAGACACTATAGAACAAGAAATGGAAGATGTTGATGTCTATTATTATCCTGCTGTGCCATTAGACCCAACACACATTGATATAGTATATAGAGGGGAAGGACTGTAATTGACTCATTCTTGGAAACATGTTATGATGACTTTCATGCATGAAAAAGCAATATGATGTGTCTTGGTGTAACGAACACCTTCAAAAGGAAGCACTCGGGTTGTTTCAGGCAGCATGAAAGAGGTGAGTTACATAGCAGAGCACTGGCTTTCAAACAAAAACAGCATTACTTGACAGCAAACAGGAGAGCTAGATACAAGCAACAAACAGGTGGGTTAAAGAGCAGACGTGAGGAAATCAGAGAACACAGAGCAGAACTGTGTGGATATGGACACATACAGGGATGTTCAGGGTTCCCACACCTTTTTCATGAACACATTCAAGCACTTTTCAAGCACCTTCAAGAACAACATTTTCAGTTTTCCATCACCTTTAATAGGTTGCGGGAAGGTGGTGTGGGGGTCCTCCCCCAGAAAAGTTTGCGTTTTTAAGATGCAATTTCCTGCATTTTAATCAATTTTAGGGTGTCGAATGGCAAATCCCATCTGACATCTCACTCCCTCAGATTTTTGATGTATCTGAACAATGTATTTATATTATTTAGCTTACTGAGTTTGACTTGATACAAATTTCAAGCATTTTCATGCACTACACACCAAACATACAAGCATTTTCACAACCTTGAAAACACTTAATTGAAATTCAAGCATTTTCAAGGAATTCAAGCACCAGTGGGAACCCTGGATGTTATTTAGCCTGGCGATCGCCACTTCAAAGCTCTGCAAGCATAAATGAGGAGCAAAACTTGGTGCAGTGCCACAGTTGGTATGGACAGGCCCAGGCTAGATGCTTCTGGCATAAGTGAGTAACAGTAATAATACAGTCAAACTTGATCTTCTTTATCAAGCATGTAAGGTAAGTAGTAGACATTAATACTTAAGAAAAAAATAGATCCTGAAATGTACAAAAAAAGACCAAAAGAATCACCCTGGTGCCTGCAATGGAGTCAAATGAATATTTATGTCTTATTGTGCGCAAGTGTACTTCAGTAGAACAGCAGATGAATTATCAACAGGTACAGACTGATAAAAAAACCCTAAAAATATCATACAGGAGGGATGAAGTGCAAGAACTGTGACTTGCCACATTGGAGATATTTTTGGTGCTGTTTTTTTTCTCAACCATCACCCAACCTCAACAAAATAAAACACAGCTTTATACATTGCTCTTGGTAAGTATAATAAAATGATGATTGCATCACATCATGGGGAAAAAAATACCAAATAATAATAATAAAAAAAAAGAAAACAATGGTTAGCATGAAGAAAACATCGACACACCACCTGACATTAAGTGCACACGTTCTAACAAAAACAAAAACAAATGGTAGTAGCAAATGTACGTAAACCTTCACACTTTCTTTGTTTCTAAGCAAAACTCTGGTTTCAAACAGAAAAAAACACAAGCCTCTGCAAGGATAATATGAATGTTTGAATGAATCCATAGTCGCAAGGAAAACATGACCAACTGTTATGTGATTTTGATATATCAGAAGAGTAATTGCTGAATGTCAAGCCAAGTGCTATTGCATAAAATGGTCTGCATTACCTCTCTATAATTTCGGCGTACCACCTCCTAGGTTTTACAATAATTGCACTAGTATCTAGATACTCCAAGCCTGTTTTTTTCTCTCCTTTTTTTCTTTTGGCTCTTTGGGGGTTTATTGTAACCCCTGTAAGTAATATGGAATAAAAACCACAAACATAAATGTGAGGATTGTACATGTTTTCATATTCTGTCTTTAATATCAGCTACATCAGGGATCCCGCATTCACGTGAACTGTAGGCCTATTCTCAATAATATTAAGCCTGTCATGGTTACTTTTACATCATACATAATGTATAATGGAGAGAGAGAGAGAGAGAGATACAGAGCGAGAGAAACCACTGTGTGTGTGTGTGTGTGTGAACGTGAGAAAATTGTGATATGCGATTGATGCCCTTTCTGTAGTCCAACGAGTCCATAAGTTACATAATAATAAAACTATATTCCGTACACACAAATTGACACCAGTGCATTTTCAAGTTGGCCACGCCGGGGCTCCAATCGAGAGGGGAGGGGAGGGGCAGGGGAGGATGGTGCCCGGCCTGGTGCAGGGCTTTGATAAGTGTGTGTGTGTGTGTGTGTGTGTGTGTGTGTGTGTGTGTGTGTGTGTGTGTGTGTGTGTGTGTGTGTGTGTGTGTGTGTGTGTGTGTGTGTGGCGGGGGTGGGGTGGGGTGGGGTGGGGTCTGGGGGCACGCAGCAAGAGGATCCGGTGAGGGCTGGGGAGGAGGATGGAGCTCCTCACCACAGGTGGGTCTCTCTAATCTCCGCAATCACCTGGCTGGCTTTCTGCAAGGCCTGTGGAAACAAGCAAAACATAATTTGGTTTTATGCTGTTGTAATGCATTGACTGTTGTCACGTTCATAGTACACCACACACAGGAAAAAGAAAGAAACAAATGCACTGAACAACTGCACAACACTAATCTGCAATCCCATAAAGGTGTACAATGAAAGTACGAGACAGAAACACAGAGCAATAAGTACAAAGGCTCATCTGTGTAAGGTGCAGGATTTAGTATAAACCCTCAAATTTAAGAAAAGAATCCAGAAACGCTGTGTCTGATGAAGGTCTAGTGAACGAATGCCAGTCTCAGAAATGTCATTTTGCATAGTGTGTGGGCTCTTCTTTTTTTTCCGAAAACAAAAAGTCTAATAAGTGTAATTCATTGATTATCAGCAATATGAATTGACCTTGAGCATGTCAGCAGCTTCGTTGCGGCGCTGGGCCATGTCCTCTGACTCCGTCAGCAGGTCGTCCAGGAGGCCGGACTTGTAGAGCTGGCCAACCAGCTCGCTCTGCAGGCTGTCCTTGACGTGGTTGACCAGGAAGTGCATCACGGCTTTTGGCACACTGCAACACGGAAGTGGAGGAGGACAGTCAGGGAGAGAGACCCAAAAGTCACAAAATGTAGATTTCATGTAAATGTACTTGGTTCTACGCAAAGGCTGAGATGAAAATTCATAGGCTGCATACACTTATCCTAGTTTCCAGACCACACTTAAAACAAAATTAAATTGAAGAAATTGATTTAAAAAACAAAATTAAAAAAACAAGCTGATGGTTTAAAAAAAAAAAAGGCTCACAAATGCAACATAAACACACCCAAAAGCAGAAGGCTGTACCTGTCCTGTATGTTTTTACGGACGATGAGGAAGTAGGACTTGATGAGCCTCTCGATGACCTCACAGTCTCTCTGTTCCCGTGCCGACAGCTTCCTAGCAACCGGAACAGGCTGCAAGCAGAGCCACAAGAGAAAACTTTTATTCCCAGATGAATCCTGCTGAGAATCCACTCGCCTCAAGTTTACTGAAGGTTGTTTAAAAAAACCTCACTGAACAAATTCTCTGCAAATGTCAGTAAAGGTCCTTCAACTCCTGTTGTTCTTTTCAACTTTAAAAAGATCCTAAACAATACTATTACCCACATGGCAACATGCATCTGGCCAATATTATATCAAGATGTTCCAATTCCCATGCTCAGGGGAGCAGGATGTGCAACTTTGATGAGCATTCAGTTGAACTAATTTCTAGCAATTAGCAATTCCTTCCTTTTTTGGACTTGGCACACATTTGACATGAGTACACAATGGTTTTAACAGGCTCATCCAACCCACCACGTCTAAGAGGTTGACTGCGTGGCCTTTCTGGGGGCTGGCAGGCTGTGAGGCCTGTAGTTTGGCTCTGTCGTCCTGAAGGCCGTCCTCCTTCTTTAGCATTCCCCTCCAGTTCCCCGTGCCTCCATCCTCTCCCTGGGCTCCCATGCCCGCCTGCGAAACAAACACAACGTGTCAGACGTGATGCTCAGCTATAACAAACAGGACACTCGGTGCCTTGAGTGTAGAAAATTCACAAACATGCATGGTTAGGGAAAAAAACAGGGTTTAGAGAGAGTAAGGACAAATCCAAACCATTCCCCTGTCCATTATTTAGTTACTGCATTTAATGCATTATGTGGCAAGTCAGCTAATACAACTTGCAACATAGAGGACACTTTAAAAGACGCTTTTATGCTTTGGGCCTTTATTGGACGAGAGCGTACGAGAGCGTGGAAGGAAAGTACTGGTGGTGAGAGATGGGGAAGGATCGGCAAATGACCTCAGGTCAGAATCAAACCCAGATGATGGGTACACAGTACGGCGCCTTTGCCTACTGAGCCACGGCGCCCTCATAAAAGGTATCGTATCTTTGTTTCAGCCAGATATGAAACAATGGTGATTTCAACTGACACACGTCTACTTACAGACACATAGAAAAAGAAATGGGTAATCCCAAAGTGTCTGATTTCACGTGAAATGACCCAAATCCGGGGAGCCTGTGGCGCAGCGCTAACTAAGCCCCCCACATTTGGGCTTGCATGCCCATGGGGATCCCGCTTCGAGTCCGACCGGGGTCATTTTCCGGCCCTCCCCCATCTCTCTCTCCCAATCATTTCCTGTCTGTTCTCCACTGTCCTGTAATAATAAAGTCCGGAAGGCCCCAAAAAATACTTGGATTTTTTTTTTTTTTTTTTATCCATACACACAGCGGGCAACTTTTCTCGGTCGATCACTGATTCCCCATCTAGTCATCGCTATTATGAGACCAATAGTTCAACTATAGAGACTTTTTAAACTGTCCAACTTGTTGTCAAACTATTTTTCTAAGTCCAGAAGAAGACAAATAAGCACAACAGATAATACTTTAAAAATCGCTGGAATCGTAACCAACACATGGTTCTGCAGCTAACATATAATTGAAGAGCCTTTTCAGATGTCCACAGTGGCGCCACAAGATTAGATAGATGAGCATCATGCATGCACCAAGCATTATAACCACATAATTCAGACCACACACAAACACACTCCTGTATCAGAGGTTCAAAAGGTGGCAATGAAGACATTCCTGACAGGTTAACCATGCAAGGGTGGAGGAAGGAGAACCCTTTGGGATTGCAGATAGTTGAAATTCATAATAAAAATAGTATCACAATTCAGAAGAACTACAATAACTAGGGGTTAAAGGTTGTGACTCTGTTCTGTTGTGAATTTGCATGCAGGGTGGATGTGAACAATGCAGGCAGGGCAACAAGTTCAACAAGTTCACCAAACAAAAGCTTTGGGGTGACGCCAACACCTACACACAAAAGAATAAACATGCGCTCCATGACAACCGCAAAAAAAACAACAGTTCAAAAGCTACAATGTCTCAGACTGAAGTGTTTCCACTCATTCATTATATGGTTCACAATGGCTACATTTACATAACGTTTTTAATTCCAAATTAATAATTCAGAATTAAATAGTACCCTTTGATCTTTCATTTAATTCCGAATTGTGACGGTTTCAAAGCGGAATTGAGCTTTATTTAGAAGTAAAGTGAGTCAATTCGGAATTAAATGTCCCATGTAAACGTAGCCAGTGTAGTGCAGCAGTGCAGCTGCACTGACTGACTCTCTACATGGTGCATTATGTAGTGAATGACTATGTGAGTATTTATGGTTTGCCCACTCACTCTTTGTTAAACCATGCCAAGGACACTACTGAGATACTGTCTGCAGCACACAACGATGCCAATTACTATTTAGTACTAGAAGGTCCTCAGATGTTGACAGGGAAAAATAAACTAGTAAAAATGTGAAATGTAAGCACTGCAGTTAATGGCACCCAAAGTGGTAGTTGGGCTAAATACTGCAAACGTGGGGCCATTAATGGTGCATTCCCCAGAGAGGTAGTACCTTCCTAATAGGCAACAAGGAGTCAGCTACCTCCCACTTGAAAGCGTTCCAACCAGCAAGCTAACCAAACTACAAACATGAAGGGACAAAAATACATATTCACTTCTCAAAGATGTCAGCAATGTAAACAATGAGGTGTAAACAACACCATGCGTTTTTTTCATGTAGCAGCATTTCATCTTTGTAAGAGGCAATGCCAATAACTACACCTTAGAAAGGTTCATGCATGGGCGGTTTTGCAACTTTTAACCTGTCCAAATCAACTCTATTTGTCCATAGAATGGTGATAAAGTAATGTGCAACATAAACTATTCCTAACACTGTGCGCTGCCATTGCTGTGATGACATCACGATTGTCAATGGCACGAAGTCTGTTTCCTTCGCTTTTGCCCCAACTCGCGACCTGAACATTCTGCTTCAACAGAATTTCCAATGCATTTCAGCAAGTAGGAGGTCAGAAACATCCCATCTCCCAACCCTGGGGAATGCACCAAAAGACATGCTTGCATTGCAGGTGCTTGTCTGGTTTATATCAACTACAGGCCCCACACACACACACCTTCATCAGACCCTCGCCCTCAGCAGAAGCCAACTGCTCAGTGGGGGACTGGCCACCTGGACCCTTAAGGGACTGGACGAGAAACGTGGGAGAAGAGAAAAGAGAAGAAAAGAGATGAAGAGAAAACAGATAAAAGGAGAAGACGGCGAAGAGACAGCACAACACTGAAAAGAGTGGGTCAAAAGAAACTATTCTCTTAGTCGGACATCCGAGCATTTCTCACGTTATCACCAATAATCAGGCGGGCGCCATATTCATTTGGGGGGAAATACAGCGGAATTCTCAATGAATTTCACAAGTGGATGTTCTTATTTCAATTTTGAAATGTAAAATGTGTTAAGTGGCAATGAATGAAAAAGAACATAAATTGCCGGGACATGGTGGGGGGAAATTGGACTTGATTGCTATTAAAATTTAAATGTACCCCAGCAGGTTTGAATTGCTTGAAGAAGGTCAGTAGACCGAAACGTTGCATTAAACCATGCAAATGTGAACAGTGTGCGGGAGCTTTCTTTGATCTAACGTTGGTGACTTTGGGGTTCCACTCCTACGCACCTGACCAAGGAGGTGTGCAAGAAAATCTTCACTTACTAAATGTACCCCAACAAAATCACTGTATGTGTTGTTTATGTCACCACTGGTGCTAATGTAAACCAAAATGATTAACGTAGACTACGGCCACAACACTGGCTTGTCATATTTGCTATTTCACATGGTGGGAGAGAGCAACACTACAGATGACCACAGGAAGTTTGGGGAAGAGTTTACTAGCCGCTTATTGACATGACGCTAAATGAAACACTTTGCTCTAATAGGCGCTGACGTAAACAATTCCACCATTTCAACATGGCTGCGCCCTTGCTACGCGATAGTGACAATACGCCGACTTACAGAATAGCGACACAATCGTCCCAAGACGAGAGATAGAAACAGCCATGCATCTTGTCTCATTCTGAAACCAAGTCCATATGTCATAGAGTGTGTCATCTATTGACGTCTCAAAACAAAGAAGTGAAAGTGAAACAGTGAACACACCAAAAAAAAACTAAAAGGGAAGACAAAAAGGTGTAGGTGGTGGGTTGGTACCTTGTCCCGCGGAACAGCTGAAGGCAGCTCTCGCATGCGGTTACGTCTTTGTTCCTGCAGCACACGTTTGGAAGGTGTGTCAATACACACACAAACACGTCAGTTTACATTCAACTCGAATAACACACACACACACACACACACACACACACACACACACACACACACACACACACACACACACACACACACACACAACAGCATTATTGGCATGGTCCACAATCTCAAACTCACCTCAATGTTATTGTTCATCAGGCCACAAGCATCAGCAAAATCTGGGTGCTTAGTGTTGATGTACGCCAACTCAATGGCCACCAAGTTGTGAACCTATTGAACAGGCAGATGGGCACACATCAGTAATTACTGGTGGCTAGTCTCCTTTACAAACAACAATGCAATGAAAATGACAGGACATTGGTTATGCAACATCCTGTTCCAGTGGATTGAAGACACAAACTCACCATGTCATTGGTGACCGGTAACCTTTTCCTGAGAAGAGAAGTCACCACTTCCACAATGGCATCGTGAAGTTTTGGGAACCTTAATAATTCCTATATTGGGGAGAAAGAAGACATACATACTTGTAATTTAATGAAAATTGGTTCAACAGGTTCAACAGGAAAGCAGGTAAAAAAGGGCAAAATGACGAGGACAAAATTATTAGCCACATTACCATCAATGGTCAATACAGCACAATTTAATTGGCAACAGGCTCCTTGATTAGTTGTTAGCTAGGTTGGCACACGTCTACCTAGGGATTTTGGCCCATTTCTCCATTGCAAGTTATTCTTGCTGATCCAAATTGCATGGACATTTGTCAAAGGCTCTCAATAGGATTTAGGACTGGACTCTGAGTAGACCATTCCAGTATCATGTTTTCAGCATCTTTGAAAATCCCCTGAAATAATTTAGATGTTGCTTTGGGTTATTATGTTGTTGGAAGACCCAGAAATCCAGATCCAGACCCAGGCTCCCTGTGTCTGAGGCTGTGAAACAGCCAAACAACTTAATGCGCCCACCACCATGTGTAACTGCACTTAATCTCATCTGACCTAAGAATCCCTATAAACCTGTCTAGATGATTGTTACCGACCTAGCATCATCGGAGTTTTTCAAGAAAAGCAGCTGTTGGGCTTGCCATCATATTGGGCTTCCCAGTAGAGCCACCTTATTAAAGATGCCAAGAGAGTCCAATTGAGGCTAGCCTGTGAACATTTGAAAGTCAAAAATGAGTTTTGAAACTCTCTGCTTTGATCTGATGAGATTCAATTGCACCTGCTTGGATGCATGAATACTGCTTCTGTTAGGCGAAGAAAGGGATTGGCCTTAAACCTTTATAACACGGTTTTCAAAATTAAACATGGTAATGGAGGTATCCCTCTGTGGCAGCTTCAGTCACAGGAAACCTTGTTTGGGTGTACGGCACCAATAAAAAAAGAGGACTATGAATCGTAACCTGCGTGCGATTTGTAGGGGGGGATGGGGGGGATTGTCCCCCCTTCTGCTCTTGATATCGCCACTTTTTCGACATGATTTTATCATAGTTCAATGTAATTCCATTGATATTGCTTACAATCTGAAACATATCCCCCCTTCTGGTTTTCCGACAAATTGCACCCTGATCGTAACGATATATATTGAAGGAAACCATGCAGAAATATGCTCATATTAAGCTAAGGTCTTCTCTGGGTCTTCCAATAGATAATAACCCAAAACTTACATCGACATTAGTCCAAATGTTCTTTCTTCAAGGATACCAAAACCATAAACACGGAGTGGTTCAGACCTCAATCCTTTACATAATCTTAGAGGGTTGCCGAAAATGAATGTCCGTGCTCAACATCCATGCAATTGTGAAAGTGAAGTGAAAGCCCATTGGGAAACTCCAACTCCCATTGTCATTGTGACACAGCACGCCACAGCACACAAGTGAACACTGCACACTGCACACAACGAAATTGCATTTATGCCTCACCCGTGCAAGGGGGCAGCCCTCAGTGGCGCCCCATGGGGAGCAGTGCGGTGGGACGGTACCATGCTCAGGGTACCTCAGTCATGGAGGAGGATGGGGGAGAGCACTGGTTGATTACTCCCCCCACCAACCTGGCGGTTCGGGAGTCGAACCGGCAACCTCTGGGATGTAAGTCTGACGCCCTAACCGCTCACCCATGACTGCCCGGCTTTGGACCAGCTTAACAATTTGCAATGGAGAAATGGGACAAAATCTCAAGGATGACATGTGCGAACCCAGTTAACAATAAATCAAAGAGCCTGTTGTCAATTGGTTCATAAATGGCACTGCATCGACTATTAATGATCAGTGGGACTAATAATTCATATGACATAACATTTCATTAACTGGGCAAAGACAATTTATATTAGTCACATTTGTATTTTATTCACTTGGAACTTTCTTCAATAATTAATAAAAAAATGTGTATGTTGGATGCATTCATGACAGCCTGACTATCGCCAGCAATTAGATCCTTCTTAGTTCATTGAAGCACTCTTACAGTGGTTGTCCAAGACCTGCAATGGAATCACTCGTTGGAAAGGCATCCCTTGCTGAAATACCACTTTGTTTGCAGACATTGGTGCGTCTTTTTCGCTTGGCACTTTCTGGTGCTGCCAAGGAAAGCTCCTGCATCTGAGAAACACAGGTATCAATCTCGGAGCTGTTAGCACTCTCACCGACGGGATTCAGAAGGTGCAGGGTTCTACACTGCGAGCGCATGTCTTGCACTAACTGACTGTTTCGTCGGACCAAATCGCTCCGTCGCCTCAGCAGTGTTGATAGTGTGTCCAGCGGCCTGGGAGAGAGCTGAGGGGGTAGAGGCAGGCCATACGGCTGCTGCTGATGACATCTCCTGGAAAGGGGTGGGAGGGTCCGCTCACAACGTGGCCGCATATGCTGAATGCTGCTGTGCATGCTGCTGTGGTCCCGATGCCGGGAGCCAATGTCACCCTGGCCAAAACCATTCTCCGTTGCTGGGCGCAACTCTGGGACAAATGCATTATCCAGAAACGTGGAGAACTGATTTGTCATCTCGCAAACTCTCTGCTGCATCCTCCGGTTCTGTTCAAGTATCCGCTCATATTGTTTGCGGTAGTCCATACCGCTCAGCTAAGCGCCTCACCAAAAGATGGGGGCAGAGTAGAAGGCAGTAGGCCTGTTGGGTGAAAAGTAGTGCTAGTATGTCCTACAACTGGAGAAGAGTAAACTGTCCATGTCATAGACGCTTTAGGTTCCACTGGAAAATTATTCCACAGCTCATGATTGTGATGTCATAATTCCAATCTCATCTTGGTCAACAAAAAGGGAAAAAAAGTACATCAAAACGTTGCAGCTGTTCCCTGCAGCCTGTCAGATAGATTAGTGTGTGTGTGTGTGTGTGTGTGTGTGTTGAACACGTGTGCTGTAGTTGCTTTATAACACAAATGTTGCCGTTGTTCCTAGGAGGTTCTCAGATTTGTGTGTGTCTGCCTGTGTGTCTGCCTGTGTGTCTGCCTGTGTGTCTGCCTGTGTGTCTGCCTGTGTGTCTGCGTGTCTGTCTGCGTGTCTGTCTGCGTGTGTCTGCGTGTGTCTGCGTGTGTCTGCGTGCGTCTGTGTGCGTCTCCGTGTGTCTCTGTGTCTGTCTGTGTGTCTGTCTGTGTGTCTGTCTGTGTGTCTGTCTGTGTGTGTGTGTGTCTGTCTGTGTGTGTGTGTGTGTCTGTGTGTGTGTGTGTGTGTGTGTCTGTGTGTGTGTCTGTGTGTGTGTCTGTGTGTGTGTCTGTGTGTGTGTGTCTGTGTGTGTGTGTGTCTCTGTGTGTGTTGTACAGTACCTGTGTGCTGTAGTTGCTGCAGTGCTGGATGATCCTCTGCATCTCCTCGTGGACGAGCTCTACGCAGCGCAGGCTGGGCTCCTCAAGACGCTTCACCTGCCTTTTCACCAGCAGCTCAAACGACACCTCTGGCACAAAGAGCGCAGGACGTGGGCCCTGTACACACATACATACATACACACACACCAGAATCAGGCAGCTGGCCATTTTGCGCAAAATGTTTGTTTGTTCGGTCTATTGGCCATTAGGCAAGAGATATATACAGCTCCAGGCCACTTTATTAGAATATCATGAAAAAGTTTATTTATTTCTATAAGTCCATCAATAATGTTAAACTGTCATGGAGTATAGCTTCATTGCCCACATTTTGAACTATTCCAATCATTCATTTGTTTACTTTTACACATTTTGGCCTTCCAAAAAAACATGAATTGGTGAATTCACATTATTAGAATATTATAATAAAAATCAGTTTTCGTTCAATACTTGGTTAGGACTCTCTGTCTTAAATCACTGCCACTATGCGGTTAACATTGAAGTCAATGGCAAAAGCATTGCATGGGAGTTATGGGAGCCCAGATATCCTTGATGCTTTGCTGTCAGCTGTTCTTGTTTGTTGATCTGGTGACCCACACTTCACTCTTCAATATACCCCGAAGAATTCCATGCCAGGTTTTGGTGCTTTGGTGGTATGGACATTCTAACGCACCAGAAATAAAACCCCATTCATTTCCCTACCGTGGCATTCCGGATTGCTGTCAGCACATCGATGGTGGTGAGCCCACCAAGGGGGTCCACAGACTCCAGCGTCCTCCCAAAGGTCTCGTGGAAAATGTAGCAGATTCTTGCACCCCCGCAACTGCAAGCAACAATAATCCAGCCAAATACATTAAAGCCTATAGAAGTCAGTTGGGTCAATAGTGTAGTGTAGTCAGTCTGTTGTGTTTTCTTAGTCATGTGCTGTGTAGCACTGAAATAATTATTATAGCAAAGTGTTGTTTTTCCTGAGACACTGTGCCTTCCCATTGGAGGTGAACGTCGAAATGGAAACTGACGGCAACAACAAAGGAATGCAAAAGCTAATAACCAGAGGTCACTAGTCACTTCTGTATGTGATAGCATTGTGCAGGATATGTGGTCCACGCTCTTGAAGTCCTTTTTGCCCTTAGAGTTTAGAGCCATCTATTGTTGCCCTTTCTTTACAGTGCTCTTTTGGGGGTTGGAACAAGCGCAAAGGATTTCCAAGTGCAAGGCCGACATGTTATTTTGTTGGAAATCAATCACTAGGGTCATTTCACGTGAAAGCAGACACTTTGGGACCCGACCGACACAGATTTCAATCATACAATCAAATTCACATTTTGAAGGTTGTTGTATTCCATGCTGTTTGTGTACTTTGTAGAGCCAGAAAAGAGCTTTCAAATAACACCACAGACACCTTTTTGTGACTTACATGGACTGATATATGATGACTGATATGTGTCAGGTTCACACAAATGCAGTTCTGGGGTGCTACCTTGCTACTAAACAGGCACAGCAAGTATGATTGAAATCTGTGTCGGTCGGGTCCCAAAGTGTCTGATTTCACGTGAAATTACCCACAAGTGCCATGTTTTTCCATCCTGCAAGGTTTTTAATCGCAGCAATCAAATCAAAGCAAAAAAGGCAAAACTCACAGTTCAGCGGTCTCTATGTATTTGGCCGTGCCCTCGATGGTGTTGCAGTACTCGGTGGCGAACTTGGTGATGAGCTGGAGCAGTGTGGCACTCTTGTCCTCCACGGGCTCCCCGTAGCTGCTCAGAAGGGACTGGTACTGTGCCGCCAGCACGTTGATCCGGGTCTTCAGCTCCGGCAGGCAGTCGCGAATGTGATGCATCAATAACCTGACACACAGATACAGGGATTAATTATTGGTGTCCACCAATTAATCTTTTGTTTTTTTCTTTAACAATATATTTTGGGGGGCTTTTATGCCTTTACTATGATAGGACCGTGTGAGCAAGGGACTGGAAATTAGTGGGAGGGAGAAATGGGGAAGGATCGGGAAAGGACTTCAGGCCGAACTCAAACCAGTGTCCCAGGATTAATTGTATGGCAACTTAGTCCACTGTGCCCCAACCTTTTTTGGTGTTGTTGTGTAGCATTGACATGTTTTCCTATGAGACTTTTATTTACAAGACGATTCATGAAGGCTTAATGCATTCATACAGCTTGTTTAGTACCCAGGCTCATTTGCATAGCCATGACTGGACTCCAAAGGCATTATAATGCTATTTCATAGGACATATTATAAGTTGAAGTGTCAACTGTGTTTGAGTATAGTACTGTGAATAGAAGATTGATGTAAAACGGTGTGAGGACGTAGGTACCTATTTAATGTCCTGGCCAGATATTTGGTGCCGTTTCTGTTAGCGAGGGAAGGGTATTTCTTCTGCAGGAAGGCATGCTCATCACGGATAGCATCAGCGACTGATTTCTTATTGTTGATATCAAGTTGGCTCCTGAAAGAAAAATGACAAGGTGTCAGTGACCAAAAAAAGGCAACATGTGCCAGAGGAAAAAATCAAAACACCAAAAATCAGTAACTAACATTCTCAATCTACAAGAAATCAGATAATTTTCAAGATGGTATGTTTTTTACAATTCTTCAAGAATCGCATTCTCTCTTAGGAATACAACTACATGCAGATATTGACACGCCATTTACAAAAACAAGGCAGTAGCCAAGGACACATGGAGATTTGGGGAGCTTGAAGGTGCTTGGCAGGTTGCTTTCCAGGTGCGTGCCTCACCTGTTGACTACTCCGATTAGCCCCAGCTTGACCGGGATCACACGCCCCATCAGCACGTCCATGGCATCTGTGCCAGCGTCCATCAGGTCCAGCTTGGTCACTACGGCTAACGTCCTCCGGCCTGTCGACGGACAGACAGACAGACAGACAGACAGACAGACAGACAGACAGACAGACAGACAGACAGACAGACAGACAGACAGACAGACAGACAGACAGACAGACAGACAGACAGACAGACAGACAGACAGACACACAGACACACAGACACACAGACACACAGACACACACACACACACACGAAAAAAAAGGAAGACAAAAAAAACAAGTCCGACAGGTGTAGAAAGATGAGTCTGTCAAACTATGCCGCCTTGTGGACACAGGAGGGAATTACAATTAAAGAGTGTATTTCAGATGGAGACAGACAAACCGACGGACGGACGGACGGACGGACATACCCTCTTATAGAGATGCTAGGACACATCTAAATTCACCAATGTGGTTGAAACTCCATCGGAAGGAGTGGAGCAGATCCAAATAGTGGTCATGAATAGACTCGATTTAGGGGTCCTCTGCTACTCTACTCTCATGAGCATATTCAGCAAATATTTCCTGAAAATGACCACCACTGAGAAGATAGGACAAGAGAAGAGAGAACTCACCATCAGGGTCCACCTCCCTGGCCACTTTGAGGGCCTCGGAGGTGGCCATGTCTGTGTTGGCTGCCGTCACGGCCAGAATGATGCTGTTGGGGTTGCTGATGTACTTGAGGATCAGCTCCCGGATCTGGAGCTCAATGTCTTTGGGCTGGTCTCCTACAGGCACCTACATTACAAACAGAGAGAGTAGATAAGAGAGAGGTTCCATTGGCCCATTGTTTCCGGGTTCTATTGTCGCAAGGGAAATCCCCCTTTAGGCAGACCTAGGCAGACCTAAGGACTGTTCTATTCATTCTAGGAGCATTATGACACGCTCCTTTAGGCAGACCGGAACCTGGTCACGTTAGGTGCCCATAGAAACCTATTATGTTAGCATATCTCTATATACTTAAAGAATCTCTGGTACAAACACACACAACTGCTGTGTGAACCACATACAGAAGCCAGTGCGCTGGTTCCAATCTGAAGTGGACACCCTCGCAAAATTTGAGGGTACTTTGTTGATCCTAATGTACACGTAATGCACAGTTTGTTGTTCAGACAATACAAACACATAGGACAACCGCGTATGATGCAAAAATGACATTGTGATTCGGCACTGTTGTAACCATATGGTGTTGGATTACCTTTGTGATGCCAGGCAAATCTACAAGCGTCAGGTTCACAACATGAGGGGAGAAGACCTTCAAGTGGATAGGTTCATCACTGATACCCTACAGAACAAGAAGACAGCAGATTAACTTAACCGTCCAACAAAAAAAAACATTGTTTAAATGTGACCAGGTGAATTGATTTAGAGTAGGCCTTTAACTAAAACAACTATTGGAGCAATGCATTGTGGTTACTAGCTGTGTGACAAGACAGGCCAGTAGATCTAGTTGATAAGATTGACAGGAGGAGAAAGGTCATACCTTATTAGTGCCAGAAATTCTTTCCGTTTCATTTTCGATTTCTTGCCTGATTTCATCGAATTCTGTGTAAATCTAGAAGACAGTGACACAGACAAGTTTTATTACAGTAACATGGTGTTTCTTTGTAGATGATGCTATATCCATAAAATCCTATTACTGAGTTTGCATACGTGTCCTTTTATTCTTTATTGCATACACTGAGACTTTCAAGTGAGACTTAAAATATTACTGTGCTGTTTATAATAACAACAAATGTTCCATTTTCTCTTCTTACTTTCATTTCTCAATCCTCATGTGCAGTAGAGCAAAGTTTATATTATAACTCTGTATCAGTGCTATATATAGGTCACATTGTGTATTGAAGCATGAGGTTGGCTGCAGTGCAGCCTCAGAGCGTTTGCACACGGCACCTTGGTGCTCTGTGCTCCACAAAGATCGCCCACTAGTAGATTAGCTGCTGCCTGTTCTCACAGACACGTTTAGTGGTGTCTTTGAAGACAAGGCCTCAAAGAGACACTTAAAGAGGTTACTCGGGTTAAAATAATAATCCCATTCACAGGCCTAATTAGTCAGTGTAACATTGCTGTTCACAAAACAATGCATTATACTGTTTAAGGTAAATGAAAAATGTTGGTGGCCTAAAATTGTACCTTATTTTTGGTGTGTAAGAATTTGCCCCACTCGTCGCCATCAATACCTTTTGGAAGAAAAAAACACATGAGTGGCTGTCTGTACAAATATTCTACAATATCACGGACGGGAGGTCCGCAACACCAACATCACCGTCATCAAAGCTACGGTCTCTTGGGGAAAAAACTGCTGATTTGTTCAACTTGTTTGTTGTTGTTTATTGTGTTTCCCTAAAGGGAGAGCAATCCTGTTTACAAGTTCATTGCTGAACAGACGAACAGTGTGACAAAGGGATTACTATCATACAGCGTCTGTGACTGACAGGCCAAAGCGCGGTGCATCATAAAAGGGAAAAAAAAACCAGTAACACTTCATAATAGCACATATTTTACAGCTTTAGTAGCACTTAGTAAGTAATTTATTGACAATCAATACATGATAAACTATTTCAAAACATTTACAAAAAATATTGGTAAATGATTAAGGAAAACAATGTTAATACGGTTATTAATTATACACACATTGTGTGTACACACAAGAAAACCTGCTAACGGTTAAACAGCGGAGCGAGAATACTGCTCTGGATGAGTTTGCGCACAGGACACTTCTACATCCTTTGGTGTCATCTCTTTTGCTCTTCGGAGGCCAAATTTACAGGACTGCTGTGGCTGTCTAGTACACGCATCACAAGCATTTGTTAAGTTTTTTTTTTTAATCAAATTAGTGCATAATGTACTGTTATTGTAAAAGTTCATATATTATTCATTTGGTGTTAATAAAGCTTTAAAATATCTATCATCATGAAGTGTTACTAGACAAAGCTACTCTAGATACTGGGATTTCTTCTTTTGTATGGGCCTCACTCACTACATTGGGGCTACAGGGTTGCACAGAGCACATGACTGCAGTTAGATGTTTGTGATTAAAATAAACAGGAGAGGAGTTCTTTTTTTTCCCTGTGTACTGAGGGCCAATGAGCACAACAGTATTTCAGTCCAAACATTTCCAGTCCTGTTTCTCCACTGACTTGTGGGTTTAGAGATTTCACAGCATTAGTGAATCAAAATTCAGAATGTTTTGTCTGCTTATTGACCTTAGTGAAGCTAGGCAACTACAACTACCAAGTATTAAAAAACAAAAACAAAAAGGGGAGTAGATCTAAAAGTAATGGTTGCACGATGAGGGGAAATAAATTCAGGTCAGTCCAAAGCCGCTCAGCGCAAGCCAAATAAGGGGAAGGGGGGAACAAAAAAAGGGAGACCTTTGAAAATGCGTCTATTTTTCCGCACTTTGGATTCTGCAGTTCGAGAGAGATGACAAGAAGAAAGAAAGGTTAAGCCAGGCACAGCCAGAGCCAAGTCAGGGTTTCCCCCAGCACTTTATAGTTAGGGCGGCCACATTGACAACAGACATCTCCCACTTAGACTAGGCCCCTGAAAAGATACAAATTGTATAGAGCAGAAGTCATTTCTAAAGTTGCTTCACAAAAATTGCATAAACTATTTATATTTGGGGGGAGGGGGGGTTCGGATAATATTTCATATGAAACTGTACAAACATAGCCTCTCCAATGAGGATAGACGCATCTCTGATACGCTAACCCACCACCAGCCTTGACTAGCAAATGCGGGAAACACTGCCTGCATACAATGAAGTATACACAAGGCTCTTGGTCTGGCTGTTCCCTAAATGACACCACATGTAGCCAGAGCCATATGTGCGTACAGTATGCAACTCTCTTTGTCATCCTGGCATCTCAAAGGGTGAAAAGACAGGTCACACTGGTATCGTCTTATCTGCACCACCCTCCCTGGGCTCACTTCAACTGAGCCGCTCTCTTAAGACATATATGTGGCCTGAGAGACATTCCTTATGAACAGGGCGACTAAGATGTGCCACACTGTCCACTTTTGGACACAGCAACACAGTGATGGAAGACGTCTCCATCAATAAATGACATGTGTGATTACGCAACAGTTTGAATATTTACACAGATGCTATAAAGCATTTAGGAACTTCAGTTGTTCTGTGAATTTGAAATGTGCATCCCAAAATACACACAGACAGAAGAAGCACTGTTCTGTCCTTGGTCACAGCTGACCGGCAGAGGCCTCAATTCAGGGTTCAGCGAGTAAAAAGCCCTGACTTGACTCACTAGGTAACTGCTCTGTCAAGTGCTCATTATGATCCGCTAACTCAGAGCAGGTTGGATCAAATTTGTGTCAGGGTTTTTTTTTTTTACCATCTGAACCCGGAACTGGCACCTCTGCCAAGGCGCTTAGAGACCACTCAAAACATAGCAAAGCAGTGGCATGAGAATGGGGTCCTGCATGTTGTGCAGTGTGCTACCATTTTCCTCGCCAGTCTTCCGCCGATCCTCTGGGTCAACATGGACCAGCTGTAGGATTAAGGGCCTGCGAGTGACGACGCCAGTGCCACGCGGTAGCACGTCTCTGCCAACCAGGCTTTCCAACACCGAGCTTTTCCCACTGCTCTGTAAAACACAAGTACACACACACACAACACATTTATCATTTCAATCACACCCAAAGTTTCACGGAGTAGAGTTTAGCTCTACAGAGACAAGAAGAAGAGGTAAATCTTACACATTGCACCCATATTCAGTATGTTTCAATTAGTATTGCCAGGTCACTTGAGCACTATTGAAAACATGTAAGGTATTGACATACTGTGTACACCAACTACCCGTTTGCCCGTATGATATGATGATGATGTCTGACAGTCACAGTGGGATGCTTGGATGGCACTAGGCCACACAGACGGTGTACATCCTCTTAGCTTGGCATGGGATAGCCAAGAGCAAGCTGTCCCTTTAAACCCCTCATAGCACCAATATGCCTGATGCCTTCAAGACAAACAACTATTTTCCCCTTGAAAATGAATGCCATCACCCTGTGCACCAGTGTACTTGACATGTAATGCATTGTCAATTCAAAACACCCATACTTCAGTTCCGTGAGTGTGTACTGAAAGAATAAGATTGCAAACAATGTTTTCCCAAAATTCTTTGGCACAATACCACACTGCCCTACTTTATAGTGTGTCCTGTCCTTCACAGAAAGTGGTTATCCAATATGAACAGCTGTGCTTTTACGCATGCACACTCAGATGCTGGGGTACAGTGTCGCATCGTTCACAACTTGCTATGGTTAGCTATCTGTTGGCTAGTTGGTGTACAATTCACATCAGCAATGCTAAAGAATTGAGTTTTACACTGTCTGTAACTATCGCCGTATATACGCACGCAATCCCCTCATGGTGACTTCATAAAACCCCTTACAATAATGTGTACTTTTGTCAGTAAGTCAGAACACTGCAGATTCTTCCTGACCATGACCAGCTAGTTTGCGCTTAGCGAGTCATGTCAAGTGTCACGCAGACCAAGTTCACATAGAGCCTATAGCTGCTAACTGACGCACTTGTCAGTCACTACTTCACAAGACTGTTCAGCTGGAATGCGCAATAATACATTGGAGAGTCAGAATAATCTGTAAACGTTACACAAACAGCAATCAAAGGTGTATTATCGTCTCCACCAAATGTCAAACAATACATACAACCGTTAGCTAGCTGGTCCTTACCTGCGTCCCAACCACAGCTATTTGTGGCAGCTGAATTATGTCGGCTCCGACCGTATTGAAAACATCTTGGAGCTTGTTTATGACTGGAATAAGGGCCTCCATGTCTCCAGAAGTGGACGCCGATAAATGAATGGACTAGCTAGGAAGCTACTCTGCTATATACGGCACAAAGTCATCCAATGTCCCTCACAGCGCCACCATTTAATCAGCCCGGCCTACAACACTGCGTACTGCGTGCGGTGCATTCTGGGGCTCGAAGTTGTAATGTAGGCAAAATGAGCATCTCTAACCAACACAAAAACTACATTTCCAATGAAAATCTCTGTACTGAAAGGCGCAATGCAACTTATTTGCTTGCGCTACAGTTACTAGGGAGGTCCAAAATATTTTGATAGTCGACTCTTGTGTGTTGAGGTTTTTTTTTTTTTAAGATATAATGCAGCGGTCAGTGATTCATGTTGTGCACCAAATTAACTCACACAAAAGAGAAAAATATAATACTGGATTTTTATTTCTCATCCACCCCAAATTGTACACACCGGCTCCAACCTGCCAGTCTAATTCACACAAAACAAACCATCCACAGGATTCATATGCAAAGTGCTGAATGGGACAGAGCTGAGACTCAGCTGAGATTCAAAACACAGTTAAGGCCAGCCAGTAACAATGAAACTGCATCAGCAGTCATATCAGATGAGCCGCTGGCACTTAAAATATTGCACGTACATACAACAAAAAAATTGAGGTAAAAGGTGATATGTCAAAGAACACAGTATACATCCCCATTCACACACACCTACATACATACACACGGTTCAATATTGTGGTCCAACCATGGTATTGAACCATGATCATTGCTCAAGCAAGGTACAAGTTGGGATTACACAAGATGGGTTACATTCTTCTTATCTGCATCATGTTGGTACGTTACTACGGTTGTTGTTATTTTTGTTTTCCATAAAACATATACACACCATAACAAAAACACAAACTGGTAATGTTTTAAAATAATTGTGGTGAAAAAATGAAAAATAGAAACACAAACAACAAAACACAACAGAATTTCCAAAGTGCTGATCCATACTGTCAGTTGAAAGGGTCATTACCCATTGTACACAAGTCACAAAAGAGGGGGTAGGGACATTTTTATATATATAATGAAGTAGTTTGGAGTTTTCAAGGCTACTTTTAAAAACTGCTGCCTCATTGCTTTGTATGTGGAGATGGGAAATGACATACACATAGCATTTAGGGGCAAACAGTTTCACCTGTGTGGCATACAGCATTTGACAATAGAATCCAATTCACAGACAAAGGCACCTTTGTAACACATGATAAATGTTTGACCTAAACATAAACTCTATTAACTGCTGAGTAGTATTTCAGAGCACATCAGAGTGGCAATTCAGTACAAGTGTTGGGTCATTCAAAGTAACATCAGAAACAGGAATGATCTATTTAGATACAGTCTTCTCAAAACCAATCCATCAGACTTAAAAGATTAAATAAATGAGAATTGCTGGTTTAACTATGAAGCAAAACAATATAATTGATCAGCATATTATGCTGAAAAAGCTCTAATGTGCACTGTGTTTAATAAATTACTTACGTTGGTCAGCAAACTTGACAAAACTATATATGTATATATTTTTCATTAATTTCAATTTAGCAATTTAACAATTTAAGTACAGTTTTGGTTTCATATTCCATTTGTTCCTTCAGAACTATTGATGGAAATAAGTAACATTCAATTAGGTTAGATAACTTATGAGGGCAAAAAGTTTAAAGTTTAGACTGAGTTGGAAAGAACAAATTTGTGATTTTCACTTTCTTCGGATTATCTTACTTTACAGACTTGTGTTACAAAAACAGTAGTGTCATCTCACACACATTCGTACTTGGTGTTTTTTGTTTTTGTTTGTCACCTGTATAGCACTTCAGCAAAACTCACACAGGCCGGCATTTCTCTGGCAGAGTTGCTTATTAGGATATGAATAATAAATGCACCGTGACCAAAATACCCTCCAACCTTGTATCAGGCAGCTTATTTTTCAATTTTTCTACTACAAAGTACATTTCACTCAATCATCTCAAAAGCAGCAACTGCAATAACTTAGAAACGCCAATTGTGTCCCTCAAAGAGCTGAACTCCTCATGAAAAAAGAAAGAAACTGGGGTATCCATTCCCGCTTCGTGCCATCAGGAGGCAGTGCAGTCTGTGTAAGTGGTCACCATGTTCCCCCTGCGTTGCGTGACTGTCCTGCACTGCTGTTTGGCTGTGCCCTGGAAGCGGCTTTCGGGCCGATTGGAGTCTCTGTCAAAGGTAAACATCTTCTCCATGTCCTCGAACATGTCGTCGAAGAGTCCAGTGGCACCCCCTTCTCCGGCTGCTCCGAAGCCTCCCTGGAAGTGTCTCTTGAGGCGGGCGTGGGCCTGCTGGTGGGCCTGCTGATGGGCTTGCTGGTGAGCCTGCTGATGAGCCTGCTGGTGAGCCTGCTGATGAGCCTGCTGGTGGGCCTGCTGGTGGGCCTGCTGATGAGCCTGCTGGTGGGCCTGCTGGTGGGCCTGCTGATGAGCCTGCTGGTGGGCTTGCTGGTGGGCCTGCTGGTGGCTGCGGAGGTGCTCCTCAAAGTGGCGCCGGTGCTGCTGCTGCTGCTGAGACTGACGGCTCTGGGCATAGAAGTCAAAGTCTCGGAACATGTCGTCAAAGTCAAACGTCTGATGGTGGAAGTGTGGGTTGCGGCCTCCTCCTCCTGCTGTAGTGTCCTCGGTAAAGAAAGGGCTGTGGCCCATCTGGTCGTACTCCTGCCTCCTCTTCTCATCCGAGAGTGTTTCATATGCTGCATACAGAAAGAAGGTATATTTTACACTGAGAAAGCAGTATGTTACAAAGGTAGAATATGTTGCCCCCCCTGTGTACTGTGTGCAGATACTGGTACTGGTACACAATCTTAAAGAGGCCTATTGCAACTGCTACTGTGAAAATGGCAAAGCTGAATAAAATATTTTAATATATGTCGCACCTGAGTGTAAGTCACAGGACCAGCCAGACCATGAAAAATGTGCGACATAGTAAAAAAAAAAAAAACAGTAATTCTTGTGAAAGATGAGGACATTCTCCAACTTCAAATAATGTGTGGTTAGTATGAAGAGGGCAGAAACATGGCTGTGAGTCAGTGATGCATATAAGAGTGATGGTATGCCTGTCCAAAGTCCATCAGTGGCGGTAGCAGAGCCCGTTCTGTCTTTCCACATGAATAGACACAGTGTATAAGCCCAAGCACTCATTGCTTGTCCTGAAAAGGCATGGAACCAGAGATTCTTTAAGTATATAGAGATATGCCAATGTAATGGGCTGGTATGGGCACCTAACGTGACCAGGTTCCGGTCTGCCTAAAGGGGCGTGTCATAATACTCCTAGCATTGAATAGAACAGTCCTTAGGTCTGCCTAAAGGGGGATTTCCCCCCTCCCCCTTGCAATAATAGAACCCGGAAACAATGGGCCAATGGAACCTCTCTCTCTCTACTCTCTCTGATGGAACAGTATCCATGCGCTGTGAAATTGTATACTTCGGTGGTGCATAATTGATGCTTTACTATACTACTCACAGACAAAATGATTACATGCACATCAGTACCAATGTTTCCTCTAAGTTTTCATGTCTCTGAAAAAAATCACAAACTCCATGAGGTGTGCAAGTTGGTGTGGGTGACTGACGGTGGTGGTGGTGGTGGGGGGGTTCCTTTTCCCCCAAGGAATACAAAAAACTGTTGTTCTGTGGCATCAAAACAGCATTTTAAGGCGGCTTTGAAGGAAATTGATTCCCTCACTCAGTACTCACCCTCAGCGACTTCCCGGAACTTTGCTTCGGCGTCGGGACTCTTGTTCCTGTCAGGGTGCAGCTTCATGGCCAGCCTGTGGAAGGCCTTCTTGATCTGGCGTTCGGTGGCATCTTTGGGGACACCGAGGATGTCATAGTAGTCCTTCCTTGACAGGATAAGCTCTGTTATGAGCAAAATGCACACTGCAACCATCACTGCGCTTTGTGCTGTGGCCATGGTGTCAGCTTCTCTGGTCTGATGGGGGAATAAGAAAACACATTGATGAGCTGTCTGCTTGTGTTACCACATCAGTTTCAGAAATAGCTCTCAATGTCCCACATTTCTGATAGTCCAATTCAGAGATGCGCCGCTCAGACCTTTCATATCACTGTGATAAATGCATTTTGTAAAGTAACATCTCTGAAATCAGTATATGATAAAGACGATATATATTAGGACAATTTTCTGTTTAATGCGTTACAGACCATTTTTACAACAACAGTTGTATCTACCGGTAATCGAATCCATTGAATTGAAAGTATCTAATCTTATGTGACACGAATCCCAAACTAATAATAATACAGTGTGTTCAGCGGCTAGCAGCATCCTTTACGGTGTCTACCGTAGATGTCACTGGAGAATGGTCGCACTCGCAACCTTTTAACATTCTCTTTCCAGTAAAGAAATGAGTATAGCTGTAGTAATAGCTATGTGTTATATCTAAAATCATAGCATAGTACTCTAGTAGTCTACGTCTACGATGCGTCTATTACTTCATGGATGCAATAATCGGCACTCATTACATTAGTACCACAACGGGGAACTAATCGGTTGGGTGGCATACCCAGACCACATCTGACATAAAAGGTGTCAAGACAGACGGCATTACAAGTGGTAGTAGCTAGGTAGTAACTTGTGAACAGGGTCAGGTAGCGCGCTGTCGTTAGCTATCGGTGGTAGCTAATATGATACAACTGAACTGACGGACAAACAAATAAGACATTTGGCAATTAAATACCTTCTCTTGACATACGCGACATATTCTACACTTACCTACACAACCGGGACTGGGGAAGAATCGGTATTTCGTTGCTATCAATTAGAGAAACTATTTTTTTAGCTGACTTCTATGTATGCTGACATTCTCCATGTCCCCGCTGCCGTCCCAGGACCGAAACAACACGAAACGTAATGTCATTGGGCAATTTGATGTCACATGACCTATAGGCACGTGCAGAGCGAGGACCAAACAACATGATTTGGCAAAATACCCACGTGCAAGATTACAGTTACAGCCCTTTTATGAAGTCAGCCCCTGTGGTCAACCCAGTGGGTCAACCACCCCATAATGTTGCCTGTTGTTGAATGTTTGTTGATAAAGAACAGGATATTCAATGCAGATAGCACATTATTCACATGATGAAACTATGGTTGCATCTCTTTCATGTTCAGAGATAAAGAGAGTCTTGCCAGAGGATAGTGTAGCACTGGTATTAAAAAAACATTGGCCGGAAAATAGCATCACATCTATGTGGAAACTAGGATGACACCGTTTGAACACATTTTAGTGGGGGTGCTGTGGTGCTCTGTTCTTTATCCCATTGACCAGGTTTGCCCATGATTTGAATCCAGCCACGCTATACCCATCTCTCTCTCTCTCTCTCTCTCTCTCTCTCTCTCTCTCTCTCTCTCTCTCTCTCTCTCTCTCTCTCTCTCTCTCTCTCATTATGTAGGCCCAGTGTAGGCGTAGTGTCTTCATGTACTGGAAAAATAAAGGTATACAGATTTAAGATTTTGGAACATGTTGAATATGTTAACGTGTGGCAAAATATGTTTCATGTACCACCCTATAGCGTTGTGGTGAATACTGTTGATAGTGGTCAACATTTTGTTACGGCTCTCCTGTAAAGATAGCCAAAACCCACTTGTGCTCCTCTACCAAACCCTCTTATAACACATCAAATTCATATTCATATTTGGCAACAAGACCTTCACCTTTCACAATATAATGCAATATAGGTCTCTACTTGACCAACTTCCTAACAATCTAATTTTTACTATTTGAAAGGAAAACAACAGTTTCTGAGCTAATATCATAGCTGTTGAAGGCCTATACATTTAAAGTTTGAAGTTCAACTTTTAGGTAGGCTGATAGGTCTAACTCAGTGGTTCTCAACCTTTTTTGAATAAATGCCCCCTGGGCCTTATCATAAGCCTCCCAACACCCTCTTGACCGCATCATAACCTGTAGAGCCCCCATTGAGAAACACTAGTCTAACTGAACTAGCACATTAAATGAATGAATGGATTTACAACATTAAGATCACCTTGACTGAACACCAAATGATGTAGTAGCCTACAGTAAATCTGCATGACCCTAGTAACCTTTGTTTAAAAGATTTAATCATTTGCTTTGATCAGTGTGTTAAAAGCATCAGTGCTGCATTGTATTCAACAACTGTGAGGTGTCATGCATAATAAGATTGCTCACCTATAAAACCCAATGGCATCTGAATCTACAGGGCCATCATCATTTCTTCTGAGACCTCTGTTCAAGCATCCTCTCAACAAGCATGGTAAGACGGATTCTTTTACTACAAAAATGAGAGAAAACTTTGTTGTTTTGAAGCTTATTGTAATGGTGTTGCATTAACATGGGTGTCAAATATGTTTCTGTGTAGGAGTGTCATCTGAAGAACATCGTCCTGAGACCTGGAGATCAATTTAAAGTACAAGGAAAAGTTGCCAGTGATGCAGAGAGGTATGGAAACAAACACAAAATCCGTACATTCATTCTCTACTGCATGGAAAACTACTCCTTGAGTCTGGTAAATGACAATGTTGATTTTTTTTTTGTCATACTATCTTTGGCGTTAAAGTTACGATGCATTTTGCCTCATGACAGGTTCCAGATTGATCTTGGTGCTGATGAGGACAACCTGGCCCTTCACTTTAACCCACGATTTAAAGAGGACGACGCTGCAATTGTTTGCAACTCAAAGCACGAAAGCACTTGGGGTGAGGAAGAAAGGCATGACAATCCATTCCAGAGAGGTGCAACTTTCAAGGTGAGAAATGTTAATGTTCATGTTGTTGTTTAAACCTAATATAAATGGATAATATTGTGCTTTCAAATGTTATTACTTGTAAGAATTTGAAATGAAATGCTATGAAGAATTAGCTTGGCTCTCACGCAGACCTTTCGTGCTTCGTGCCTCCTGATCAAAACGGTTAATGACAAATGTGGTAGGTCAGTAGTTCTAAAAAATAGGATTGTTTAGTTTTAATGGATGACATGAAAACATTTGTATTTTATGCAAAGAATTTTTTTTCTCTTGCTCTTCCTGGCACAGATTTTAATCAAGCTCACTGACAAGCTTTTTGAGGTTGAACTGCCCAATGGAGAGGAGCTTACGTTTCCCAACAAAGAAGGCATGGAGGTCATTAACTACATTAGGGTCAAGGGTGACTTCAAGATCACCTCTTTCAAGCTCATTTAACACTGGAGATGGCTCTGAACTCAAAATGACTAGTATGGCTAAAATATGATTAATAAACATTCTGTGTTAATGTGAAGTTTGTTTGTTTGTTTGATCATGATATTAGGCACTTCCTCTCATAGAAGCCAGGCAAGGGAAGTTTATTTACGTGGGGTTGCCTTGTGTATGAAATGGTCTATGTAAATAAACCTGCCTTGCCTTGCCAATGAGCATCACAAATAAAAAGATAAACCTTGCAAATAAATACACATAAAAGGGTACTATTAGTAATACTGGCAATTAAAAAAACAAAACATTGACCCTACTGTGGTGCTATGGTAGGGCACTTGTCTATTATTCGGCTGACCTGACTTCGATTCCCGACCCGGGGACTTTGCCGGCCCTTACCCATCTCTCTATCCCTACCTCTTTCACGTCTCTCCTCCACTGTACTGTCTGATAATTACCAATGAAGGCTTGAAAAGCCCCCCCAAAATACTTTACAAAAAAAGATTGGAACAATAAACTGCATAAAAACTAAAAGCTGCTTCTCCCTGTTGAAACTGGATAGAGGGTTGGACTATCCTATGGAGCTCACCACATCTGGAAGGGCAGTATTTTCAAGCATTCTAGGGGTCCTTGGTCATGAAGGCATTTAAAAACAAGCACTTTAAAATCAATTCCAAAAGATACTGGTTGCCAGCATAGGGATCTTATGGCTCGTTCCCCAGCGGTAGGAACTTCCCAATATGCAACCAGGAGTCAGCTACCTCTCACTTGAAAGCGTTCCAACCAGCAAGTCAAACAAACTACAAGCATGGAGGGACAAAAATGCATATCCACTTCTCAAAGATGTCAGCAATGTAAACAATGAGGTGTGAACAACACCATGCGTTTTTTCATTTAGCCGCATTTCATCTTTGAAAGAGGCAATGCCAATATAACTACACCTAAGAAAGGTTCACCTGCGGTTTTGCAACCGTTAACCTGTCCGAATCAACGCTATTTGTCTTTAGAATGATGATTGCTGAGTAATGTGCAAGATAAACTATTCCTATCACTGTATGCTGCTATTGCTGTGATGACATCACGATTGTCAATGGGAGGAAGTCGGGGTACTTCGATTTGGCCTCAGCTCGCGACTTGAACATTCCGCTTCAACAGGCGTTCCAATGCATTTCTGCAAGTAGGAGGTCAGAAACATCCCATCTCCCACCGTTGGGGAATGCGCCATTAGTCCTGCAGGAGACTAGCACCTTGTTAACTGTTTGTGTCACTGGCACATGATGCAATGTATTTGAATGCATTGAATTGAAGATGTCTGACATCACTTGAAAATGCTCATTCTGGGGGTGTGATGGTTCAGTGGGCTAAGGTGTTGTTCACATTAGGCAAGGACGCAACCAAGCAAATCTTTTCGTGATCAAAACGAGATCTGCTTGGTCTTCAAAAGGTGGGGTTGAATGCTTGGCAAACAAGTCAGACCGTTTTTTTCTAACATGATTTCTCAAGACATAAAAAAACCGCTGCTTCCTACTTGGAGCAGCGATTGAACTGAGTGAACTTCAAATGTGGGCCCCCTCTCTCCCTGGGCCTAGGACAATTGTCCCCTTTGTCCCCCCACGTCGGCACCCCTGGGCATAATGGATTCATTAGTTACAATCCAGTTCCACACATTCCAAATGACTTGTTTTAACTTGTCTATTTCAGGCAGGTGGCTGGCTGGTTGAATGACCTCCTGGTTGAATTGGGCACGTCATGTGGAATATGTGGCCCTAGATTGTAGCATAGCTGTGTCACGTGGCAGTGACCAATTTAATACAGTATGTTGGCCATTCTGTGCCATCCATTTAGGCCTACCATCCTTTGCCATACCCGGACTGCATGTTGATGGTTTTATGTCATGATTTCTTTCTTCTTTTCTTTTCTTCCTTCTTTCTTCCTTTTTATTATTGAAATAAAGTTTTAAAAGAATGTAAACAACAAGTGTGACAAAAGAAGTGCATTTTGCAGTTGAATTATTATTATTATTATTATTATTGTTATTATTATTATTATTATTATTATTATTATTATTATTATTATTCTTCTATGAATCCATTTTGTTATTATTATTATTATTCTATGAATCCATTATGGCCATCACTGCTCCAGGGACCTGCTTGATTCCCACTTGCAGTCATTTCCTGATCCTCCCTCTCTCTCTCTCTTCCACTCATTTCCTGACTCTCTCTGAAAGTCATGAAAGCTCAAAGCTTTCAAAATCATTTAAAAAAGGCAAATTGTTCAGTTTTAATTCAACTGCACATTTAAACCCCCCACATTTAGGCTTGATGCCCACCCACAGGGGCGGGGACCCCGGTTCAAGTCCGGCCAGGGTAATTTCCCAATCCTCCCCTGTCTCTCTGTCCCATTCACTTCCTGTCAACATCTTCAACTGTCCTGTCAAATAAAGGCATAAAAGCCCCTACAATAATAATAATAATAATACTTCAACTGCAAAATGCACTTCTTTTGTCACACTTGTTGTTTACATTCCTTTTTAACTTTATTTCAATAATAAAAAGGAAGAAAGAAGGAAGAAAAGAAGAAAGAAATCATGCCAAAAAAACCATGAACATGCAGTCCGGGTATGGCAAAAGATGGTAGGCCTAAATGGATGGCATAGAATGGCCAACATATTCAATTAGTCACTGCAACGTGACACACCTGCCTTTTCATTAATTTGCTCATTTTGTTTACAGCTCCGCCCACTCCTTATTTACCTGGCCCAATCACCTCTTTTCCCTTCCTATTTAGGTTGACTTTCCTGTGTTCTTTGTGAAATTGAGCTGAGATCAGGGTCTCCTAATTGAGTGCCACAGCTAGAACTCGTGGTTTGGGGCACTGTTTGCCTGTTGACTGATGCGTTAGCAGCTATACCTTTTCGGAGATAACTCTTCCTCCTTTGGATTTGCTTTGCTGTTTACTTTGGAGAATTCAGTGCGTGACACTGCCTCTGCAGATTGTTGTAAGCAATGCAGGGTGTATTCAGTCTCCCTTTTCACTGACTTGCTTCGGCTTAGAAATGCCATGAGCTTGCTGTGTTGGTGTGCAAAGGACTTTTACTTAATCACATGCATGCTTAGTTTGTCTATGTGGAAGAAATTATTGTTTGCAACTATGTGACTTCTGGCAGTGTGATTTGTGTAGCTTGTTTTACTAACTAGGCCTATGTTTACCTAAACCATACAGATCTGGACCATCAAGACACCATCTCATTAGAAACCTGAAGCATCCTCACAGATATGGTAAGCTTGTATATTTTGAAGGTATTTGTTGGAACATTTCCTTTATCAGATTCAGCTGACTGATCTGGATATTTTTTTATGTCTGTGCAGGAGTGTGAGTTCCGGAATATAGATCTGAAAGCTGGAGATCAACTGAAAATACAGGGGAAAGTTGCTAATGATCCAGAAAGGTAAAAACGTATCTAATAATTTTACAAATTCTAATCGGATCTGTTGTACCGTGAGAACCACAGCTTCATTCCACCAAATGTGATCAATCCAATTTTTATTTATTTAGACTGTTTTGTTTGTCTGACTCTGGCAGGTTCCAGATTGATCTTGGTGCTGATAATGACAACCTGGCCCTTCACTTCAATCCACGCTTTCAAGAGGATGACTCTGCAATTGTCTGCAACTCCAAACATGAGAGCGTTTGGGGTGAGGAGGAAAGGCACGAGAAGAACCCATTTGAGCCCGACACCGCTGCAAAGGTTTAAAACGATGATTAGAGCTATTTAGCCAATTTTGTGCATAAATCTATACAATTGAATGAGGTATCAAAGGCCATGTATATCATGTAAACATGTATGTGTTTTCCTGGTCCAGATTATTGTGAAGCTGGCTGGCGACTATTTTGAGGTCGAGCTGCCTGATGGGAAGGAGATCCAGTTCCCCAACAGGGAAGGCCTGGATATCATCAACTATGTTAGGGTCAAGGGGGACTTTAAGGTCACCTCTTTCAAGATGTATTAAAGACTCTCAGATTCATTAATAAAAAGTTTATAAGTATTGGCAGTCTAGTTTCTTTCTGAACAGCACATGAGAATTTTTTTAGCCTCTTCATTTTACATTTTAATGTTTTCAAGCAATCTGACTTCATGCATGTTTGGAGCAGTCGGTTTGCTATGCAGCTAGAGCAGTATAAAACTCTGAACACAGCTACATTCACAGAAGCTGATGGTGAACAGTTAACATATTGACTTCTGTCCTCAAAGGGCCATACTATGAACACAAACCAGGATTTCCCCCATGCGCTTTAGGCCTACATTGAAGGCAATCACCCTTGCTGGTGTTCGGACATAACTACCTAACGCAGGCTTGATTTATTTATTGAGTCTTTATGTGTTTTGTTTTTCTTGTCTGGTGTTGTGTTTGTATGCAGCAGGTTTGCGATTGTCCAAGACAAATTTCCTCTGCGACCAATAATTGTTAATCTTGATCTTGTATCAAATAGCTATAATTCCTCCCTTCAACCTCCCGAATCCCTTGCTTGTATAGCCACAAACTAGACTTTCTCTTACAAGCACCTAACTTAAGTTACATAACTCCTGTCCAACAGTGAAGTATAGTTTTTAATATGCAAACCTCAAAAGAGCATATTTTGGCTAGACATGTCCCATGGCACAGAAAATATTTGGCTTGTCTGGCTATAAGTAGTGGTTTTCATTTTTTTTTGCAGATAGGCCTGCTTGCAAAATAATTGAATCATTTGTGCATCATGAGATATTGGGGATTAGCCAACATTTAGCTTTAAAGGTACTCTGTGTAAGATTTGTAGTTGTTTATTTCCAGAATTCATGCTACCCATTCACTAACGTTACCTTTTTCATTAATACTTACCACCACCATCAAATTCCAAGTATTCATTATGACGGGGAAAAAATGCACTTTTCATACATGAAAAGGGGGATCTTGTCCATGGTCTACCATTTTGAATTTCCAGAAATAGACATTTTTAGCTGCAAAAATGACTACTTGGGCCATACTAGAAAATATTAGTTTATTACTTAGTAAACTTTCATGAAAAGATCAAATTTGGCAATAGGCAACACAGTTTCAATGAGCAGCATAGTTGCAGTACATTTTTTGACCATTTCCTGCAGTGTACCTTTAATGCTGTAGCCTATATCACACATGCTTTAGTCAAGTGTTTACTACATCAATTGCACCTCTAATCATGCATCCATGAATGAAAAACAACTAACTTTATTTTCCCTGTGATATATACCCAGCCAAAAATGCACAATCACTGGAAGTAAATGGCCCTATTAGCATAAGCCACATGATCACTGTACCCTTTTGCACTCTGGTTAATTTTACATCCCTTATAAAGTGCTTCATCAGTACATTTTTAGGTATTATTTGGTAACTGGGAGAGTCATTTGTCCATAGAGCTATCCAGCTCTACAATAATTAGTAAATTAAGGACAAAGACAAACATACTGTCTTTTCTGCGTAGGGACTACTCATTTACAATTTTTTTTTTTTTTTCTATTTTCATCTGTACAGAGCAACCTGGAACACAAATTTCCCCTTGGGGCTATATAAAGTTTATATCTACCAACCTGATACACATGGTAGAGTTAGTCATTGCCACTGTGGCGTTGGATTAAGGCGATTTGGAAACTGATCTCAATTGGACATACACAGCAACTCCAAATCAACTGTTTATTAAAAAATGGAATGGTAACTGTACAAAAAACATAAATGCAAAACATTGCCGTGAACACACATTTTTACTACAAACATTTTATTTTTTCCTGATCAAACATAGAAATACAGCATTGAGTTTACAGACATATGACCGAGTATAGTGAGGCCCTCATGGAGTTCTTCTGTCACACGGGGTGTGGATGAGAAGCACAGAGAAATAAAACTAAACGCTGAAAATAAAAAGGGCTGTGAGGTTCTTTCTCCAATTCATGGTTTTCTTTTTTTTGGCCTCTGAGTAGTTTTTTAGTAAAAATGTCCCTCATCCACCCTCACTATACACAACCCCCCCCCCCTCCCCCCCTCTTACTGACAAGCCCCGTTGGTCCCTGCACCCTCCACCAGGCTCAGTTGTAGATGAAGTTAAACCTGAGGAGGAGAAAACACAAACATCAGCACCGGAAAAATACATACCATTAGAAAATAATGTGTAAGCATTAAAGGGACAGTTTGGTCAATATCAACATGCAGTTGTATTGCTCACGCTACCCTTCACTTGTCAGTACCTGGTGATGCCACATTTTTCGGCTCAGCCCTTTCCGAGATATGAGCAATTCTAATGGGGGCAGCGTTTGTTTACATTTTAAAAAAATGAAACATAGGCCAACTCCAAATATTTTCCCAAAAGGTACTGCTGTTTGCTAGTTGTCTGCTGATGTTTTATAACCTTTTGGATGTTTTTGGGAATAAATAAAAATGTTTTTTTGAAATGTAAACAAAGAGCTGCCCCCATTACAATGACCAGGATCTCGGAAACGGCTGAAGAAGAAGAAAAAAAAAAATCTCAGGCACTGACAAGTCCAGGGTAGTGTGAGCATTACAACTGCATGTTGAAATTGACCAAACTGTCCCTTTAAGTATTGAAAGTGTGACTGAGCATAAAAACGAAATGATTATTTAAAGATGTCCTCTCAACATCATTTCATTAATATTGCTGGGTTCCCCATTGTTATTGAATGTGTTACGTGTTGATTCTGTTTAAAAAAACGTTCTGGTTGCTTTGTTTCAAGCCGTTTTTGAAAGCAAGCAAGGTGGCTTGTGGAGAAACGAGAGGGTTTTCCGGGGTTGTCGTGTATATCCGTCTCTGATTGGCTCCCTCCTCCTGCTCTGCAAAGAGATCGTCTAAGGTTAGAGTCGCCACTTCCCCGGGTGGTACTGCACTATAGGGGCGCCAACGGAGGCGTGCATGTTCCATTCAGGTACTCACTAGTTTGACGCCGTGTCGCCCGAGAGGGCCGTACTCGCGCCTCACGTCATTCAGAGTGACAGCTGCCCCACGCAGAAAAGCAAATGGCACTATGTTTCAGTGCGTAACTAATACGGGCAGACGCGCTGAAACATAAACACTGAAGTGCACAAGTGCACCATTTGAGATTCAGCTGTGTTTTCAGTTGATGTTGTAGGCTACACACATCAAATGAACTAGTGGACCTATAAGTTATTTTAACAACACATTCAAGTAATTTTGCAAACGACACCCTGATACAACCGCATTTTTATTGGCAACTAGGCCTAATTATTTGTTAAACGTACCCTGTGTTGAGGTCCCGTTATTGCAAACGAGGCCTATTAGAAGCATTAGAGTTCTACGTTTGCTCGCAGTTGCCTTATCGTGAATTAACCTTAATAAATATTTTTGTAGGTGGCCAACATGTAACCTAATAATAAAAAAATTGCATACCCTAGGCAGATGCAACTTTATCTTGACAAGATCTTTACAAGAAGCTCGCAGTTGCTTTGAGTCTAGGTCCGTTATTGCTGACATATTAGACGCATCAGCGCTCTAAGTTTGGAAATTGGCTCGTGGTTGCTTTGAGTCAAGGTCCCGTTATTGCAAACGAGGCGTATTATAAGCAGTTTTTGAATTAAGCTAAATTATTACAGTAGCCTTTTTTTGTAGTGTCCAACGTGTACATTATTTGGTCAAATGCAATGTACTATCTATCAGCATATTGCATAATATGCCTACCCTGCGCCGATGCAATTTTATCTGGACAACTTTATCTGGATTTAGAATTGAAAATGAGGCGTATTAGAATTGAGGCGTATTTATGATTGAGAATTAAAGAAATGTTTTTGTATGTGGACAAAACAACCCTCGTGCACGCCGATTGAGAATTAAAGTAGTCTAATGTTTTTGTGTATCGACAAAACCACCCAGCACTACAGCTGAGCACGAGCTCCCAAATCCACGAGTACGCACAACCCAAATCCCGCCCTCCGCACAACCCAAATCCCGCCCATCCTGGGCGACACGGCGTCAAACTAGTGAGTCCCCTCCATTCAGGGCTCTGACATTTCGACAGCAACCCCTAGACGAACTGCAGGCATGGAGCGACCGGAGTGGGCAGGCTGTATGCATGAGGCTTTGTGCTCTGTGTGTGCATTCCAATATGCAACCTTGCGTCCTCCACTTGTGCTTGTGGCCTCGCTCCGCCTCCTGGCCTCTCCTCCGTGGAGAAAACAAATAAGTTTCCCGGCTGTCAGCCTTGCCAAAACAAATTTTGGTAGACTGTTTTTCATTTACCATCCAGTTTGCAAATGAGAAGATGACTTTACAATTGAGCATTTGCGAGATATTGAAATATAATGCTGTTGACAGTGATGTCATCATGACATATTACTTCCTGGTACGAGGCCACAAGCACAAGTGGAGGACGCAAGGTCGCTTATTGGAACGCACCCTGTGTGTATCTGAGAGTAGCAACCAGCTGATAGCTAAGCTAAGCTAGGTTTCAGTCCAACAAGCGTTGCTTGTTTTGAAAACAAGCAGAAAAAAATTACTCAACATGTTTTTAGAAAAATGGGTCGACATAAACCTTTGAGGGCAACGCCTTCTTTCGATGTGACACAACACAGAAAGGCTTTCATGATTCATTCGTTTTTCTACATTGTTTATGTCAATTGGGAAACACCGGGAAACACAGCCAGGCGAGGTGACGCACCGCTATGAAGCCTTGCATGTGAGTTTAACTTGGGATGACCGTCCGATTTTCAAAAGGAGTGAGTAAAACTGTGTTTTATCGGAGGTTGGCCTTTAACATCCGAGTATGTCTGGGTATGAGTATGCAGAGAGAATGTAGCATGCTCACTGGCTGTATTTACTATTAGTAGTGCCAGAGACATGAGATTTGGCTGTAAAAAATGGTTCAGTTGCTAACCAAGTCACCCTACTAAGAGAGGACCCTCGTGGCTTTATTCTCCAATAAAAATAGGCTGTGATATTAGGAGGTTTAACACCGCCCAATACTCATCAAGTAGAGATTATTAGCTGTTGTCAATGTGCTGTAGGTTGCCGCAGTGACAGCATTTGCTCTCGTTTAACCTGACTTCCACCATCTGGCTGCATTACGCCAAACTACACACGAGGACGTTCTGGTTTCCTCATGCAACCATCTGAGGACCGTGAAAATCGGAATAATTTCTGAACACATGAGCCAATCAGGATTACTGGGTGGGATATTTCATGGAGCAGTGGCCGTTACGGCTCGTTTTTAGTTGCGTCATGGGTTGAGGCTGAAGTGGCACATCAGTAAAGAAGACAGGTTGTTAATCTAATCACATGGTAGGATTTTTGCTGAGGAGCATAATTCGAAAACGTTTCGGTTGTGTGGGGTTTTCAGATGGTACAGTGAAGACAAAGGTGAAACATACCAGCGGGCGAGAGTTAAATTAGATGTGGTTGGCATGATGTTCCAATTTATTTTGCTTTGTACACATCTCATAAACCTATTATAAAGCCAATGCTACAAGTGTTGTGAAGCCCACCTTATTTCATTGTTTAAGGCTTGTGCATGATCTGATGAATGGACGGTTTCATTTCAGGCATTTTCCTTTACAGGTAGACAGGCAAAACTTTGGTTGTGGATACAGAACTGATGTGTGTGTGCACGTGAATTGTTCGCAATCTGCGGATTTGGTACTTTGGTGATTCTTTGCCGTCTAAAGTCAGTGTAATGCAATGGAAGTGGCAGCGCTCTTCCCTACCTGCTGAGTAGCTGCGGGAGACTGGAGATGATGGGTCCGTAGCCAGGCGCGTTGTCATACAGCTCAAACAGAGGAGCAGCCACCAGCTTGTAGTTCTTAGGCACCGCAAACAGGGCTGCGCAAGCAAAACAAAACACAATAGAGAAGTGAAGGCGGTGGACATGCAAACAGCTGCACTCAAAGGTCACAATAAAAACATGCAAGAGAACAGGGGGCTATACCGCAAAGCTGGTTCAGGAGTAAACCAGGTTAAGTTAAGAGGTAAATTATCTAATAGAATAGCCTGGAGTCCTCATTTTCTTCCAGAACCATGTTTCTCGAAAGCTAGCAACTTATTAGGTTAGTTAGCAACTTAATAGGTTGTTGCCTATGGAAAATCGCATTGCAACCATGTACGTTGTTAACTTAGTTAGCAGTGACGACGCTGGCCATAAACGCACCCCAGAGCGTGCACCATAAAACAGAAAAAAAACAAGGACAGTGAGGGCAGTAGAAATGCAAACAGCACTGCATGGTCAAATCAACAGACTCAACGAGAGAACAGCGCTGCACGGTCAAGACACAAAACAAGATAAGAGAAATGAAGGCAGTGGAAATGCAAAGTGACATACCTTATCACTCTTAACAAACTATCTCTCTCTCTTATCAGCACTCACAATTGGAAGAAATCATTTACTTTGCAGTGTTCTTCAAAACTGTCTGCTAATGCAATGCAATACATGCAAGTCTGTAACTTATATAAGGAGTTCCTTACCTTTTTCCTGTAGCTGGACCAGAAAGAGTTTCTTATGCTCTTTGGGCTTCGTTATGTGTGCTGGAATGTAAGGATACTGTAAAACAAACAGTGAAGGAAGAAGGTCAAGCAGGGGCCTTGGAGCAACAGAGCCATTTCTAACGATGCGCAACAGACCTCTGGTATTTCCAAAGCCGCTTGATGTAGCACAAGCATTCACGGTGCATTATAAGCCAAGGGCAATGGCAATACAGCTTTATGAATAAGGAGGACAATAATTTAACAAATACCACAGGAGTTAGCAGCAGTGACGACAATCCCCCAGAGGCATACCTGTCAACTTTGAGCTCCCAAAATCCGGGAAAATTCCCATATTTTCAGCCAAAATCCGGGAAATTTTCTAAAGGCCAAATTTTGTCAGTCAACGGGATGACACAGATCTGACGGTGCCTTCTACTTTGCTTTTCACAACAGCGCGCGTGCAAAGACAGATCCTGTCTAAAATCCCTCAACACACGTTTTACAGCGTGGAGAAACAATGCAATGAAAACAAAACAATGAAATGAGCGCAATGAGTTTCTTCTTGTTGTTTTGTTGCACAAGTTGTCTGTTCGTGCAAAACTTCGTGCTGGTACAGGTTGTGATTAGGTTAATCGCATGATTCGCTGTTCCGAGGCTGTTTTATGCGTTGCATGAACTGACGGTTTCTGAGTAAAAGAGTGGGCGCACAAACGCTACGGAGCTCGAGGTTGACAGCTCATATTTTCAAGGAACTCCAATTTTTGGTGGTATCTGGCATACAGTCTTTTGGCAGGTAGCTTGATAAGCAAGACCCTCTGTCTCTCTCTTCAAGAGGCGGTGTGGCTCGTCGGACAGAGCTGTGGGTAGCCTATAAATAGCCTACTGGACCGACAGTGTTTTTTGATAATGTGAACAATCCGGGATATTTCCGGGGAAAAAATCAAATCGGGAAGAAATCGGGAAATGGGTCAAAATTAGGGAGTTTCCTGGGAAATTAGGGATGGTTGACAGGTATGCCCAGAAGATGTACTGACCTGTGGGGGCTCGAAGTTTGGTCTCCACCAGTTTCCGATGCAGTCGTCTATCACCCAGTCTTGCTTTACGCCATCCTGCCTCCCCAGAATCTGTCAAAGAGCATGAGACAGTCCAGAATGACATGGCTATTACAGACATGATGACAAGATGATGGTATTTTCATATGCCAAAAAGTTCTGTTTTACAGACGACTGCCTTCCATAGAAAAGAGTGGGGTGCACTTTTATATCTAGAGCTATTCCACCGGATGCTAGTTTTCTTGCTTGAAATGCATTGACTAGAAGGTGCATTGACATCATGAAAAAGTCCCTTAAGCAGATGCTACTGTACCTCTGTCATCAATCGCTTCAGGCCTTCAACTTCATCTTCACCTGGATTCAATTCTCCGCCCGGCCTATGGCATAATAAGGAACCACATTAGAGCTACGTTATATTGCAAACTCCACTTGCAATTTCAGAAACAATTGTGTTATCGATGCAATGCATGTCTGAATGGCAAAGCAGTATTCTGTATGTGGTGTGAAATTGTCACACAGTGACACGTTGTGCAAGCAGGTCAGCAGGATAACCCTACAATAAACTTCTGCACTTTGCTTTAGTTCAACACAGTTACGCACAGTTTAAAAAACGTAGTTCCCAGCTGTAGCAGGAGGACGTGTGGTAGTCTGTGCTCGTGAACAATCAGGACTCCCTCCACCGTCCGCCTCATGCCCATCTTGTCGAACTCCTCGCGCATCCGCTGGAACCGAGCTGCCACGGAACTGTCTTTCTCATAAAGAGGTTCTTTAGTGCCAAATGTGTAGTTTGTAAGGGGATATCTGTAAGACAGCACATGAAACAACACGGAGAAACAGCCCAGTCAGTTGCTTTCTGCATGAAACAATACAACTTAGCAAGTTAGCATATTTGGCTAACATAACATAGTAGGCCACCATGCACAATGTTACCCAATGAAGGGAAGCCTTGCAAAGCCAAGCATTCTGTTATTAAGTCATCAATGTATCAAGAGATTCTGAAACTTACAGGTTGATCGTTCTCTCCAGAGTGAGCGGTTTGGCTGGCGGGGAGATATATTTATTCCCGAATTGATTGACTCCACGGGGCCAACCGGTTGATGATCGGTTGGGCGGAACGACCGACATAGTTAGGCGCGAATGAATAAAAATGAACGCGTAAAACTATTAACTACACGTAATAATTAAAACAAAAAGGAAAACTGATTTTACAACACAAAAACTGATATAATTCAGAGGTTGTATTATCGTCCAACAAACACACTGCTCCACTTCGAATTACATCCGGGTTGTTCTATGCAACACTTCCGCTAGGATTTTGGTTGGCCAGCAGAGGGCAGAATGCCCCTTTTCTTTCATGACTTGTGACTTATTAGTCGCATTTTACTGTCAACCAAAGAGCCTCTTTTTTCTAATGTCCAAATGAGTGAAGACAGAGTTTGCTGTAGACCAAATGCAAACAGTCCCTTGAGTATACAAATAGGCTATGTGTATGTGCACACTGTATTGTACACATAGCCTATTGCAGTCGGAGGACCGCTGACACCCTTTGCTGGGCCCAAGGCAAAGTTATCTGAACATGAAGATGAAAGAAAGAAGAGGAACTGGTGGGCGGGTTTGCACTGTGCTCACAGGCCCTAGAAGCTAGTAGCCTCTCAGTACAGATTCTAGCTAAAGTAGGCCTATAGTTAGATTTTAGTTTTAGTAAGGAGTGCCTCTAAATGTCCCCCTCACCCCTCTCTTTTTTATGTGGGGACAGTTTCACATGGGCACATTTCCCACCCACATGCAATGAAATGCCAGATAAGGGTGCAGGATTTGTGGTTGGGCAGCCATGGCTCAGTGGTTAGAGTGCTGGCCTTTAGATCAGAGGGTTGTAGGTTAAAATCCTTGCAGTGCAGTGGTGGAAGTGCTTGAGCAAAGCACTTATGCCGCATTCCCCGGGGGTAGGAGCCTCCCAATATGCAACCAGGAGGCAACTACCAGAGGTGGAAAGAGTACAGAAAATGTGTACTCAAGTAAAAGTATCTTTACTTTGCCTAAATTCTACTCAAGTACAAGTAAAAGTACCTATCTAAAATTCTACTCAAGTAAAAGTAAAAAGTACTTCACTTAAAATGTAATTTGAGTAAAAAGTACTTAGTTACTTTTAATTAGCTTTCCTCTTGAGAATGTCATGTTTATTTTTCTTGAATATCGTCCTCCATAACCTCTATCTCTTGCTTGGCACCAGCCATCATCCAATACATTGATACAAGATAGTAAAATAGTGGAAATGCTGTGTGCCATCCTGCACAATCTTTCATTTCTGGCGGATTGTGGCATTATTGTGCATGGCATTTTGTCTCTCAGTCAATTTTTTTTTACTCAGTACTCAGGCCAGGTTCCAGTGTAATTGAGTAAAGTACTTGGGTCAAAATGTACTCAAGTACAAGTAAAAGTATTAATTTAAAAATTTACTTAAAAAGTACAAAGTATTCATAAAAGCTACTCAAGTACAATATTGAGTAAAAGTAATAAGTTACTTTTCCACCCCTGGCAACTACCTCCCACTTGAAAGTGTTCCACCCTGCAAGTCAAACTTAAACCAAGTCAAAGCAAGTCAAACCTGTGAGCACTGTCACTACTGTGTTGACGTCACAATTTTGAAGTCGGGGTGTTTCAATTTGGCCCCAGTTCGCGAATTGAACATTCCGCTTCAACAGACGTTCCAATGCATTTCAGCAAGTAGGAGGTCAGAAATATCCCATCTCCCACCCTTGTGGAATGCACCCTTAACCCCACATGCTCCAGGGGCTGTAACCAATAGGCTACCCTGTAAATACTGTAAGTCGCTGTGGCGGCAGCTAAGTGTAAAAAAAAAGAAAAAAAAAAAAAGGATTAGGCTAAACTGAGATGATCTCAGATCAGATGAAGCTGTCACAGTTTTATTCCAAAAGTCTTTTCATCTATTTCAATGGCCCTTACAATGGGCCAACTCAGTTGCCACCTCAGACAAAAAACATTTTGAACCCCATCGACCCTTTTGTTTGTGGGCTAAGCAACAGTAGGCCTAGGCCTATCCTTCATTCTGTGTCCAGGGATAACCTATTTTCCCCCTCAGGACAGACCATTAAAAACCACACTGAAGGCAATAGTGCATTCAAAAAATCAATTCTCAATGGTTCAATGTGAGATTAAAACATCAGAAAACATTTGGATGCACAGACATATTTGGATGATGATGTCACAAATACTCTAGGGTTTTCTATAAAGTAGCCTTCTATAGAATGCAGTAAAATGTTCATATGAAATTCTAGAAGAACAGGGAAAATATCCAGAGATTGTCGCTAGGGGTATCTCTGATAGGCCTTCATTCAATACAGAGAAAGACATTTAAGTAGAATAATTGTATGTCAAACTTAGTTGTTGTTTTTTTTTTTTACTTGAAAATTCTGTTTTGACTACAGTTCTCGGGGTGTCGGGTACTGATGACGTCCTAGGAACTTCCCGGTAGTGGCGCGACGTCGGTCAGTGACGCGCATTTAGAGGGGTCAGAGCCATCTAATAACAGAGTTGCGCAAACCGGGGACCAGGAAGTCGGTTGGTGATGTGATTTGCGTAGATTAAAATGTTTCTTAACAGTAAACTTCTGTTCGTTGGAAACTAACACAGAACCATCACATACCAAACACAGATTAAGTACAAACAAATTACATTACCTTTACCACATTTTCTGTGTTCTACTGCCACCTCCTGGAACTAAGTAACTTCTAATAGAACTAAAGTCAATGAGGATTTCCATGTTAACGCTCCGTGAGGCTCCATGAGAGCCGCCATTGCTGTGGAAAGATTGGTCCATAGAGGTCTATGGGAGTGGCGTAACTCTGTTATTAGATGGCTCTGAGAGGGGTGAATGGAAGTTGTAGCATTAATTTGACAATGTGAAACAAAAGTGAAGCCACATAGTAGACGCGCAACGGATAATCACGAAGGACAGAGAGACTTGTCTCTGTCAAGATGCCACAACGAGTTACTACGTAGTCTTCATAGACTGAAATCTGTGCTCAGTAATATAATGTCAACAACGCGGCCCCTCAACGGCATGAAGCGGATCACCGAGCTAACCTGTTCAGAGCCTCCGGGACACAGACTCTCTCCTCCCGCTAACAGACAACAGCAAGAGGCTCTAACAGTCGACGAATTTACTGTACCCGAAGACAAACAAGCTGAGTTGAAATGCGCCAGACCCAGAGTGGAGCAGGTTTTTCGTGTGGACTTTACAATAATTGGACTTCTCGACCACACTGGAGCTCACGGAAGTAATGCATCAAGGCAAATATGGTTGAAGCTAATGGGAAGGAAAGAAGATGTTTTGAAGGCAAAGGTAAAGCTGGGCTGGTGTAATAGTGATTGTATCTTTGGTTTTCTTTGCGATATCAAATCTAGTGCAATGGAAAGGGGTCATATTTGATGGTTATGATGACGCCCTCGGTAAACGTAGCTAACTAAATAGATGGGGAATTGGCTAACTGCGTGGCTTCTGATTCCCTGATTGACGCTCCCAACTCAGGACGCTCACATTACATCTCGCTCCCACTAGCCAGACTATCGGTACCACCGCCATATGACGGAGCCAGTTATCTTGTTGATGTTAGTTTTTTGTTTCTAACCCTAACCTTAACCCTAACCCTAAACCTAACCCTAACCCTAACCCTAAATTGCTTGTATGTGGCAGTATATGATAATACGTGAAATATAATCGGGTGGGACCGCACGTCCGGGAGTGATAGAAACACCTGGGACCGCACGTCCGGGAGCGATCTCAGTTGGGAGTCTCCATCCCCTTACCGTGGCTTCTCTGGTTGGCTAACATTGACTAGGCTTGTGTCCGTTTTGGCTAATAAAGTTTGTCGCTGACCCCATTTTACCCATGATTAACCTAACTTGGTTTTTGTATACCAATTCAACCAGAGACACAGCGTACATTTGGGAGGAATTCAATCTTTCACGCACCATAAACAGGCTAGGTTATAATCAGTGACTGCTCTTAATGGCTATCGAACAAATCCCCTAGTGAGTTTCGTTAGCCAATTATCTGGTATTCCATCTAGAGCCTATGTGCTACTACCTGCGCAGGTTCCAAAATGGACTTGGTGTGATAAATAACATTACGCTCAACGTTTCATCAGAGAGTTTGCCACATTGTTATTGGGTCTATATTATTTGGTCTAGCTAGATATGATACATTTAGATAAGTTACATTTATAGAAACAACTTTTCTGGTTAATAACAGGTAGAATCTGCTGAACCCCCTGTTCCTAATTTTGGAATCTTTGGGAGTGGCCTTCCTACGATGATGCGATTGAATCATTGGATGATTGATTGGTGGGTGGACTGGCTGATTGCCAGACACTAATTGAAGGTGGCATTTTAAAACTATCGTTGTTGCTGTCATTGTGGCTTTGTCATTCTCATTCTTTCGGTATCAGTTTATGTCTTTTGTGAACTTTCAATGACAGTACCCATTGAGTCACTGGTTCGCATAATACGCAACTTGTAATCACACACCCAAGATGTTTCCCGTTCGCGAAGGGAAATCACGCTGTTATATTTTCTTTCACGTTGAAAATGATCTGACCTGTCATCATTACGCCGATGTACATATTTCTGGCCGCACGTGTCTGCTTGTTTACATTTGCATAGTTGCGTCTGAATGGCAGGACGCGTCATCGGCGGTGCCAGTAAAACCGGAATCCCCAGCCTGGGGCTTCTGAGCAGGGGCAGCGGAATCCCCTGTACCCCGGCTACCCAGTCTCTCTGGCGGATGTCGAATTAATCACCCTCGGTTACCCCAGTCACTGTGGCGGATGAGAAATGAATCACCCTCAGCTACCCCAGTCACTCTGGCGGATAGCGACGTAAATCACCCTCAGTTTCGGGCTCAGCTCAGCACAGGCCCGCTAGCCAGACTAGTTATGATCTCTCTCAGATCAGTTTATGTAACATCCCAGGGTTAAGAGACCCACTGATAGTACTGTGTATGTACACACCCCTTCTCTCTAAGGTGAAGTGCAGACAGTGTTTCTAAGAGAACAAGGTGTATGAAAGTTAAGTGGTGTGTTTATCAGTCTAGCAAAACAAAAAAAAAACAAGCTAGGTTTGTGAAGGCAGAGTACATTAGTCTGGACCTTCTCATCAGGCGTTGTATTGACAGTCATATTCAATAAGCAGAGTCTGCATCCATGTACTACTAGCAGGGCATGTCAACATTGTCATCCTCTGCAATATCAACATCGACCATTGTGGTCAACAGTGTAGTAGAGTGTGCCTGATACGCTTCACTGACACATGATCTACTGGGCAGGTATTGTGCAATCTGTCTTCACATAGTCCATGTTGTTGTGGAGGGCCAGAAGAGATGTGTATGCATGGACATGTTGGCTCAGCTGATGCTAGCAGCAGCAGCTAGTATCACAGAGTGGGAGAATAGCTGTAGTAGTGTTTTTCAACCCTGGGGACGGGAGGACCCCATGTGCGGTCGCCTGAAATGTCTGTGTGAAAAAAGAATAGGTCTACTGATAAATACTGCCAATAGTACCACATAAGCTTAATTCAATATTCTCTTTGAAACACCATCGACAATGGAGACTGTCATCAATAAATATAGGTTTAATGCCCTTAATTAGCTCAGTTATGTTTTCATTTTTGTCGTGGAAACATGCGTATGGGGTCCCCAGAAATTTGGGATGTCAAAATGGGGTCCCGTGACAAAAAAAGGGTGGCAACCACTGAGCTATAGTAGTCTGGCCTCAATATGCTCTTCACAGATTGAGTATCGAAAGAACATCTGCTTTAGGTGTGACCAAGAGTGTGAACCCGGGGTGGAAGAACGGTGATGCAACCCCCTCCGTTGAGATATGTTGGCCTTTCCGCTGCTTAAAAATAGTAAGCTGAATGAATGTCTTGATGGTTGAATGTCTCAATAGTAAACAAATGGTTTCAAGCAAGGCGAGTTCCGCTGTAGGATGCTATGATTCAGCAGTTAACAATGTGATTGCAGTCAGAGAAAGTTGGGTAGATTTTAATGAATGCTTTCAAATGAATTTCAGATTCATGATTTTCAATTTCATACATTAATTGGTCTGAAGTCGTAAGCCATAGCTTGATGGTTAGGAGGAGGCTGGAGTAGGGCTGCACAATTAATCGAAAAATAATCAAAATCGTGATAAAATAGTGAAATCGAAGTCATGATTTTAATCATGATTTAATCATGGCAATAGTGACCTACTTTTGAGAGCGTCCTTGAAGCCAGAACATACTGACAGGCTGGTGTTTTTGGCCAGAAATCTGTCCACTTAAGTTTCATGCTGCCTTTACATAATTATTACAATTCATTTTATTTTGCTCATCCCGTATGTAATTCATTCTTGGTTATATTTCATCTTGTTATAATTTTCACAAAAAAAATCAGCAAAAACAATAATCGTGATTAATAATCGTGAATATGATTTTGACCAAAATAATCGTGATTATGATTTTTTCCGTAATCGTGCAGCCCTAGGCTGGAGTGCCCTTCAGCGAGACGCCAGCTCTGTGAATTGTAATGTAATGTAAAAAGTTTCTTGCTTCACAGACAGCTAAAATGGCTAAATCTCAAAAGATTAAAGCCAGAATGCACTTTTTGGCCAGCCACTGTGTAATGGTTATACCTTCCTCCCTCCATGGCTGAGGTGCCCTTGAGCACAGCACCTAACCCTGCGTTCTGTGACCAATACCATGGACACATTGGACAAAAGTGTCCAAAAGTGTAATGTAAAGTGGGGGAAAACTGCTGTACATGAAATATGTGATGTTTTGTGTGTGTTTTGTTGTCTGGAATGTGTGAAGTCTACTGAATGAATAGCATTGATAATGACCTGTATCTTGTTATTGTCAGGAGTATGTGAAGGGTATTGAATGAATAGCATTAGTGTATGTGATGTTGTGTCCTCAGGAGTCCTATTCAATTAGTGGCATTGTTGCTAATGTGTGTTGTGTCCTCGACAAGTAGCATTGTTGCTAATGTGTGTCAAGTCAATGCGCAATTTAAAACGTAACCTATAATAAGATATTGACAATAATCACACACACACACACACACACACACACACAGCAGTGGAAACTAACCACTAGCATACTGATAACATTCTTTCTTTGACAAATTTACTCACAGCACACACACACACGGACGCATACCCACACACACACACATGCAGCGAAAACACTAACATACTGTTACAAACATGTACAACAAATCCACACACATACACTGTTGTGGTGTGTCCTCACTAAGTAGCATTGTTGCTTATGTGTGTTGTGTTGTGTCCTCACTAACTAGCATTGATGCTAATGTGTGTTCTCCTCAGGAGTATGTAAAGGGCCTGTGTGACCCGGAGCTGGCCAAGGAGGAGCGCTACCCGGTGGACATGCACTGCATCTTCGCCGGCGCGCGCGGCCTCTTCCTGGAGCGGTTGCTACGGGAGACGAGCGCGGAGGTGGTCGCCGTGGAGCCGGGCCGGCTGCGTCTGGCCGGCGTGGCCGAGGCGGTCGTCATGGCGCAGAGCCGCGTGCAGCAGTTCGTGGCGCTGTTCCAGGAGAAGCGCAGCCTCCCCGCCGAGCGCGAGCCGGCCGTCAAGCGCGCCTTCAAGACCTTCGTGGAGGAGCGCACCGACAAGTACGCCATGGAGCTGCTGCTGTTGCCCAGCGCCCTCAAGGAGGAACTTCTGGGATTGGCCCAGAGCCCCACGCAAGCCACGCCCCTCTGCGCCACGCCCCCCGTCACCACGGACGCGGAGCAGCAGGACCGCTCCCAGGCCAGCACGCCGATCACAGAACTGTCCCACCACATCCAGGACGCCAGCTTCGAGGAGCCAGAGGAGGGGGCCGGGCCGGGGACGTCGCTCTCCAACGGCAGGCCCACGCACAAGCGGCGCTCGTCGGAGGGCGAGCAGCGCAGCACCAAGCGCCAGTACTCTCTGGAGCGCCGTGAGGACGAGCAGGGGGCGGAGCTGGCGCCGCGGGCCAGGGAGGCCAGCCAATCGCGTGCCAGGACGCCGCAGGTGGCGTGCGTGAGCGGCGAGCAGCACCTGGAGGCGAGTGGGGGCGATGTGGGAGAGGAGGCCGAGGCGGGAGAGGTGAGCCCAGAGACCAACCTGCGCTGCCTGGTCAACTTCTTCCGGACCATGGGCTACCAGCAGGAGGTGGTGGAGCGCGTGGTGGGGGAGATGGGCCAGACCGAGGACACCTTCCTGCTGCTGGAGCGCATCGTGGAGGAGAGCGAGCGCGTCGCCACCAGTGGCAACCCACGCCAACAACACCATCACCACCACCACCACCAGCAGCAGGGGGCAGCCACGTCTCGCTCCTCTCGCACCCCCGACCCCCCCTCCTCCTCTTCCTCCGCCTCCTCTTCCTCCTCTGCCACGCTCTCCTACCTCCCCAGGGACAAGGAGCGCATGCTGCTCAGGGCCATGGCGGACTTCAAGGCCAAGGAGAACATTCGGCCGGCCAGCAGCAGCAGCAGCAGCAGCAGCTACGCGCTCGGCCAGCAGCAGGGGGCTCCTTTTAAGAAGAGCAACGCAGCTGCAGCCGCCCAGAACGACGTCTACGAGGTCATCTGCATCGACGACGACGGGGAGGAGCGTAGGGAGAGCAACCAGGCCGCCAAGGCCCACACCATCGCGCGCTTCGACCTGTCCTCCGCCTCGGAGCCCAAGCTGGACTACCTTTCGCGCGGCTCCCAGACCATGGGCCCCGTGCGCGTGGAGAGCGTGACGGCGCTCCGAAGCGCCGCCCAGTGCCCTCCCCTCGTCCCAGACACCCGGCCCAGCTGCTCCTACCCGGCCATTGCCGGAGCCCCCAAATCGGCGGCGGTGACGGGGGTGTCGCGCTTCCAGCAATCCCTGCGGACCCCCTACCGCCTGGTGCTGCAGGACGAGCCGGGACGCACCGACCTCCGACACGTCATCATCGACGGCAGCAACGTGGCCATGGCGTAAGTAGCACGACTATCTCCCTTTTAGCTGCATGCCTTCCCTAATGCAGCGACGTGGCATAGCTTTAGTTCAGTGTTTCTCAAACATTTTCATCCCGAGGACCACTTAGTCCCCCCAAAAATCTTCATGGACCACCTGTCAACTGAATTGACACTTGACGGGTGCTAATTTCGATGCAGATCACTTACTTTTTATTCACGTTACAAGCCTGTCTCATTGTGGTGAAAATAAGACTTCAGCTATGTTTAGCTTTGTAATTATGCAACAAATATAGCCTACTGCTTGCATTTCTTGGAAAAGTAGAAATCCCCTCACGGACCACCTGAGCTCTGTCGTGGACCACCAGTGGTCCGCGGACCACACTTTGAGAATCACTGCTTTAGTTCCACACACACTCTCTCATGCAGCAAAGGGATGACTGTAGTACTGTAGTCACAACAGCAGCATGTCACAACAGCCATGTCGTACTGCAAGTACTGATGAGCTTTCATTTTACAAACATTCACTCTGTGAGAAGGGGAAGATGCTAAGCAGCCAACCACGTGAGCGCATTTTTTGAGTGACAACAGTTTCCAACAATCAGAGTTTGAACAGAGCACAGCCAGGGGCGCGCAGCCAGGGATTGTTTACAAACGGGAAACCCATGTATAGCTCTGTCCTACTATCCCTCCATACAGTCCCTCAGACAGCAAACGTGGCCACGGTGTAAGGACCTCTGCTGTAGCACTGCAAGAGTTTTTCAGAGTATGTGAGCTCAGGTGCAGGTGCAGGTGCAGGGTAGCGTGGGCGGGTGCTGTTGTGGGTAGGAAACGGAGGTACTGTACTGTACACTTGACACTCATCCACACATTTTCCTCCCCCGACCAAGCCTTTCATACTGCTCTCACTCTGACTACGCAAAGCCATGTTAAGGTGCGTGTGTGTGTGTGTGTGTGCGTGTGCGTGTGCGTGTGCGTGTGCGTGTGTGTGTGTGTGTGTGTGTGTGTGTGTGTGTGTGCGTGTGCGTGTGCGTGTGCGTGTGCGTGTGAGCGATTTGGTGAGCAAACCTGAGCACAAAAAATTGTCACGAACCTTCCAGGAACTCCGAGCTCTAGGAAGGTGCAAATGCTAGTTTCTGTGACACTGCAGTTAGGACATAGAGGTAGAACATTAGACTAGAGGTGACATTTGACATTATTTGTAGGTAGACCTGAGCAATGTAAATGAATGAATGTAAAGAACCTCTGTCAAAAATGGCTTAGTAATTGATCCACCATTCCATCAGTCCGACAGATATGCGCAGCGCTCAAGCGCGATGGTAGTGTCATTAATGACCCGTAAAATGCCATGGCCAGGTCCTTGAAGACTCTGAGGCTGGACGAAGGAAATGGTTGGCCTACTGGATGTGGCTGGTTGGTGAAGCCAAGCAGACTCAACAACAGTCGAGAGACCTCCTGAAGTTGCAATGGAAATGGCGTCGGAAGCAGCAATGGAAAATGTCCCCCGAACAGCAGAGGTTGTGGAAAGATAGCCACAGCAGAGGGCCAGTGTAGTTAGAAGGCCGTCAGCATTTGTCAAATTGTTTGTTTGTCCAAAAACGGTGATGGAATAGTCTAACATTTTAACTTAAGCTTAAATGCGTCAGGCACTGTACGTTTCTCCAAAGCCGTTTTGGTCCGATCCATCAACATTGCGATAATTTCCCATTGATCCTACAGCCCAGCAGTTCAACATCTCTTTGAGCAATTGGAAGAATGGGTTTCATTTTATCTGAACAATGTCCCAACCAAAGGCTATGTTAGATCTCCTTCACCTCTAGGTAAATCATGAGAAGCACAGGCCTACACAGCCAGTTAGGCATGCTTTGTGCTTAACGCCAATGTGTGCACATCTTTTCACACAAAAAGTGCAAAAACATGCCTACTTACAGTTTAGGCTTACAGATTGTTTTTATTTGCGCATAGTTTAAGCTTTTTCTTTTAGTAAGTTTGTAGTTATTTGGCCCTACTGTGGCTGGAATGGTAGGGCACTGGGCTGCTACGCCGGCGACCTGGGTTTGATTCCGGCCCGGGTCCTTTGCCGATCCTTCCCCGTCTCTCTCTCACCAATCATTTTCTGTCCAACTCTTATCGTATAATAAAGTCATAAAAAAACAAAAACATAGTTTGTAGTTATTCAGAAAACTGCAACTGAAGGTGATCTAGATAGCCTTTGGTCGAAAACATTGCACTGTCGGAAGAAAGAGTTTAATTTTTCTGGAACAAAGAGATGTCGAACTGTTGGGCTGTAGGATCAAAGGGAAATGTTCAGAATATTGACGGCTCGGACCAAAGTGGCTTCGGAGAAATGACATGGCACCAGACACGCCAGCGTCTGTAAGCCCTCTTTCCGGGAAGTTACCTAGACACTAAGCTTAGTAGTACAATACTATACTACAGCTACTTAGTGCAGGTGGATATGTCAGAAAAAAGAGGTTTAGAAACATTTCATATAGATTTTTCCAAATTGTGTTTTTTATCAACTACAAACCCCATAGTCTTCAAATCCACCTGTTTCCATTTTTTTTCCGAAGTGGAAACGCCCAAAATCCAAGATGGCGGATATGCAGTCAGATTCTAACACAATTGAATGTAATGGAAGGAAACATGTCATATACATTTTTGGAATTGGTGTTTTTTTAGCATCTCTTGGACCCCCTGAATACAAAACTACCTGATTCTATTTCCCCCCTTCATTTCTAGAACCAAAATCCAAGATGGCTGACATAACATATAGCAAAAATTACATGTTTGGTGTTTTGAGGTCTCTAAAGTCAGTGTTTTTTTCTTGTATTTTTAATGTTCTTGATGTATACAGGACCGTTCAGTCAGTCATTACATGAACTTTTTCAAAAATCATTTAAAATTTACAAAAATTCAACATGACATCTATAAAACGATTGCGTAAGCTTACCTCTCTATATGGCCAGCTGATGTGTCTCATCCCAAATCTGAGCTGGCCCCTTTGATAATTTGTGTTTTATATTTCTAGGACCCCCTCTGAAAACAAAACAATCTGTTTCCAATTTTTAGAAGCAAAATCCAAGATGGTCAACATTGTAGCAAAATATGAACATTTGGTATTTTCAGGTTTATTAAGCTATTGTGTTATTTTGTACGCCTATTGGTAATATTTCGATAGGCACATAAGTGTCATTACATTAAATGTTTAGTCTCATAGGAAGAGCATCTGGAATTTGGGGTGACACACTGTAAATCTTGTGCGCACAAGATCAGAAAGTAAAAGAAAATCCTATTAATTCATTTCATTGAACAACGGTAAAAAAAAGTAATGGGCAAGAGGACCACCTTCATGATGTGCAGCATCATTGAGGGAGCCAGTTTCTTTTCATTTTTATGTCAATTATTTTCATAAAAGATTCACACTTGTGCCACTTATACGGATCCTCATGATGCCAAAGGTCTCACAAAGGTCAGTGTATGATAGTGTGGCAATCAGCAGTCAGCGCACCTGCCAATCTTGTAACTGAAACACAGAGGACAGACCAAGGAACCAGCAGGGTCCCCTTGAGTCATGACATATGGTAGTACTTTGGGTTTGGGTTCAAATAACAGAAGGCCTTGGTTCCAAGTCGTGTGAGCCCACTCTCCTCCTCTTCACTACACATGGCTTCAGAATTGGGATGACTTGCTATGAGGCCAACATAGGCATGCCAACCGGATGAGCCACAACAGACCCACAGAGACGTGATCTCAATGGATGCTACTGATGGGTGAAGGATAATATTAGACACCATGGATGATATAGGCCTAAGTAAGTTGGGAATTATATGAGGGACGTTCAGAGCGCGTGAAGCACATGAGTTGGCTTACCGTAGGGAAGACCATATCAGGGTATGACCCATCACTACAGTTGAGGATATTCTCTGACTGTCATGCCAGAGAGCCCAGTTCTATGAGCAGAGAGCATGGCAAGATTGTTGGCATTGGAGGAATGCAACATCCCGGATAGAACATACGGTTTCACAGCCTTCAGATAAGCTGAGGCCGACCTTGAAGCAACTTTGTAGCCCTTTGCCTCGATATAGGCAGTCCAATCCGGTGAATGTGCATATTACTGTACATAGCACTGCATAATAGGTAGGCCTACTGTACATGAAGTGACTCATAGCAATTGTTGTTGGAACAATAATTTGGACCAGCATGGAATCCTCTGTGCTTGAATTCACAAATGAATGGCGTCAGAGTAGAGTATCATTTATTGATTTATAGACCTGAAAGCAACATTAATGTTGATTTTGCTAAACAAAATGTCTTCCATCTTGGATTTTGTAATGGGCTTAGTTTATGTAATGGCTGACTTCACATTCATGTAACAAATATTACCAAAACAAGTCAACAATGGCTTTATAGACTTCAAAATATTAAATATGCCAATTTCGCCAGAAATTATGTCAGCCATCTTGGATTTTGCCACAAAAAATGAAGGAAAACATTGAAAATAATTTGTTTTCTATTCAATGTTGCCCTGGAATTATAAAGCAGTTCAATTGAACCTTAAAACGGCATTAATGGTGAAATTTCTACACACAATGGCAGCCATCTTGAATTTGCCACTAAATGTTCACGAAAAAAATGGAAACAGGTGGATTTGTATTCGGGGGGGTCCTAGAAGTAAAAAAAACACCAAATGGAAAAATCTATATGAAATGTTCCAAAACTTACATATCAACCTATACTAACTGTTCATATGAAGTATTATATACCCTGCCCTGTGGCCTGTCATTTAGCAGGTTTACCACTCCCTATAGATTAACTTAGCCAGGTTGATTACTTAACCCATTGTGTCCTGGAGACACACATACGCTGCATTCAGGTTCTTGAGATTTGAGCTGTATTATTAAAAATGTGGGTAAGTTAGAGCTGAATGAACACATTCAGGGTACTAGCTTTTAAATGCAACTCATTTCATGTTTGTATGTGCTTCGGAGGCTGAGATATTTAGGATTTAATAGGCAGAGGTTAGCCTTTCCCAAAAAGGGCTTAGGGGGTTTATCAGCTTTGTGGACTACCCCCCTGATCTCTGAAGACACATGGATAGTAGCCAGGACTCCTGAAGACACACTGTAACTGCACCCAACTACAGGAAACATGAACTTAAAACCCTGGCCATGGCCTTAGTGTGATGGTATTTATGATCTGTGATACACTCACCATTTTGGTGATGCTTGTAGACTCACAGTTTAAGGCCTGCTCAGCTGTTGGGCCTTCTCATGGCCGCGGCCCGTTGATATACAGTCTGCAGACCCCTGGCGTTGTTTTGGTGGCGTTCTTGTTATTGGGTGACAAGTAATCAACCACATATACTGTATACACCTCTAACTTTGTATGAGTGGTGTTTTTCGGCTTAGCTCACCCCATTAGAGAGGCTCAGCAGTCTGCAATGGTGAGAGATGAGCAGGGCTTGAGGAGAGCTGAAAAGACCTGGCAGAGGACCTCTTCAACACTATGAGCAGGCCAGCACACGCGCGCGCACACACACACACACACACACACACACACACACACACACACACACACACACACACACACACACACACACACACACACACACACACACACACACACACACACACACACACACACACACACTAGACCACAGAGAGAGATAGTGGGGTAACATACACACACACACACACACACACACAGACTAGAGCGCTTCACAGGAGACCACAGAGAGATAGCGGGGTAACAAAAGGCTGCTGGGAAGTTCCCTCTTGCAAAGAGAAAGTGATTTCAAACAGGAAACACGCTACCAAAAGGACCGCCACTGACGTGTATGGTAAAATAGCCCATCTGGAAATGTAAATAAGTGGCATGCAAAAAAAGACCCTCCAACCGTTGTCTATGTTACTAAAAAACAAACTCAGCCCTCTGAGGAGTATCAGAACTTCCCCCCGTGGTCATGTCTGGAGATCCGGCGTCTTCAAATGATGAGGTCCACAGCCAGTTTAGCAATATTAGAATTACCCATGATGCAACCCACGCTGATAAACAAACCTCAGACAAACAGGATCTCATATCCACGCACGAGTTGTTTACACTTACGCATGCAGAGCAGACCGCAGCCTGTCCGGGGTAGCAGAGCTTCTGACGCAGCCTGTGGTGTTGGCCGCTGACCCGTTGCGTGGGTAGATAGATATAGATGGTGTTTATTGATAACATACCTCGATGATGCACTACTGCTAGGGATGCAAACGATTAATCGATTAATCAACTTTAATCGATCAATGCGCTAATCGATTAAAAACATGAATCGCAATTAATCGACAGTTCAACTGACAAGAGACCCAGGTGAAATGGATTATGTGAAGAGTGTGTGTGAAGAGGGTTGTGAATAGTGGGAATATTTAATTCACCTTTTGGATTAAAGAATTGAAATAGAATTAATTTAAATGTGGTATTTTATCTCAATATTTAATCAAAATGTTTAGATTTAGTAGTTTTTTTTCGACAAACATTGAGATTTCGGGCAGAAAACGCCGCTTATCAATTTATCGTAAGTCGATCGATAAGGCTATCAACTAATGATTCATGAATTAATCGATAATTTGCATCCCCAACTACTGCAGTGTTTCCCAAACTTTTTTTGCCAGGACCTCCTTTTGGATCAATGTTCGTGAGGCCCCCATCGCCCCGTATTTCAAACAGCCAACACGATTTGCTAATATTGCCATAAGGATTTTTTAAAAAGTAAATAAATTAAGCAGCCATTTTAGTGAGTATTGTTACTCACTAATTTATGGAATTAACCTGATTATTTACCTGTGTTTCCCCTGTTTTTAATTAAATGTATTATTATTAAATGTCCCTTCTGTCCGCGACCCACGCCCCCTTCAGTACCTCCGTGATCCCCCTTAGGGGTCCCGACGGCCCCAGTTTGGGAACCACTGCACCAGTAACACCGCTCTACTTGTGTAGACAACTCAGGGCCATGAAGGCAAGGCCTGCTTTTTAAATAATGGGGAAAAACAAGATCAAGAATCCTGCATCTCAAAATGGTTTATCATTTAAGCCTCTCTAACATGCTGAGCTAACCTTTAAAACACCACTGATACTATGTTAAAGCCTAGAGGTATGTACGGTGTGTTGTTCATATCTTGTCATTCGATAACAAAAACGCTGCCGTTGTGCAGTCATGCCCAATGAGAAGAGTTTGTAGTTGTCGTGTGTGTGTGTGCGCGTGTGCGTGCGCGTGTGTGCGCGCGTGTGTGCGCTTCATCGTCTCTCCTCTGAGTGCTGCATTATCTGCCATCTTGACCTGTGTGTGGGTGGGTGTGTGTGCGTGGATGCTTCATCCTCTGCCCCTGAGCTCTAAACTTATCCTACCTGTCATCTCTTGACCTGTGTGTGCGTGTGTGTTTTGGTGTACTTGTCTTGGCAACGGAGTGTTTGTTTGTGGACTCAGATGTGTTGGTTTCCTGTTGATGAGCTAGGACCACGCATGTGGAGAGGGGGTTTTCTGCACTTGTGCGTGTGTCTGTGTGTGAGCTGTGCGGTGCAGCAGTCCAGGTGCCTGAAGGAAGTCATAGGTCAGCAGACAGGGGCCTGCCCGTGTGTGTGTGTGAGTGTGTTTTGACTTTTTGATAGAAACAGGGGTGGATGGGTATGAGTATCCGTATGTGTGTGTGTGTGTGTGTGTGTGTGTGTGTGTGTGTGTGTGTGTGTGTGTGTGTGTGTGTGTGTGTGTGTGTGTGTGTGTGTGTGTGTGTGTGTGTGTGTGTGTGTGTGTGTGTGTGTGTGTGCATATGCAATGCATAGTTAGGTGGAGGGGATTACATGAATGATGGAGGTGACAAAGTTCCATGGTAGTCCTGGTGGCATGCTCCCACTTTTTAAACACTGGGCTACATTCCATTATCTAAGGGCTGTAACGTGCTCAACTCAAACAAAGTAAACAACTGGGTGCTCATTCCTCGAGAATATATAAATTAAAGAAAAAGCAGGACAGCACCCCAAGTTTTGCCCGTCAGGGGTCAACCTTCTTCAGTGTCGGGCAAACCCGGGCAATAAACTTGGAGTGCTGTCCTGCTTTTTCTTTAATTCGTACATTCCATTATCCAAACTTCCATCCTTGACTTGCGCTCGCGCTTCGCTGACGCTGAAATTGAATTAAATGTCTATCGTCATTCAGCACCCTCATGAGGCCAGAAGCACAAGGGAGGACGGGATAATATGGATAATATAATCAATGTACCCAATGACACATGATAGAGATGCTCCGATCAGCTTTTTTGGCCCGATTACAATCTGCTGATCACCAATCACAGAAAGAATTGAATCTTCCCTAGTTTTTTTTTTTTAACTGAACTATTAGTAAGCTAATAATCTAAGTTTTCTAAATTGAAGTAGACCAATCAAAATCAACTTCCATATGTAACCTGTACCTACATTTTTTGTCGATCAAATGGGGAATGTATTGCCAATCTACCTTTTAGACTAGAAATGTTGCTAATATAGCTACAGCATTATTCAATGTAATATGAAACAAATTATTACTCAAAAACATTTAGCCATTTTAAAATTGAACTGAAACCGAAAGATTAGAAACTCATAGTAGGATAGCCTACAGCCAAGAAACAAAAGAAACTTGTAATTTCAACTGAACAGGCAACAGGCATCTTCAAAACACAGAGTGCGTCTGTGAGAAAAGCCACTGCTCTCTGACATCTCTAACACTTAACCATGTAGCCTGGGTAAGTCGTCATGGTAGCCACCACCTCTTCTACTTTAGTAGTCGTGGTAACTAACCACCACTTCTCCTCTCCCTGCAGCCATGGTAACCACCGCCTCTTCTCGTGTCGTGGCATTGCCATCGCCGTGGAGCACTTCTGGAGGCGGGGCCATCGCGACATCACCGTCTTTGTACCCCAGTGGCGGCAGAAGAGGGATGCCAACATTATAGGTAAGATAACCCACATCAATATTAACATCATGGGGAACTCCAGTATAGGTCAAATAATCCACTTAAATTTCATAGCGTTCCTCAACATGATAGATAAGCATTTTCATCATAGAGCTTGAAAGTGACGTCACTTCCTCCGATTTCATGGGACCTCAACAGCGTTTTTAGCCGAAAATCGTAGCATGTAATCCAATGGCGGTATTAAAATGATATTTCGATCCCCTTCGAGTTGTGCCACGAGCTCCACATATGTTGTTTCTGATATTTTAGTTTAATTTTTCGTACGAACCCCTAAACTTTTTAGAAAGCTGTGTTTTCTTCACATTTTTCATGCAGACGGCCTCGGAACAAAACATTGATACTTCTGCATGAATAATCTTTACCTAGCCTCTTAAACAGCATATTTGTAGCCCAGCGCATATAATGACTGAGATCGGAAGATATTTACTCGCTACCATGTTGTTAGATGGTCAGCTTAGGTCCCGTGAAATGCGGAACTATGGGACGGGACTTTCAAGCTCTGTAGGACAGACCTATTGATATACAAACTTGGACCCGAAAATTCTATAGTACTCCATTCAACAGTTTTGAAGCATTTGTGAAATTACTTCCATCCCGGATTAGCAGAAATGGTGCTAAAAATGTTGCTTAGAAGCGCAGAGAACAAGCGCGCTGATAGGGCAGTCAGAAGAGTTATAAAAGAATTCTAACTTGTCAATCAAGTCAACTACAATTTAATAGCTCTCAAAAATAAAGGCTCAGCACGAAAAAAATATTTGGATTGTTTGAAAAGGAAGGGAAACTACCATGTAGCGAAGGGGAGTATAGTTGCCGAGATGGAACTCAAACCCGGACCTTCTGGGGTAGTAAACTGGGGCTCTGACCGCTACACCAAAGAGCCAGGCTCGTTGGCGTGACAGTCAGAACACACCCACAACCCTAGTGATGGTCACTCCATCACATACCGTTTGAATGAAACGGGGTAAACTCGGCAAGTATTCTAAAGGGGGATGCATTGTTTACTTTCAAGTCTCCCATAGAGATGAATATGAAATGGTACTCCACTTCCTTGTTCCGCCACAAAATTGCTGATTGTCCCCTGCCCGGGGTGGTTGCTCCACTTTGAAATAGAATGTTAGGTGTCCAAGTCAGTGGTGAGACCACAACATCATAGAACACCAAGAAGATAAGAACTTTGAGTGCAGTTAGGGGTTATTCTTTTACATTTTAAAGAAACCTCAGAAGTCAGAACTCCTTAATATTGTGTGTGTGTGTGTGTGTGTGTGTGTGTCAGAACAACACTTCCTGGGTCAGCTGGAGGATCTACGTCTGCTGTCCTTCACACCGTCACGAGAGGTGTGTGGCCAACGCATCGCCTCTCACGACGACCGGTACGAACACGAACACACACACACACACACACACACACACACACACACACACACACACACACACACACACACACACACACACACACACACACACACACACACACACACACACCAGAGCATAAGCACACAGCAACTCAGCTGCACCGTCAACTGGTACAGCACCTCAAAATAAACACTGGAGCTTTATGCCACTGGGGCAGCTGTGGTGTAGTGGTTAGGGAGTTGGACTGTAGATCATAAGACGGCAGGTTCGAATCCCACCCCTCTACTTCACTCCGTGGCTGAGGTGCCCTTGAGCAAGGCACCTGGCCCGACATTGTTCCAGGGACTGTATGAATGAAGTGAAGGACGGAACTCTTCAGATTTTTTCTTTGTTTATTCACCCATGAACGTTTCGGGCAGAGGCCTTGTTCAACGTGTGGCGTTTGCAGTCCAGGAACTGTAACCAATATGCTGTAAAGAAATGTAAGTCGCTTTGGATTAAAGCATCAGTTAAGTGGAATGTAATGAATACCACACCAGACACTGGAGCTCTTCATTATTATTGGAATGTCACAACAAACATTCTAGCGCAACCTCATATTAGAATACCAGACACACTGGAGCTCTACTTCAGCTGATAACACCTCAGCAAATGACCTTCACCCCCATCATGTCAGTGCATCACAATGGAAATGTCAGGCATCAGATAGCATCAGGCCTGGCTCACGGCCTCGTGACCACATGCCAACATCCTATATGCAGCGCTCCAGCTTGTTGAGTCCTTGTATGTATTCAACATTGTTAGATATACAGATTTTGGGTCCTACTGTCGCTCTAACAGTAGGGCACTGGGCTGCTAAGCCTGCGACCTGTGTTTGATTCCGGCTCGGGTCCTATGCCGATCCTTCCCCACATCTCTCTCCCCTCTCTCGACTGTCCTCTCAAATAAAAAAAGGTGCAAAAAGACAAAAAAAAGATATACAGATTTGACAACCAGTATCCTCCATCTTGCAGACAACATCCAGCGTCTTATCTGTAAGACCCGCCACACATTCTTATTCTCTTGCTGTGTGCAATGCCGCGCTGATCCTGTGTTACCTCTTAGACTTCACACTATATTTACATCCTTATTGGTTTTTACCTCTAAGACACATGGTATTCACATTCATATTATTCTCATTCTGATTGGCTGTTCGCTCTAAGACGCATCATTCCCTCTTGTTTTCTTGCTCATCCGGTCCCCACTGTAACACCCCCTTCATAACACCTTATCCCCCACTCTCCTCCTCCTGCCCGCAACACTCCCTTCATAACACCTTATCCCCTACTCTCCTCCTCCTGCCCACAACACTCCCTTCATAACACCTTATCCCCTACTCTCCTCCTCCTGCCCACAACACCCCCTTCATAACACCTTATCCCCCACTCTCCTCCTCCTGCCCGCAACACTCCCTTCATAACACCTTATCCCCTACTCTCCTCCTCCTGCCCACAACACTCCCTTCATATGTCCATATCCCTTCCCCTCTGGTCTCTCTCATTACTCACACTCCATTATCATATCCCCAAACCCTGTACCTCTACCTCCGGTCCTCTCTATAATACCCTTACATCTCCAATTTTTTTCTCTGGTCCTCCCCGTAACACCTTTCATACTCCCATATATCCCTTGTCTGATCCTCCCCGTTACATCTTTCATACCCCCCATATCCCATGCCTCTGGTCCTCCCTGTCTTCATATCTCTGCTCTTCCCTGTAACACCCTTCATATCCCCATATCGTTTCTCACGTCCTCCCCATAACTTCTAATATACCTTCATATCCTTCGTCTCTACTCCTTCCTGTAACTCTGCTCCCCACTGTAACACCTTTCATGTCCCCAAATCCTGTGTCTCCGGTCCTCCCCGTGACTCCCATCTAATCCCCATATCCCTTGTCTCCTGGTCCTCCCTGAAACACGCCCATCACACCCCCCTGCCCCTTGTCTTCAAATGTGTCCCGTTTCTCCCTGTAAGACCCATCACACACTCATACTCCATCACACACTCTCTGCCTTCCCTGCACAGGTTCCTGCTGCACCTGGCAGAGAAGACCGACGGCGTCATCGTCACCAACGACAACCTGCGCGACTTTGTCAGCACGTCAGAGGCGTGGCGGAGGATCATTCAGGACAGGTGGGTGAATCTTATTGGACAGTCAGGGTGAATTTCGTGGGACTAGTCAAGACAGGATCTCATTGGACAGTCAGGACAGATTCATGAATGTCACTGCAGTCAGGAAAGGTGAGCGAACGTCAGTGGAATGTAAACAGGCTCAGCTGGTCTCGACCTCCTTTCTTGAAAGCCTCATCGCTTACCACGTAGCAACTAGTGTTGCTTTTGGCGGCATATTTTAGTTTTAGTCCTAGTCTAGTCAAGTCTTTGCATCAAGTTGTCATTTTAGTCCTTGACAGTTTTAGTCAAATCACCAAATTCCTTAATTTTAGTCAAGTTTTAGTCTACTTTTAAGTCCATGCATTTAGTCACATTCATGTCAGTGTCATCCATGACCCATTTCAGTCTAGTCTTAGAGTAATTTTAGTCAGCAAACAAAAATATGAAGACATTTAAGTCTACTTTTAGTCAACACAATGTAGTTTTAGTCAGCAAACAAAAATAAGACGACATTTAAGTCTACTTTTAGTCAACATAATGTAATTTTAGTCAGCAAACAAAAACATGAAGACATTTAAGTCTACTTTTAGTCAACACAATGTAGTTTTAGTCAGCAAACAAAAATAAGAAGACATTTTAGTCAACACAATTCACACGTTGGTCTTCTCTGTGATGTGATTCTCTTTAACCCAGACATGAGGTAAAAGTGCACAATGTAAGACACAAAACCAACCTATTTAAAGATACCTCATACAGTACACTCGTTAATACTGAACACCTAATGCAAAAATAGAAAGTGCTACAGTTTGAATGAATTGTCTTTATTCCATCAAAACATGTTAATACACCACAAGCATCAACTCAAAAAGGAAAATAAACAAAATGCTTTATCAAGGTGAAATAAAGATCATATTCTGAATTGAAAAAAATTGTGCGATTTTAGTTTCTAAATCCAACTACAAAACAAAAAACAAAACAAAAAACAAAACAAAAGGGGTTTCCACTCCCCACAGTGACACTTGAAAGACTGCTGCCCCCCCCCCCCCCCCAAAAAAAAAACAAAAAACACATCAGCTGTAAATCCTGTTCAAAAATAAATGGAACAGCATAGGGTCATATCCTCTAAATTCTACCCTATCCCTCATATACTAGCACAACAGTTAGCAAAAGAGTAGTCAGATTCTCAAAAAAAAACATGTAGGGGCCTATGTGTATGCATGTATGCATGCATGTGTAACGGAGGCCAACTAGCAGAGTTGGTGTGGAACGTTGGTAAAACCTCCCTCCGAAAGAGTCATTCAGTGTCTATGCCGTTGGACTGAAAGACTGGTCTCTTGGCCCAGTGGTATCGTACTGTGTCTCCCATTGCCGGACCGGTGTAGTTGACGAGGTAGCAGGTTTGATCCCAAAGGTGGGTTACCAGGTGCAAGATGACCCGTCATAATGGTGCTGTGACCCGGATGGGAGTTAGGTTTAAGGGGGAGAGTGTAACGGAGGCTAACTAGCAGAGATGGCGTGGAACATTGGTAAACCTCCCTCCCAAAGCCTCAGACAGTGCCGATGGGCCGGAAGACTAGTCTCTTGGCCCAGCGGTGGAGCAAGAAAAGTGATGTAATCCTCTGCTTTTCGCAAGAGACTCTGAAATTCACCCTCCTCGCTTTCTACAAGACCTTCAGCTACAAATGGGTCCTAAAAGCAAGCTGCTGCTGGAAGTGGTGAGAAGTTTTCAGCTGTTGAATCAAGGAACACACCAAGTCGTTGATCCATACTTGACCTCATCTTTTGGGCCAAAGTAGCAGCATCCTTGTAGCTTCTGCCATGTGTAATGGAGAACTCTGACAGGTGCTGTTTCAGGTCCAGTAGTGCTGGCACAATGAGGGAAAGGGACTGGGTGTCACTTTCAAGGGACTTTGTGTGTTCTGCAAATGGCAGAAGGAGGTCATGAAGCAGACCCATTCTCTGCCACTCATTGGGTTGTAGGGTGCCCCACCCCATGGCCTCTGCAACATGAATGACGTGTTCCTTCACCTCCAGGCAGCGCTTGAGCATGGCGAAGCAGCTTGACCATCGGGTCGGGCAGTCTTTCACTAATACAAGGTTGCATTTGTGGAGAAGGCGTTCTGTGGCAACAGAGGATTTTCTGAATTTGTTAACCATGTGCCTGACTTTGTCCAGCAATCTTCTTATTGGTGCCTCCTTCTGAATCATATTTACTACAAGCTGGAGGGTGTGTACAGCGCAGGGTGTCCTTTGAATGGCCCCATAATCTCTTCTGCAAGCATAAAAACACAAAACATTATATTAGTAGGTTCACAGACCATTTATTTTGCGCCATCAACTTCTTAAGTACAAGACATTATATTAAATACAGTAGCTCAAAATGCTTGTACTTGATATGACATTTCTTTTTATTCATATTAAGTGACTGAAAAACTAACTGCATAGTTTCGTGAAGGCTAATGAATACACTTCATACACAGACTGACCTCTCATCCTCTCCTTCCACATCATAGTCATTGGGGTCCTCGCTGTGCTCGTCCTCGGAACAGTCAGATGTTCCGGTGGCTTCACTGCGAAATGAAGCCACCATGTTGCTGCCGTTATCAGTGATGGTTGTAATTATCTTGTCTCTTTGGATGCCCCATTCCGCCATAGACTCCTCCACCAGCGCACCAATTGCTTCCCCCGTATGTGGATGTGCCAGTTCTTTCAAGCTAAGAAGTTTGTGTTCAGCCTTATTGCTTTCAGGATTGAAGTAGCATGCACTGACACCCAGGAAAGAGGCAGTGAGCCCCTTCTTGGTCCAGATGTCCAGGCCCGTGGTAACCCTGCGCGCTTGGGAAAGGCTTCGTTTGATCTTTCCCTTCTCTTCTATATACATGTTTTCAATGAGATTCAGAATTTTTTGTCTTTTAGGCACATTGAATTTTTTGTCCATACTTCCCATCATCTGAATGAATTCTTCATCTTCGACAATTCTTGCTGGCAGGCCAGTACGGCCAATCCATTGGGCAATTGCCTGCTCTTTACAACGTTGTTCAGGGGCGTTTTCGTTATACATTTGAATGCTGCTGGGCTTTCTCTTGGGTTTCTGTGGTGTCCGTTCTGGAATCTAGAATAGAGAGGGGGGGGGGGGGGGGGGGGGGGGGGGGGGGAGGGGGGGGGGGGGGGGGGGGGGGGGGAGTCCAGTCAGAAAGGTCTACTGCTCATAATAATGTTTCACAATATAGGCTACTTATATCATTTCAAATCAAACCGGTATTAATGTGACTATATTTTAAGTTACACATTTTGCGCTTAATGTAAGCCTGAAGACACCAGGATGTGTGTGCCAAGTGGATTATTTCACATAGGCCTACATTTACACATTTCTGTTATAGCCCCACACCCTCACACCTGCAAAACTATTGTGAAGTTGGCACCAGATATGTTGAATATTATGCATAAAAGCATTTTTTGTTATTCGTTTCTGCATCGTTTGTAGGCCTACATGATAGCACAGGCAAAATGAGCATTTCTGCACAAACCTTAAAAAGGTGCACTGTGCAGGAAATGGTCAAAAGAGGTACTGCAACTATGTTGCTCATTGAAACTGGGTTGCCTATTGCCGAATTTGATCTTTTCATGACAGTTTACTAAACTGATATTTTCTAGTATGGCCCAAGTACAGTCATCTTTGCAGCTAAAAATGTCTTTCAGGAAATTCAAAAGGGCGGACCATGGAGAGGATAGGAAAGTGAAATTGTCGTAGTCATAATGAATACTTAATTTGATGTTGGTATGAAAAAGGTATTAGTGAATGGGTAGCATAAATTCTGGAAAGAAACAACTGAAAATCTTACACACTGCACCTTTAAGATCAGGCTATCTGGTGACCACAATTACGCAGCACTCTATTATCATTCAAATGAATCATTTTTGCACAATTGAGCAGGCAACATGAACGTTTTTGCACAAACCGTTTATGTTACTTAAAATGTACTTTTGTAGGCCTAAATGCAGCGCCAAATCAGCAACCAAATTACTCGAAATGGTTCGAATTGTTTGTGCAGGTGTGTGGGTAAACAATGTTTCTGCAGAAACAGTTTGTTACTTTGTTATTTCATTCAAGTCATTTACCCATTGAAAGTTAAAAAGCTTAAATAGGCCTAAGCTTCTCACACGAACACTCATTTTGCCTACACAATCGTGCACAAATGAATAAAAAATAAATCTATTCATATCTTCAACATGTGGGGAGCCAACTGCACGCAAGTGCTGCACCTCTAATGTCATACGCATGGTCTAACCTACAAGTACGCAAGGCCTAGGTATCGGTCAATTGTCAGTTAGTTAAACGGATCAACAAACATTTACACCTGTGTCCTGCGTCTTGAACAGAATGTTAACGCCACAAATGAAATTCTCCCACGATTTAATTTAGATTTACTACTGCAGCGAAATGAATGAATGAATGCCATCGTGCTTTTTTTCTCCGTCTGGGACAACCCTCCAGTGAAGCAGCGCGTCAAACCTATATTTAGATAGGCTTACTGTACCGAGTCTGACAGACACAGCTATAACCTGGGCTACCAGAAATGAGAAATGAGACGTTGCCGCAGCGGAGGAAGAAGATTTGGAGAAGAAGCAGACGGCAGAGTTGCGCTAGTGTGTGGAGTCGTAGACTTATTAGCCACAGTCCTAAAATATACCCATACAGGCCTAGGCTATATTGAACGGATGCCTGTGAAAAAATACAGTAATCCATATTGGCAACAGTGGTCGCACAATCTGAGTGCAATTGAAATGCTAAAGGTCCTAATGGACGCAGAACAGCGTTGGCACAACCCCCTTATTCCTTGGAAGCGATGGCTGGTCCGTGTAACGCTTTGCAGTGCTTTGATCCATTTTCGGAATTCACATGAAAAAGATGAAAATTAGTTCAAAACTTCAAATTTCCAGACAACTCAGAAAACAGAAAATTGACGCTGTGTGCTCGTTTCATTGTAATTTGTCGGTGGCCTTTGAAAGAGAAAATATGTGAATTTGAAACCAAAGTAAAATTAGGCAATATTTCAATGTCCAATTTCTGTGTCGCGCAGGGACCGGGGGATGTATTGGCTCAAGTAGCGCCAGATGTGTTTTGCGTAATGTCTACAAATGAAATGGATGGCAAGTCAGCTGAGACGTAGGCTACAGATCTGACAGAACAACTGGCTCAGCTGTATAGGCCAACCTGCAAACTTTCACCTCCTTCCCGACAACCGTTGGGACGAAAGTGAGTTCATGGACAGGGGGAGAAAAATAGGCTACCCACATAGTAGAACTAGGCAGGCATGCATGGTGTGCAAACTCTGATTAATGCGCACCACAGACCCATTGACTCCACGCCGACTAGACTACTCTTCATAAGGCCCCGTCTAAATTTGCATTGGCTATTAAGGCATAAACGTTGCACATTGTTTATTTTACGCGTGGATATTTCCCATCCAATGGGATCTCATTGCGCAGTTGGCACCACACTGCAGCATCCGTGACCGGATTATCAGTGGTGCAGTCTACTTTTTTGAAGTGGGTATACTGTATATTCAAGCATTTTTTTGAAGTGGGTATACTGTATATATTTATGCTATTCTAAACAATTGATCAATCCATTTGAAGTGGGTATACTGAAGCCCCTAAAATTTAGAAGTGGGTATACTCCGTATACCTGCGTTCTACGTAGACTACACCACTGCGGATTATTCCAAAACATCTGCAAGACCTATATTAGCCTATTTGTAACATTATCTTGACATTTCACAGAAATAAGACAGGCTTGAAATGTACTATAGGCTACGGGTGTAACAAAGCAAGCGTCATGAATTCGCAGTGCGTTATTGCTCGACCGCGTCATTTCAGTTCAGTGGAAACTAAGCTTGAAGCGCTATAACGGCAATGTAGCCCACAGTCTGCTCAAGTGAAGCAACTGATGTTTTTCCATAGGCCTAATATGATTGTCTGAATTCTTAGGGGAGTTGGCCCATATGCAAACGGAGTTGCCGACCACTGATCTACAGTAGGCTATGCGTGCCCAACGTGCTACCCTCTGAGTTCGGAGTTGGGTTCGGAGTTGGTCTCTGGCGTGTTGTCAGGGTAGGTGAAAGCGGGTTATTGAAAAGTTTGCAGGTTGGCTACGACTACAGCTGCCAGTCATTCTGTCGGATCTGTAGCAAGCCTACGTTTTAAGCTGACTTGCCATCCATTTCATTTAGGCAAAACACATCTGGCGCTACTTGAGCCAATTCCTACATCCCCTGGACCCCGCGCGAATGATTCAGTCCAACCACCATGCAGAAATTGAAAATTGAAATATTGACTCATTTTACTTTGGTTTCAAATTCAGTTGTTTTCTCTTTCAAAAGCAACCGACAAATTACAATGAATTAAACAACGTCAATTTTCTGGATCAAAAAATTAGAATAAATTCTCTGACTAAGGCACTCCAAATTAAAATGTCTTTATTGAAATGACGGGTCCTACATGGACATATTAAAAACAAGGCAAACAATATTAAAAGGGGCCTTGTTTTTAATATGTCCATGTAGGACCCGTCATTTCAATAAAGACATTTTAATTTGGAGTGCCTTAGTCAGAGAATTTCTTCTCATTTTTTGATCCTGGAAGTAGGCCACTATGCCTTGGACTAAAGAGCACCCAAACCCAAGCCAACAAACTATTTGGATAAGAGCACGCCATAGGCCTTCTCCACAAACTGAACGTCAATTTTCTGTTTTCTGAGTTCACTGGAAAATTGAAAATTGAAGTTTTGAACCCAATTTTAATATTTTCCAAATTAATTATTAAAATGGATCAAAGCACTGCAAAGCGTTAGGCTACACGCAGTGGCGGACTTAGCAATTTGGGGGCCTAAGGCGAAGTTAGCTAGGGGGCCCATCGGCCCACCAGCCCACCGGCCCACCGGCCCACCCAAGTGTGTACCCCCCCCCTTGAAAAATAATAATAATAGCCTAATAGGCTTGCTTAGAGATGCTTAGCTCACAGCATCTTCTGTATCACAGATACACAATTCAAAAACTAAGCTCTCTACAACAGTCAGAAGACCTCTTGAACATAATGTGCTTGGGCCAAGTTTTGCTTTAGACATTTAGACAGCATTCAATGTTGACATATTCAACATTGCAATCTTCACATGCACATCAATCAATTACACATGGGCATCAAAGCCTTCTCTCTCTCTCTCTCTCTCTCTCTCTCTCTCTCTCTCTCTCTCTCTCTCTCTCCCTTCTCACTGGCTAAGTTAGCCTATTTTTAAAACTCACGAACGGTGTATTTATGAACATTTGTGTTTACTGAACTGTCGGGACTTTGGCGAGCGAAAATACACGCGCACACACTCGTACACGCGCACACTCGCACACCTGCGCTCGCAATGAAACACTTTCTCCGAACATTGTCATGGCCATGGGCGGAGGCGCGCACCGTCAATGGCAGGATTCCATCAGTGACTTTTGGGAGGGGAAATGTGTGGGGATTTTGTCATGTTTATTATTTGTGACGATTATGAATGTGTACTTGGGCAATCTGCGTTCTATGTGGTTATGTTTTGAGTATTGTGTTTAAACTGGCTGTTTTTGTTTGGCGATGGTCGGAAGGAATTGTGAGTTGAGTGAGTAATTGAATTAGTGAATAATTGGCTGGCCCTAGGAAATGGGTGTATTTAAGCCGTAGTCAAATCGTTGATGTGAGCGATTTTGATTGAGAAGCACTAACCAGTAGGAGGTGGCTTCGCGTAAAACTGCTGCATATCGGTGTAAGCAGAGCGTTGTGCTGTTAGACTTTGATGCTGCAGAAGTAATTTTGAAGACTGTCGTATTTTGTTTGCCAGAAGTGTCCTGTCCATGTGTTTTGATGCCCACGTGCACATTTATTTTCTAATGTCTGGTGAAAAGGTAAATAAAAAGGCCTAATTATTTTTGATACTTCCGACTTCGTGCCTCATCATCTCCACTCCGCTCGTTACGCACACATCCTTGACAGAGAGGTAGCAGTCGCTCCCTCACAGACACACATAAAAATAGACAGTAAGATTGCAGTGTATCATTTTGCCCAGATGCCACCACCGCCACACCACCAACTGCGTCTGCGTGTGCACATGACGTATTGGACGGCGAGCAGCAAGCATCTCAAACTGAATTGGCTACAAAACAAAACACCACGGCGGGTGAATTCCAAACCAACCAACTGAGGCATAGTAGTAGCAATAGTTCCATCACACACACAAGCGCGCGCGCGCACACACACACACACACACACACACACACACACACACACACACACACACACACACACACACACACAATCAATGTGACTTACTATGAGTAGAGTGCGCTGTCTTTTGTCAATCACGTCGGCGTTTCTCCAGGCTGAACTTCCACATCACCTCCTGTTAGCATCCAGAACTAGCCAGCAATATCGCCACGTAACGCAGTTCATTATTAAAAACTCCAGCATATCTACTGGAGCTATGGCTGACATGTCAGCTAATTCTGCGATGTTCTAAATCTCGCCACATCGCATCAAGTTACATAATGTTCCTTGAAAGCTGCATGCTTGTTTAAGCCTTTCCAAATTTCGACAGCATGTTTCTGAAATCATTTCAGAGAGATTGAGAAGGTTGTCTGATGATACAGTAACCGATGCACCGTCTGCAAGCGCTTAAAGGCTGCGTCCTTTTCAATGGAATAACTTACTCGAGCCAATTCCAGTTCACATCTAGAGGAAAAGTAACGCCTTTTTGAAACAAAATATCTCACGAGGTATTCATTCAACAAAACTTGGGGTTATCAGTGCCGCGGCCATTCACAGATCCATCAGTGGGGATAGCCACAGTAATTGACCTGCTAGTGCTACAGTAGGGCACCGTTTCCTTGTCGCTGTCCGATCCACGGAGATAGTCCAGGCTTCTAACATGTCATGTCGTGGGTTATCCAAAGTTACCGATGTTGGAGTTTTAAAACATTTACGCACAGTGTTATCCATATTCAGGAAAGCACAAAACTCGCATGTCTGTTCACCACCTAGAAATGTCAGTCACCTCGCTTGAGTCGCTTCCGTCTTCAGCGCGTTCGCGGAGGGACCCGCTGCGCATATATGGGCAGCAATGCGCACTCACAGTGCGTTCCGAATGCGTCTTAATTACGCATTGTGCGCATTTGAGCTGTGCAGATATGCGCAGGCATGTTGTGAGGGAACGTAGCGAATGTTTTGGAACTCGTCTCGCGCACATGGCATGCATGGATGGAATATTCCATTTTAACACGAAAGAGAGGGGTGTGCACGGGATCTGTATTTGTTTGTAATGTATTGTGTTGCTCTTATTTCCAATTTAAACATACAAAATTCATTATTTATGAAAATTACCATTTATTTGTGAATTACTGTCCAAAGGGGCCCCAATTACTATGTGAAATGTTCCGCTCCCAGTCAGATGGGGCCCCTAAATTTGGGGGGCTAAGGCGGGGCCTAAGGCGGTTGCCTAGCAACGCCTCTATGCAAGAACCGCGCCTGGCTACACGGACCGGCCATCGCTTCCAAGGAATTAGGCCTACACAGATAGCCTAGGCCTACTTTTAATCGCGCAGGTGTGTCCGAAACTGACTACACTTACCTGGATGTCCGTATGAATTTTTTTCAGATGCCTCTTCAAGTTAGTTGTGTTTTTGCCTTTGAGTGTGTGGCCACATTTCTCGCCATCAATCATAACCACACGGCATTCAGTTAGGTCCTCGGCTTCTTGATATTCGAAGTGTTCCCAAACATCTCCCCGTCTCTTTCGCCCAAGTGTTACAGAGCAGGCCATCGCAGTTTTACTGTTTTTTGAAAAAAAATAATCAAGCCGTCGTCGCTTCTCGGTCTTAGTTGCCTACAGAAGCTGAACGCTAACGCCATGATTTTAAACCTGTCGTTTCCATCACCTGACGAAAGTGCCAATTCCACGCAGCCAATGACGACGAGACCATTATTGAAAGCAATGAATGCTGACTGAGAAACGCGAAAGGCTCTTGCTGTCACATGCAAAATATTTATCATCACCATGACAATAATGTTTCTTTTCGTCATCTTCAAAGCCTCTCCTCTCGTCAACAAAAACGGAGAACCATTTTAGCATAGTTTTTATTTGTGACGTTTTACGTTTGAGTTGGGTATGCATTGGTTTTTGACATGACGAAAATACTCTTTACTTCTCGTCTGGTTTTCTTCACATGATAAAAAATGTTGTTGACGAGGATATTTCCTCCGCGTCTTCGTTGACGACAGCAACACTAGTAGCAACTGAGTAAGTTACCAATGGGAAATTGCATTGGAACCAAGTGAGTTGCTAAATGAGTTAGTGGCGATACAGTTGAGAAACGCATCAAAGGGTGAGGGGTGAAATAACTTTTGTGAGATGATCAGGGCTTAACACTAACACACGCCAGGTAGCCAAATGCGGGTGAAAGTCGGCGTTGGCTAGTAGATACCGAAGGTTCACTAGCCATTCTGGCGGGTCCGTTACTGTTCTGAATAATGAGGCACCGCATTTTGTAGTTTTTTTCTTCGGACCGTCTTTGCTACAAATGCAATACAATGCGATTTCGCGAGCCTACAATACCCATGAAGCACCTGTGTCACGTGTCACCTGTGTTTCACGCAAGCCAGGATGGAATCTGATAGAGCTAGTATTGCGAAGAGGAGTGACAGCGAGCTACCAGGACATCAGCGTGCGTTTGGAAATGTCACTGGAAACCTTCACATGAAAATAAAGTAGCGACGTTCATCTCAACTGACTTGTTTTGCGATCTGTCATTAGTACAATACTTAGTAGTAGTGGACATTAAAATGACCAAAGCCAGAGGAAAACACGTCAGTCTGTCTTACTCTTGTGAAAGTCTCAAGACTGATTAGCGCAGTGATAAGACAAGGACACATGCGGCATTAATAATGTTTGGTCTAAATAGAGTTCTTCAGTAACGCGGAAGCATGTAGTAGATTGTAGTCTTTCATGTTAGCATTTAAGGACTTCCTGGTTCGTATCGGCTTCCGGCCTCCATTGGGAATGAATAGGGGCCAGTTTCAAATAAGCTCCGAGTGCAAGCACGCGCTTAGCGAACCCCCGCAAACTGTCGAGGGTGTTAAAAATAGGCTGTAGGTATGACATGGTTGATCATTTTGTGTCAAACTTCGACATAAATACGATGTTGCGTCCATATGCTAAACCCGGAAACTTTTGGCGACTACAGAAGCGGCGCCTGTATCTAACGTCATGTACGTGCGGAGGGTTGTACCCATGGCAACCAAAGGAAAGCATGTAGTTCGGAAGTTTTAATGATCAGAAAGGGGTTAGCAATATTGAATTATAATCGTCATGATTTAACATGTGAATACACCAACATGATGATACGATCCGTTCCACTAATGAGAAAGGGATGCGGGGACACGCTAATGTTCGTTGTTGGCGTGCAACTTATATTTTTGCCAAACCTGAATCTCTATGGCGTTTTGCAATGTAAAAAATCGCCATGGAACCGGAAGTCCAAACGCCGCATACAAGTTGACGTCAACGCTGAAGAGCTCTATTATTTTCTGATTTGCCTGTAGGCCTATGTCTTCATACCTTAATATTCCTCCATGTTTCTTGTGCTGTTGTTCCCGACTGTCAAACCGTTCTTAAAAAACGCGCAGTAGTAGCCTTCCAGACACAAAAGCATCCCATTGCATGTCCCTTCGCAGGTGCCCGTCTCGCCTTGCGCCCGAGTATTTTAAACAACTCACTATTAAACGGAATGAAAGGAAGTCGTAGCCCCTTCTGTAGTTACCGCATCTGTGTGTGCTTTCTAGTGGATACTTTTATAAGCAAATATTCCAGAAGAGGTGTTATTCCACATCCATGACCGAGGACAGGCGAACTTGGCAATGCTATCTCCTTTGCTCATCAATTTGGACGGCGACCTCCACAGATAGGCCTAGCCTATATGACATGAAGAAGTCCCTCCAGATTAAAGACGAAAATATTTTGCTCTCGTGTAGCTTACATTTGTGCCCTTCCACAACACCGTGCTTGGTGTTGCATGGTCTACTATAGGCTATGCCATTCCTCAGATCAGTAAATCTGTTCTTTGCACAGCATGCATGCATGGACCAGTTAATAGGCCTAACAATTCTAATTATTAGGCCCTATAGTATATTATATTATACTGTATTATATTATATTATATTATATTATATTATATTATATTATATTATATTATATTATATTATATTAGCCTACATTACATTATTAGGGCCTACAGCTTATTTTATAATTCATTAAAGCTGCTATGATGGTTAAGAAAATTATGGCTGGTGAAAAGGCCCAATGGCTAGTGAGTCAGGAAAACCACTAGCCAAAATGGCTAGTAAGCGAAAAAGTTAGTGTCAAGCACTGGAGATGATGTATACAGGATATCGTGAGAATGGATGGCCACAGGGAATAATTGAGTGGATGGCACAAGTGTAAACTGACGGCCCTACCGTAGCGGTAACGGTAGGGCACTCGTCTGCTACGCGGCCGACCCGGCTTCGATTCCAGATCGGGTCCTTTGCCGGTCCTTCCCCGTCTCTCTCTCCCAACTCGCTTCCTGTCTCTCCTCCACTATCCTGTCATGTAAGAAATAGTATAAAATATATTTTTTAAAAACGAGTGCAAAACTGACTTTTTGCATTCCTACAGACTCCTGCAGTTCACCTTTGTGGAGGACCTCTTCATGATCCCAGACGACCCTCTGGGGAGGAATGGCCCAAACCTGGAGGTTTTCCTGCGCAAAGACAACAGGTGCGAAGCTTAAAACATAGTAGTGGTCTAACACACAAAGACGGCAGGAGCCTATGAAATACATTTTTTTATTTGTATTACCTGTATTACTGTGAAAGGACAGTACAGATCATAATGCAAGTGGAATTTGAGTCTTGCCCATTGTAATGAGGGTTTGTTTCCGGTATTCATATTAAACTGGTAGGGGGGAATTGTGAACGCTGTGAGGCATCAGCCAAAATCCATAATATGAAGCTCTTGAAGATTTATTCGCCATCACATGATACTACAAAGACCCAAGAAATGGCAAACTCAAAGTCCTTAATAAACCCATAATAATCACCCCGATGTTAGGAAGCTTGACATTACTTTTTTAAAGGTACAGTGTGTAATAGTTTTAGTACTTTATTTCCAGAACATTCACAAATGTTACCTTTTTCACGAAGGCGTACCACCACTAAAAACAGATTGAGAGCATGCTGAGGGCATTCTGCTCTCTTAGACTTTACTTTGCACTTACCTCCTTTCCTTCCCTTGCTGTCTTGTCGCTCCCTTAATTTCTCTCTCTCTCTCTCTCTCTCTCTCTCTCTTTTTCTTTCTCTCTCTCTCTCTCTCTCTCTCTCTCTCTCTCTCTCTCTCTCTCTCTCTCTCTCTCTCTCTCTCTCTCTCTCTCTCTCTCCCCTTTCTCCCCCCAGGTCCAAGGCTGCCAGTCGTCCGCAGCAGAGGTCTGAGGCGTGTGTCCACGTGCCCCCCCTTCAGAAGCAGCCCAGCCCCCCCCAGCCGCGGCCGGCCTCCCACTGGCCCCATACGGGCGCTCCCGGCTGGACCCCTTCGCCCACGCCGCGGCCGCCCCCCTCCAGCTCCCCTCCCCCACAGCGCTCGGCGGCCGAGACGTCCCAGCTGAAGAGGCAGCTGTACGACATCTTCCCCGACCAGAAGCCGCACATCGACCGCATCCTGAACGAACACCCCTACATGAGAGACCTCAACGCCCTGTCCGGACTGCTGCTGGGCTGAGGGACACGCACGCCAGACTCACTTTGCACTTACACACACACACACACACACACACACACACACACACACACACACACACACACACACACACACACACACACACACACACACACACTAACACACAAACACAGCTAGGATGAGTGAGTGCCAATAGACATACACACACGCATAAACACATGGGGTGAAAACACAACCACTAAAAGTCATAGACACACACTTAAGGAAAGTTTGCAGAAAAAAGTTTGCAGAAAAAAAGAAAAACGACCAAAAATAAATATATTTTGTTCACAGGTTGCAATTTCTGTGTTGTGAAATTGAAACTGCTCTCCTGTCAAGGTTTTCAGAACAGACACACAGACAGACCGTACTCTGACCTCTTCAAGCACAAGAGACACACCCCCTACCCTTTGCACCTTGATAACCCATTCTTCTAACCAACGTCACAAAACTACACAGCGAAATAAAACAACACGACTAAATCTTTTGAATGTTTCTGATATGCACAGTCCACAGGGCGTATGTCTTCTCTGGTGTACATAGTTGTTGTTATATATCAGAATGAGCCCAGAGGATGCTTTATTTTCTGCTGTTTTTTTTGTTTTGTTTTGGGGTTTTTTGTCAATACTACGCTGTGACAGGCGTTGCTGAATTGATACCTGGCGCCTGTGGTTGTTTCCTTTGTAATGTATAGTTCCTTTATGGTGGCTGTCTGTACATACATGATGATGTAAACCAAATGGTCTGGTGGACTGTTTATGTTAACCAAGTGGTGTGCTGGACTCTTCTGTTCATGGACACTTTTCAGTTTCCTGCAGTACACAGGGAGATGTTTTTTTTCCTTTGAACTCCCATAGTGTGGCTCGGCCAAAGTCCTTAGTTCCAACCCCCCCCCCCCCCCAAAGTCTATATGTATATACACTGTGTACCATATGCAGCGTAGTCATGAGAAGCCACTCTTCTGTTCTTATTAAAAGCCCTATGGGCAGGGAAGGTATGTCTGTCTCAGCCTAGATTTTCACCAACAGTCACGGTGTCTTCTGCCTTGGAAGCTTCCAAGGCCGTCTTACTTAACAACCTGACCGGCCTCACAAACACAAACCTGTTGTGCAACGCACAGGCAGCGACCTCCAGCCAACCAGCAGAATCCTGAGCAGTCATGTGACCTACAGACTGGCCAGAACAAATGCCATCGCCGCATTCTGAAGTCTGACCACCAGAGGGAGCTCTTGAGCCACAGTTGCTGCTTGAGCCACAGTTGCTCCTGCTCTCAAACAGATCATTTGATTTTTGCCAGGTTCTGCTGCGTTCATGCCCGGCCGGATCCCTCTGTGGTGTATATTTGTACAGAATGTGCGCTTCACTGGTCTCTGGCTCTTCTAGTCTGTTGATTAAGTGTGTGTGTGTGACGTCGTTCAGGTTGTTGTCTACACAGCTTTCTTGACATTAGCTTTGGTACCTCTAGCTTTTCCTTCAACAGGACGTGTTGACTGACTAGGTGGAATTTTGTGTCACTTGTGTTGTTTGGAGAAGTGAGGAAGACCACCCCACCCCACCCAACTCTGCAGCCCACAGCACCCCCCTCCAGCCCCAGGCCCATGGATGAGGTATGAGCCTCCTGTGGATGAGGTATCGGTCTCCTGTGGATGAGGTATCGGTCTCCTGTGGGTATCTCACAAGCTGACTGTACAGGAGGCCCCACAGCCACTGGCTGACCTGTTAATAAACGCCTTGTGTTTGACACGAACAACTCACCCATGTACTCTTTCTTAAAAAAAATAAATAATTAAAGGCATTTTTGCCTTTATTACGACCGGACGGTACGAGAGGTGACAGGAAGTGAGTGGGAGAGAGAGATGGGGGGAGGATCGGGAAATGACCTCGGGCCAGAATCGAACCCGGGGCCCTGGTGTAACAGTGAGCTACGGCAGGGCCCCCTGGTCTCTTTCATGTGACCGACCCTACTGTTCAGCAGTCATGGGCAAAATGGATTCGTTAGTTACGCTACAATCTACTTTCACATATTCCAGATGACTTACCTGTACAATTCAGCCAAGTGATTGGCTGGTTGAATGATCACCTGTTTGAATTGGACAGGTAAAACCAGGTCATTTCCAATATGTGGCATTGGATTGTAAATTAATGAGTCCTTTTTGCCCATCACTGCTGGATAATTGGCTAATAAGAGCATAACACTGTGATAATTGTGCTTTGTAAAATATAAATAGATCAAGAATAGACTGCAGTGATATGCATATCTCGAAGTCCTACTTTATTTCCAATTAGAAGTGAATATAATTTCCCAAAAGAGTAATGCATGTTGCATAACAATGTAACTTGAAGACAGGGTTGAACACTAAGAAATCATATATTGTGGATATAAGCTCTACAGTATAATATGCAAACAGTAGCATTGTTGGACTGCAGTTGGCAAAAGCACAATGGCAAATATGGCATACAAATGGCAAATAATGCATTTGGAGGAAAGGACAGTGGCCCAGTTATTAGAACTGACTGCAGGCAGAGACGTCACATCATGACATGACCAAGCCACATCATGGGTCCGTCCGAAGGTCCCCACTGCCTTCCTATGTAGAAGGCAAAAAATTAGGAAGCGCTGATATAGGCTACTAAGTCTGATTACCCTAGTAAGCTTTCAACCAGGAGGCGAACACAGTACCTGGATGACTTTCTATGTCTGGTCATACAGTAAGCCTGTTAGATAGATTTTTGACAATAAAGAACACTTGACTTGAGTATGTGAAATAGGCAAATGATGCTTACTTCGCTACGCTCTATCCCAGAAGACTTGTGCTTGGCTGGCTTTCTACATATGTAGAAGGTCGGGGAGCCAAGTGGTAGTTAATGGTGAAGAGGCAGAGTAGCTACTACAGTATTTGGATGTAGCCCATTCCATGATCATGGCTGGAGATCAATCTACCTCCTCCCGTCCTTTCCTGTTGACTTGCCTCATGCCTTGGTGTTGCCGTGCTGTGTCCTGGCTGTCAGCCAGCACAGAATTACTTTTTTTTTTTTTTTTAACCAATTCAACATCTCGATTGCAAGCGAGAGACCTTTGAATTATGTTTTGCAAGATATTGAATAGAAAACGTTGGTTATCGATGTCGAGCCTGGTGTCGCAAGTCGGGAGGCCACAAGAAAGGACTGCAGCCTATGACCTGAGCAACTCTTCAAGCAAATGCAGTCATCACTGTGACTTGCATTAAGAAAAAAGAAAAAAAAAAGATATCACTGCCACTTTCCCAAGATTTTTGGAAGCTCAATTAAAGCAGCTTGGTGTTGTGTCCTAACTTTTACAGCCCCAGCACAGACTCACTGTCCCCATTCGTGGGGAAAAAATCCCAGTGTGGTCTTACAGTCTAGATTTAGTCCTGATAGTCAACTCTAGACTAAAACTTCTCCACAACAGACACTGGTGCAGATAACAGCAGTTACAGGACAGCAACTCCAGTGTTCACATTAACCCACTTCATCAAACATTGTCAGCTGAACACAATAACCAAGTAGCAAGAGTAGTGTGAAAAGGTGAAGTCCCACCTGAGAAACTCTAACTCCCATTGTCATTGTGACACAGCACTCCACTGCATTGAAGTGCACACTGCACACGACGAAATTGCATTCATGCCTCACCCGTGCAATAAGGCAGCCCCCAATGGCTCCCCAAGGGAGCAGTGCGGTGGGACGGCACCATGCTCAGGGTACCTCAGTCATGGAGGAGGATGGGGGAGAGGACTGGTGATTTTCAAAGTGGGGTGGTGGCGCTAGGAGGTCCGTGGCAAGTTAAGTTGGATGAAAAAGTATTACACCACAAAATAAATACTGTAATTGAATAATTAATGTACATCGAAATAAACAAAACTGAGCTAAACAATATTCCCATTTGTAAAAGACTGCATTGTAATAATCTATTGCATCTCTGAACATTACTACTGTTATCATTATGTTATATAACCCAATGGGGCTCTGAAACACGGCCTATAATAGGGAAAGGGCGTGCACAGAAAAAATAGTGTGGCACGACCTAAGGGGGTCTTGTCTGAAATCTACCGGTAAATGGAGGGCCTTGTCATGGTAAAGTTTGGGAACCCCTGGTCTAGGCTGTGACGAGGATCAGTGAGGGATCGTCTTCTTGCGGTCAGAGTAGGGGAGTCCCACTTCCCTTACACCTGTTACCTCACACCTGGATCAAGTGCTTCTTCATTATGTAACACACACGCGCGTACACAAGCGTACACACACGTACACACGATGTGCCGGCGCCTCACTGCGCTGGAGCTCCCAGGTGAGTGTGTCAGGTTACAAGGTGTTGCACCTGCACTCCCTCACCTGCTCAGGTGAACAGGAAACGTCTGGAAAGAGCTGGACGGAAAAAAACAGAGGGGGAGATTCTCCTTTCAACACACACACACACGCACGCACAGACACACACACGCACACACACACACACACACACACACAGCCTAGCACTTCATGTCTTTCTATATCAGCTGACCTTAATGAGCACACTAGCCATTGGGCAGCTGTATGGCTAATTAGGGACATCACATGTCTTAATATCATCAGAACAATCAGAAAGAATACATTACAGTGAATATTGTTAGTTCATTCCAAATGGTCACTCTTTCAACATAGTTCACTTAAGAGAAAACAATACAACTTTCTTATGTAATGAACTTGTGGAAAAATTGACATTTTGGATTGACCGGTGTTATATGTTGTTTAATCAATAGGCTATAATGTAATGCATGCAGCTCACAGCATGGACAACCAGGGAAGCTGACAGGGGGGGGACAAAGGGGTCTGTTGTCCCAGGCCCAGGGAGAGAGGGGGCCCAAAATTGGGTTCTCATTACATTATATGCAGGCCTATTGGATGGGGGGCCCTTTCAGATGACTGTCCTGGGCGCTGTCAAAGCTGTCAATGGTCCTGTGGATAACACTTGAACAATGCTGCATTACTCTTCAGCTAAGCTGTTTACTGTTTATCTGAAAGAAATCTGACTATAATGGCCAAGTGGTTTTCATCTCCAAGAAGACTTGTAGAATTTTCTGTCGTCATGTGTTATTCAAACGATTCTGGCTATGGTAATTGTTGATGATGTTTATGATTATGTCCCTCGTCTCAAACTAATTGGATTTGGCAAAAAACAATGATGAGATAATATCAAAGACTATAAAAATATAGAATATAGAAAATGATTTTATTCTATATGTACAGTACATATAAGATATTGACCACAAAGACGTGTCACTCATGACAGTGACAGTAAGGATGACGAAGACTATGGTGCTGTTTCCACGTAGCAGGATATTTTTTTAGCAGGGTATTTTTTTCTCCTGCTACGTGGAAACGCAACATGTGGATAAAAAAATCCTCCATTGTAACAAATGCGTTTCAGACCCCTAAACAGGATATTTTTTTCTCCTGCTATTTTTTTCTTCTGCACCTGGATTTTTAAATATCTGCTACGTGGAAACGGAAGGCCAAAACCAATGCAAAACCAATACAAGCAGGAGAAAAAAATATCCACATATAAAAATATCCAGCTACGTGGAAACGGCACCTAAGCTGGAGTGGAATCCTTCTATCGCCCTCCTCCACCCCAGCTATTGTCTCCACTCAAAGTAACATGCACACACTAAGTAGAGCTACTCTGTCTGGCGAAGACAACTCAAATACCATAAACATTCCAGAACATTCTCAACATTCTCACTAATAGTGCGGTCATGGTGCTGTTCATCCACCTCTGTCCTCATTCTCACTGCATGCCGTTCATCCATCTCCTCCTCCTTTTCACTATTGTGTTCACAGGGACGGATAATAATTCCACAATAATTCCATGGACCCCATGGGCCAGACTATAGAAGAAAGGCCCCCCTCAATGAGTGTTGCTACGTTTACGAAACGACTCAGGGTTTCGGGCCAGATGTGAGAGTCTATGTTGTTGGGACTTTGGGGGGTTGAAATGTTGAAAATTTCAGTGCAATGAAAGTGCTATTTTAATGCAATATGACAATGGAAATAAGAGAGCTTGGGCTTCAGGGCCCCCTTTACTCTTGGGACCCTGGGCGCTTTGCGATACAAAAAAAGACAAAATAAAGAGAATAACTGAAAAAATACGCAATTGTGGTATGTTGTGATGTAGGACTCTATCGTTATCGTGAAGGAATCGTAAAGGAATCCATATCGTAATTTGTGTTTTTTTGTCCATATTGCCCAGCACTAAGTGTTGCTATCTCTGCTGTTACCCTAGCCTGATTATCATCAACTTTCAAATCTCGCCGAGACTTGGTCTGACCAAGAGCATAGCAATTCACATTTCCCAAATGGCATGATTGACAAGCCTCCCTTGGTTTGCTAATGGTTGTTTGCTTCACGACAAAGTGATAGGAGTTCCCGTTTTTTGGGGAGCTCAGAAAGTAATTTCATTGCTCTTGACCTGACTAGTAGCAACGCTGAAGGTGTTGCATCACTAGAAGGGCACGGCCTGGCTACTGCTACCCACAGTCCCCTTAATTCTGCTCACCTGTCTCTCTGTCTCCTGTTTACAGCCCTGCTCATTCCCCAGCTCTCCTGTGCTCCACAACTCCTGAACCTGTCTCCATCGCTCTACCACACACAAGCACACATGCAGCACACACACCAATAATGCAGGCATGGGACATAGGCAGGCACACACACACACACACACACACACACACACACACACACACACACAAACACACACACACACACACACACACACACACACACACACACACACACACACACACACACACACACACACACACACACACACACCACACCACACACACACACACACACACACACACACACGACACACACACGACACACACGACACGACACACACAATTTGAATTTGCTTACATAACAGGTTTACAGTAATCCCTCCCCCTGTCTTCTTGCCCAGAGCCCCTGACATGCTCCTAGCTCAACCAATTAGAACCTGACGTACTCCCAGCTCGACCAATCACAATGGAGCGCCGCTCAACTCAGTTCTGCCCAGATTAGCCCAGTGAAGGCAATACACCGCTCTGATCTTTAATCATCAACAGCGCTGCGAAACAGCTTTGCATTTCAGAGGGGAGAGTGGAGTACAGTGGCCGCTCTGCCCGTGCTGTGCCGTGTGCATGGACTCTGGGTGATGAAGAATGGGTGTGATTGTCATCCAGGGCTCCTGGTGTAAGAGGGGCTGCTGTGAGAGCGTGTGAATAGTGCTAGTGTTTGTGGAGATTACCATTAGTGTGGGGGCGATTGCAGTGCAGTGGTGGTGGTGCCAAGTTCAGCGGGGCATTTTCAAAGTCGTCGTCCCCCCGAACCCACCCCCCCCCCGTAGTGGTGTGGGCAGAGGGAGTGGAGGAGGGAGAGGTATGGGTATACAGCAGAGAAATGCCAGTGGAGGAGAGGGAGGTGTGTGTGTGTGTGTGTGTGTGTGTGTGTGTGTGTGTGTGTGTGTGTGTGTGTGTGTGGGTGGGGAGGGAGAGGATGTATTTTATTGTAAGTGGGTGCTTTTTAGTAAGAATGTGTGTGTGTGTGTGTGTGTGTGTGTGTGTGTGTGTGTGTGTGTGTGTGTGTGTGTGTGTGTGTGTGTGTGTGTGTGTGTGTGTGATGGGGGCGGGGGGATTTTAGTGAGGGTGATGGCAATGGCAGTGGTGTGGCTGAGGTGTGTGTTTGTGTGTGTGTATTTTTGTAGTGCAACTGGGGATGGGATATCGGTATCGGTGTATCGATATCGGGTTCAGATATCAACATAATTCAGAGATCGGATCGGATCGGAATTTTCCCTAAGTATCAGAATTTTCCTGATACTCACATTGAGCCAGGTGTAATGTCAATTTTAAATGCATATCAGTTTTCAGGATGGAATTGTTACTTTTTACTTGCTACTTTTTACCTATTAATTGTTTCCTGTTCTTCTGACTCCCTTTCCTGACTAAATAGTCTACTTGGGCCTACCTCAAGTTGAAACCCATTTATTTATGTGGTTTTGGTATTGGATCGGAGTAGTATCGGTATCGGCAGATATCCAAATTTAGATATCGGGATCGGATCGGAAGTGAAAAAATGTGCATCGGTGCATCCCTACAATAGGTGTGTGGTGGTGAGGGGGGTTTGGCTGTTGGAGGAGTTGTGATAGGGGTGAAGGGGAGGGGCATTTTAGAAGGTGCTGGATGTGAACTCCAGAGGGGAGCTGGGGGAAACAGGCAGACAGCAGGCGATGCTGTTGCAGTCACGGATGCAATACTCCTGCTCAGGGAGCCATACGGGAGGTACTCATCTCAGACATTAGACATTTCACAAACACAACACTCCACTCGTGCTGCATGCACACTTACCCTTGTGGAGGTGGAAAGGAACTCAGTGCTTGCGCCAGCACACAATAAAAGTGCATTATGCACATGCAAATTAGGATAAATGACACACTCACACACAGCTCCCCATGAACAACTGACATTGTTGTGTGCATAATTAGTTGAGAAGGCAGCGTATAAACAAACACTCACGCACGCACGCACACACGCACACACGCACACACGGGGGGATCACTACACTTACATGGCGGTTTTAATTCCAAATTAATAATTCAGAATTAAATAGTTCTCTCGAATTTACTTTTATCTTTCATTTAATTCCGAATTGACAAGTGTTTACATGACTTTTTCAAAGCGAAATTAAGCTTTATTTATCATTTAAGTCAGTTAATTCGGAATTAAATGTCTCATGTAAACATAGCAATTGTGTGTGTCAATGTGCCCATGTGCTCTATCTGTCACAGATATATGATAGGCCTACATATCAGATGTGCCCAGAGCTCCATCGTCTGTCATAGATTATAGACCTACATGACACCCATAGCCATTCTGTGTCTGTGCTCAGGGCTTCGTCTATCATATACTATTAGACGGGGAGGAACAGTCATTGTATAATATAACAGTATAATATATGTATACTACAGACTCCAAGCTTTCATATGGTGTATCATAAGCTATTATAACCAACTGCATCATGGCTCTATAGGCCTTGGCAGTGTACCACTACATAGGACTAGAATGCATGGGGTCATATACAATATGATGATAAAAATCATAGTGGGAGTGAGTTATATGACTGTTACCACTCAAATTCTTATTCAGGACATCTTGAAGATTAAAAAAAGTCATGTGGCGTTTTGTTGTGGGGGGGGGTGCATGGTAGGCTACCGTTCCTCCCCGACTATATACATGGGTCCTACAGTTTTGTTTACCCCTGGCTGCGCGACACTAGCTGCGCACAACTCAACCTCTAATTGTTGGAAACTGCTGTCGGTCAAAAAATTAGCTCACGTGGTTGGCTGCCGGTGTCTTGCCCCTCCTCATAACATTGTGTTTATAAACACGGTGAACCCATGTATGTCTGCCGCCGTTGGAGAAATGGCTTCCGATAGGGACGGCCTTTTGCCGCTTACTACCCACCAGCTTTTTATTGGCCTTATCTATGGCCATAATAATTCAAATGATAATGAATACTAACTCAATAAATAAATAAAACACATTTCATTTAACCTCAATCAGAACAATTTAAAAGTAGTATTCACAGGATTTACCAATAGCCTACCAAATTCACCAAGGTGAAGTGGTACTAAAACATTGCTGGCAACAGGGTAACTTCATTTTTAAAGTTTAACTGGCAGTGTATGCCCCCTAGATAGCCTGTATGTATATGTGCCCAGTGGTCCATCTGTTATTTAGGCTATATGCCCCCATAGACATGCTGTGTGTCTATGTGCCCTGTGCTCCATCTGCTGAGGGCCGACAACAGTGATGTCATTTCCTGCCGGCTGAGCTGGCAGATTTGAGGAGTGAAAAGGAGCCGAGTGATTTATTGTGCGGCTGTAGAGTTCACAGCTGTGCTCTCTGAAGGGGCAATACTCTGGGGTGTACTTTGCCTTATGAGAAGTGTGATTTTAAAGCCATGCACCGTGGGCTGATTGATATATTGCTCATTGATATGCGTTTGTCTCTGAGGCGAGTATCTATACCAACCTCTCACCTATCTTGCTTCTTTCGTCTTGTGTTTGGGAAGCTTTTTGGTGACACACTACCTCACCAGCAGTAGACCTTCTCTTATTGAAATTACCATGCCCCCCCCACCACCACCACCACCAATGGCCAGTAAGGCTGCACATGTCTCTGAGCTATGTGCTGAGCTGCCAAAAAAGGTATTAGGTATTGACTTTTTTAAAACATTAATCGCCTCCTCACATCACAAGATGAATGTTGTTGCGGTAGGTTGGTTTTACATTTTGATGCCTTATGGCAGCATCACCTGATCATGTCTTGGTTAGGCCTTGTGATTGACACAAGTCAATAATATCCGAGTCCATTTGTCATTAGTAGCCTATTAATATCTAAGGTCTATAAATGTCTTGTTTGTTATTTGGCTAACTAGGCTACAACAACAACAACAACAACAACAACAACAACAACTAGGCCTACAACAACATGGATATTAGGCCCACAATTTAACATGTCATGTCTGTCAAGAAGAAAGCCTGTATGCAGACCTATGTATGTAGCCTATGTATGTATCACTGACTTGGTATGTATGTATGTTTGTATGTAGGGTATGTAGCAGGCCTACGTGCATTTATGGTCAGTTAAAATAACAGCTGTGAATCTGTGGGATTAGAATGTACAGTCATTGCACTGAATCGATGCTTGTGAATGTGTATTTGTGCGCGCGTCCATGTTTGAAAGCTTTGTATGCGCGTGCGCTGCCTCGCGCTGGTACTACTGTCTGATCTCGAGGTGAAAACTATTTAAACAACAGAGTGCGCCCAGCCGACACCGGCTACCTTCACTGGATTACTGCCTTTCGGCTTTCCGGGAGTTATTGGGCTCTTTATCAACAGGTAAGTCGCCAAATAAGAGTTCTTATCGAAATGTATGACTCAAACATTCGAAAAAGTTGCCCAGTTGGACAGTTTGAACGCTTTGTTGATCGGTAACGTTAACATTAGCTCCAATGGAACGCCCGATGAAGCTAATCCTACTAGCATACTATGGGACGTGTAACCTAGGTTACTAGCTAGCTTGGATTTATGGTCATAACGCTAGGAAATGTGTCCATGATATTTCACAGCTTAGTCTTACCTACCTAGCGTAAACGTTACTTTTTACAGTTTGTTGGTGGGTTACAAGATTGGCGAATTCAGGCTGTTTTGAAACAGGTTGTTTTGAATACTGATTCCACTTGAAATGGTTGATTTTGTTGCACTGGCTAGCTGTTCTTAGCTGGTTGCAGGTGATTAACGATGTAATCTGTTTGGTGAGGTTTACGTCGTATCGTAAACGCATCAAATGCCTACATGGGATTTTATATAACACATGTGTACACAGATGTGTGCTTCACTGCTATGTTTAGGTGTGCATGTTTCATGTGCCTTAATGTTTGTCCTCGCTAGCATCGCACAACAAGCAATGGCTAGCAGTAACTTGTAGCTAGCTCCAGTGCCTTTGAGTTGTGGTTGCGGCGGCCTGGATATATTGCCAAGTGTAATTGCTCGTGTTCCCCCAATTACATTATGTGGAAGATGTATGTTGTATTGTTTCAAACGTTTATGGTCAGAAGCACTTGAAGCACAGCGTGACAAGTTCAAACCATGTATACACTACTATTTCGTCTGCTCAACATTGTAGCAAAGGAGCCGTCAGCTAGCTATCGTACGAGAAGATGCATGGTTTATATTGGCTGTGAGGACGAGAGCATACTAGCTCACTGTCTCTGGTGATTGCACCTGGTGACAGCAACCTGACACTGGCCGCGAAGCCAGTTAGACATGCAAATACAGATGGTCGTGAGCCAGACGGATTGCACTTTTGTGTTCAGAGAGCAAAGCATTGGTTGGCATAGAGTGATCAATTCGACCCTTGCTTCCATTATGCTACCGTAGGCTAGCCATTACGCTCATGTTATTGCTTGCATCATTGTCGCAAACGGCAGACATGGAGGAGGCATTACAGCTAGCAAGATGCCAAATCATATACACTGAATTTATTGGATGGCATAGACTGATCTATTCGACCCTTGCTTCCATTATGCTACCGCAGGCTAGCCATTACGCTCATGTTATTGCTTGCATCATTGTCGCAAACGGCAGACATGGAGGAGGCATTACAGCTAGCAAGATGCCAAATCATATACACTGAATTTAGCCACAAGCATGCCCGCTTATTGCGTCCCCGTGTCTTTCAGCACGCTGTGATAGTCGCAGTTTGCATGCAAAGAGTATTGGAGTGTTATTTTCATGTTTGATGGTTGCATCTGTTGACGACAGAGCAAGCAAACTCGGTTAGCTACACAGCTAGCTCGCTAAGAGCGTAATAAATGAAAACTTGGACGGCAAGATGGCGGAGTTGACGACTAGCTGGGTCAAGTAACGCTAGTCGCCGTCTTTGCGAGATTGATCCTTATCAAATGTTAAAATCATTAGTCAGACGCAACATATTGGCAGTTCGTGCACTTATTTGTTTTGTTCCATCGGCTATGCTCACATCAGCAGAGGCGATAACGCGATGGTTAGCCAAAGCGTTGGTTGGGTAACAGGCATCGATTCGACCCATCGGGTTACAATCTTACTCGTTGCTGCCGTGGGGTTTGTGTCGATAATTGTGGGTGACTGCCCGGCTGATTTTCAGGCGTGTGTAGTGAATGAGTGTGTGATGGTTTGGAAAGAAAGTGAATAGCTGTGCAACCCGAGTGAAGGAAGGCACGCGTGCTTGTACACCATGTTCTTGCTGCGACCCCAGACGTATTAGCAGAGAGGAGCTGTCCCCGAGTCAACCCAAACCCTTCCAATTGAGCTGTTAGTGTTAGCATATCTGGCGGGGCCTCCAGGTATTCTCAGCAATCATCTAACACGCAGACTGATCATCTCGGTAACATGCACACTGACTCCAGTTTCTCCTCCAGTGTGATTTAGCGGACATTATGAATACGTTGGAATTAGACCAGGAGCCCAGGGGGGTCAGCCTAGTTGGGAAGGTTACCAATTTTTATGGGTACTATGATGTCTGGTATGGTCCCCAGATAGAGGAACAGCACGTCTGCCGGGTTCCCTCTGGTGGGTGTGGCCAGGGGGGCTGTAAAACTGGCACCCCAAAAATGGGCTAGATCAGTTGGTGAGGTTACCACTTGGAACCTGTTGTAAATTGTTCATCATAGTCCCCTGATAGAGAAATGACCACTGCCAGACATTTTTAGTGGTGGGTTACCCCCGGCAGACGCCCCCGTATGATGACACCCCCAAAAATGGGCTAGATCAGTTGGTGAGGTTACCACTTGGAACCTGTTGTAAATTGTTTGATATGGTCCCCTGATTGAGGAATGGCCACTGCCAGACGTTTTTGATGGTGGGCGGGGCTTGCCAGACATCATTAATTGGGGGGTAAAAAATGGGCTAGATCAGCTGGTGAGGTTACCTCTTGAAACCTATCATGAATTGTTCATCATATTCCCCTGATAGAGAAATGACCACTGGCAGACATTTTCAGTGGTGGGGGACCCCCGCCAGACGCCCCAATACAATGACACCCCCCAATATAGGCAAGGTCATTCACATAAGGTTTGAACCAGACATGGTACAAAAGACAAACAACACACCACTTTTTTTTAGATAATTCCAACGTGGGGAATTGATTGGAAGGGTCAACATGTTCATAGAAACTTGTTGTGGGTACTTTTCAGGACAAAAATGACTTTAATTTAACAAATATTACAAATCCGGGCAGGAACCAGTTTGTAGGCTTTCAAAATCAATGCAAATATGACATGTTTCTGACTTAAAAGTGCATGGTGTACAATGGTGGCCAGAATATTTCATTAATATTTACAAAATAATAAACCAATATGTATCATTATGAACAAAGTACAGTACGTTTTGCTGCTTAAATGTCTCTTTCAAAATGGCAGACAATGATGGAAAGTGCAATTTTCCTAGTCATAATGAATACTTTAATGATGAATCATAATGAATACTAGAATTTGATGTTGGTAAGTATTCATAAAAAAGGTAACATTTTGAATGGGCGGTATGAATTCTGGGAAATAAACAACTGAAAATATTACTCTGGTGCACCTTTAAGTAATGCATGGAGAAATTACGCTGACATTGAAGGCCTGTGAATTGTACTAAGAAACAGCAATGTGAAATTCCCACTTTCCAGCAGTTCTGAAGATTTAGTATCAAAATACTCGACATTGGCATACACAGGACTGACATTAACAGACAGACATTGAAGTGGAAGACAGGGCTAGTAACAGTATATAAGTATTGAGAAATAATTAAGTGAACAAATAAAAAACAACTGAACATTTGACACTGACAAAGAAATCCTCCCTATCCTGTTAAATTACGACCAACCATAATGCATCATGAAGTGCTTTGAAGGGCATGTCAGACATCCAATAATAAATTCATTCACCCTCCCAGAACCTCTTCTTGTTCATATAGCAAACAGTGCAAAGGCATCAAGAAAGTTGTTTTAGTGGGGGTCATCTGTGTTCTAAGGCCAATCCCATTTCTACACTGCTGTTGTATTCCGCTGCTGGATTGCAAACTCTCCTATGGCCTCATCCATGTCCCTTGATGTACTGGCATGTCTCCTAGCATCCCCTCCATGCTGTGGACTGTGGTAGGGGACACAGCAAACCTACTTGCACAGAGCACATTATGAGACGACTTGAATGAGTGGCACTAGCTGAGCACAATGTTCATGATGGATGGGAGGAGAAATACTTGCAAGGATTGGGATTGGCCCTAGAACACAGATGACCCCCACTAAAACAACTTTCTTGATGCCTTTTTTTTACATGTTTGCACAGATAGACACACACCTATAGCCTACCTATGGAATTGGTGTGCACAGTGACTGCATCTTTACCTGCAGTATTCACAAGGACTGGCTGGGCCCTGTAACATACAACACACCATTATTATGCCCCCACATGAACATGCTCTATGGGGTTAAGAACAGAACCAAATCTTAACCTTGAAGGACAACACACATCTTTTAAAAGTTACCCAACCTGTGGGGTTTTGTTAAAGTACACCAGGATAAGACGTTAACAAACTTAATATTAAACAAAGTCCAAATCATAATGCCTAAATACAAAAACCCTGACTGGTGCGGCAGCAGCCACAGGTCCAAATAGAGCACCTATGAAGAACCGTCAGTTCCTTCAGCTTTTAAAGGCAGCTTGATTGCAGAGTGAGGTGCCATCAATTAAGCCACTCCTTAACACCTAATGGAGGTCAATTTGATAAGCTGGAGAACAAGGCAAAACAGGACATGCATGCAGTCTTCTTAACACCATACATGTCTTCTTGTTGCTGCTGCCCCCAAGGAAAAGACTGTGTGCACGCACTCGCACACACACAAACATACATGGAACTGCACTATACGCATAAATGGTGTGACTTTTGTCATGTGCATTACACCCCTTTTGGTTGAAAACATTGAGGGGGAAGCCAATGCAAGTCAATTGACCTGTAGACTAGCGTTGTTCATGCTCAACATGCCGAAAATGTGTTGTGTTGCCGGCTATTCAAATATATATATATATATAAATAATAGGCCTATAGCCAAATAGCCGTGGCTGAAGCATGGACTGTGTTCATTTAGGCTAGGCGATGTAGCATGTAAGTTAATGAGACATTCAATTTGTTTTCCCCCAATAAGGGGCTTAACACACATTCACAAGCAAAGTACCCAGATGGCCGTTCATACGTATGTGACTACAATACTCACAACAACTGCCTGGGCACCTGCAATATGCAACACACTCTGCTGCTTCCAAATGTTGTGACTTGATAACTGGAACAACAAGTATTTCTTAGTACTTGTATACTGTTACTGGTCCTGTCTTGCGCTTTAATGTCTGTCTGTTGGTCCTCCTGTATATGCCTATGTTAAAGGGGCATGTCACTAATTTGGGGCTTAATACAGTTAAAATCGTTTGCCAGGGTTTATAAAGGTGGTAAAGTGTCTTATTTTTCATGTTAGGCGTTGTCTTGCTTTAAGACAAGTTAAAAGAGGGAGTATATCGCTAAGCTAGTGAGAGTCAATGAATCACAGTAGCATGTGTGATCCATTGAGTCTCACCAGCTTAGATACTTACTCGCTCCTTAAAACTAGACAACACCTAACATGAAAAATAAGGCACTTTACCACCTTTATAAACCCAGGGCAACGATTTTAACCGTATTCAGCCCCAAAATAGTGGCATACCCCTTTTAAGTATTTTGCTTCTAAATCTTCAGAACTGCTGTATAGTGGTGCAGTAGTGCATAGTTGTGCAATTTCTTGGTAGGCCTATAATTCACAGGCCTTCAATGTCAGCGTAATTGGTCCCTGAATTGGTCCCATTCACAAATATTAGCCTACCTTTTATGAATGTTTACCACCACCATCAAATTCTAAGTATTCATTATGATTGGGGAAATTACACTTTTCATGTAAAGGGGGATCTCCTCAACATCTTAAGCTGCAAAACCTATTGTACTTTGGTCATAATAGTGAATATTAATTAAATATTCTGGCCACCATCCTACAAAATGCACTTTTAAGTCAGAAACACGTCATCTTTCCATTGATTTTGAAAGCCTACAAACTGGTTCCTGCCCGGATTTGTAATATTTGTTAAAGAAAAGTCATTTTTGTCCTAAAAAGTACCCACAACAAGTTTCTATGAACATGTTGACCCTTCCAATCAATTCCCCAATTGGAATTATCTAAAAAAAAGTGGTGTGTCGTTTGTCTTTTGTACCATGTCTGGTTCAAACCTTATGTGAATGACCTTGCCTATATTGGGAGGTGTCATCATATTGGGGCGTCTGGCGGGGGTCCCCCACCACTGAAAATGTCTGCCAGTGGTCATTTCTCTATTAGGGGAGCATGATGAACAATTCATGATAGGTTTCAAGAGGTAACCTCACCAGCTGATCTAGCCCATTTTTTACCCCCAAATTAATGATGTCTGGCAAGCCCCGCCCACCATCAAAAACGTCTGGCAGTGGCCATTCCTCAATCAGGGGACCATCTCAAACAATTTACAACAGGTTCCAAGTGGTAACCTCACCAACTGATCTAGCCCATTTTTGGGGGTGTCATCATACGGGGGTGTCTGCCGGGGGTAACCCACCACTAAAAATGTCTGGCAGTGGTCATTTCTCTATCAGGGGACTATGATGAACAATTTACAACAGGTTCCAAGTGGTAACCTCACCAACTGATCTAGCCCATTTTTGGGGTGCCAGTTTTACAGCCCCCCTGGCCACACCCACCAGAGGGAACCCGGCAGACGTGCTGTTCCTCTATCTGGGGACCATACCAGACATCATAGTACCCATAAAAATTGGTAACCTTCCCAACTAGGCTGACCCCCCTGGGCTCCTGGTCTAAATCCGTCTCCAGATTTTTATTAACTGACATTTATGTATTTTCCCATCTCTGTTTAAAAAAAAAGAAAACTCTGTTTAAAAATCAAATAACTATTTGTTTCTGCCACACATTCGTAAATAAATACAAGTTCTGCTCCTGTATAAGTGTGAAGCAGGAGAGATGTTTTGGATCCTGCCATGGTTAGCCGGTCCGGTGGTGATGTGGAGCTTCTCCTTTCCTGTGTGTTTGTAGTGGGATGGCACACATGGGTGCCTCTGAAATGACGCCACTGCTGTGTCCACAGCCCTTTGCCAAGGCACAAAAGCTAGAGACCGCAGCCCTGTTTATTGTGCACGGTTTGTTTTGGTTTGGCAGAATGAATGAAAGCTTTGGTGGAGGTGTGTGTCTCTGTCTCTGTGTCTGTGTCTCTGTGTGTCTGTGTCTCTGTGTGTGTCATAGTGCTCCTGTCTGGCGTGCAGCTGCTCTGGCCAGGGCAGAGGACTACACAACCTCCACATCCCACACATGTTGACATCTGCTCCATTCAGAGGAAGGTGGTGTGGTAATGCACCCCTCTAAGGTTCTGAGGGAACCAGTGTCTTTACAAACTTAATGCAGGACATCAGCAGCAGATTGTCGTCTCATCTGGCCAGCCCTGGCTTCCTGCTGGCCCCAGTGTCCTCTGGATAATCATGGTGTAATACTGGTGCACCATCTGTCCGCAGGGGCCAGGGGAGAGCACAGCACAGGGGAGGGGAGATCCCTGCCTGCCTTTCTGCCTGGATGCTGTAAGCCTGCCCAGCACAGCACACCCATCACATGTGCTTAGTGGACATGCATAGCCATAAGGCCACAGGCTTTCTCAAATCCCATGTTTTTCTCCCATTAAATCGTGACGTGCTTTGATCCGCTGCTCTCAGGGTTCCACCTGCTCCGCTGATTTATTTCTTTGTTTATCTGTAGCGTTTAGTCTGCTGGTTGTTGATGTGATGTGATCCCTACGAGGCTGTGTGGCTGGCTGTTGGGTGTTGTACGTGCTGAAGGCAGCCCAGCTATGTGTCGCGGGCCGTATAATGGCAAGGAGACCTGCAGCTGCCCCTCAGTCCCTTCCCTTCCCAGACCACTGGTGGCCACAGGTCCCCCTGACAGCCTCTGGCCATCACGTGTCTCCCTCCCCAGTGGCGCCCCCACATGCCCCCTCTCTGAGCTGTGTGCCACCATCAGCGCCAGGCCAAGGTTTCTTGCTGGTCACATCACCTGTAGTCATCAGTCTCCTCTCCAGTTGGCAATCCGCTCTGGTTACTCTGAACTGATTTCTCTCTCTCTCTCTCTCTCTCTCTCTCTCTCTCTGTCTCTCTCTCTCTCTGTGTTGGTGCCACTTTATGGCAGCAGGCCGGCCGGCTTGTGTCACCGGAGCTGGCGTGATGAATGCTCAATTCAGATTGATATGTGCAGCTGTTCTAGTCCCCCTCTTATGAAGGTCCCTCCTCCTGGCTGTTGACTCAGCTAACGTGTGTGTGTGTGTGTGTTAGCACAAGTGTAGTCCTCTCCTGTCAGCCATTCTTCAGCTGTGTGTGTGTGTAGGGGCATGTGTCTTGGCGGCAGCTTGTGTTCCTCCAGTGCCTGTGTGCAGTGAGGGTGTAAAGTTACAGAGCGACAGCCGCGGAGATGAGGGCTGATGGACACTATTGACTTGACTCCCCAATGAAATATCGTGTGCGGCCACGTGTCCCTCGGTCCAGCTTCACTTTTCCTGTGTGTGTGTGATTGGTGGTGTTGTGGTGTGCATTCTCCTCTGTTGTTGTTGTTGTTGACGTGTGTGTGTGCTAGCTCTGTGATCCCTGTAGATGTTGGGCCATTGGCTCTGGGCATGTGTGTGTTGGTAAACATAACATTGCAGTGTGTGTGTGTGTGTGTGTGTGTGTGTGTGTGTGTGTGTGTGTGTGTGTGTGTTAGGATTACAATTTTTTGAATTCTGACAGGTTTTGTGTTCACCTACCTACCTGCCAGTCTGACGGGTGGGGAATTACACCTCAACTCGAGCTTTAAATAGAATGTTTGAATGTCCAGTTGGAGCATACTTTTTTGACATGCACTGCTGATGTTACAACATTCTACATTAAGGGTATAGTAACATTACTGTGTATATTATGGCGTTCTAGATTGTACGAAGGCAGTACAATGTTTGGAGCAGTGGAATATGGATTGAAGTGTGTGTGTCTGTGTCTGTGTCTGTGTGTCTGTGTCTGTGTGTCTCTGTCTGTGTCTGTGTGTCTGTCTGTCTGTGTGTCTGTCTGTCTGTGTGTCTGTGTGTCTGTGTGTCTGTCTGTCTGTCTGTCTGTCTGTCTGTCTGTCTGTCTGTCTGTGTGTCTGTCTGTCTGTGTGTCTCTGTCTGTGTGTCTCTGTCTGTGTGTCTGTGTGTCTGTCTGTCTGTGTGTCTGTCTGGCTGTGTGTCTGGCTGTGTGTCTGGTGTGTGGTGTATTGAAGGAGGCAAGCAAGATGGCTTTGTGATCAAACTGGTTAGCTGTGTTCAACAGGCCTGTTCTTTGCCCATCCCAAAACAGAGTGTGTACTTGCCTGGCTGTATTCTGTGTATTACATTTATTATATTAATTGTCTGTTGGGGGTAAAAGTATCAGTACTCTCTATCGGCAAGTACAGACATTAATTCACTTGTACTCCTATCGGTTTTCAAAAAAGTGGTATCCTACATCCCTATTGGCTGGTAACTTCTGTTCCTTCGACCTGTGCGCTCACTATATCGGGCTGGCTAGTAAATTCTATTCTTTCTGAACTCCTTCCGAGCATCCCTGTAATACAACGGGATTGGGAATGTCATTGAACATATTGTTTCCTGAAACCTGCAGTGTGTGTCTTCTGCAGCGGCTCCTGCATAACTTGTGCTGCAGCTGTATTCTTCTCCTTGGGCCACTGTGTTGATGTTTGATGGCCTACAGGTCTATCCCAAAGCCCAATCATTGGGTTTCGGGAGAGTACTGCTGCTGTTGTGTCTCCTGTCCTCCCGTGCTGTCATTTAGTTTTCCATCACACAGTGTTTTGCATGTGGCTCTGGAGCTGTGACGTCACATGCCCACTGCCATCTCCCAGGCTGCTTATCTGACCACATGGCCCAGCCGTCTACAGGGCCGAGTCCCATGCAAATACACACACACACACACACACACACACACTCCTCTCACCGCCACCCCCCGGACATGTGCAGGCCTGACTACAGTCTGTGTTTGTGCTCTGTTCTGCTTCTAAACATTTTCCTTCTGTCCCTCTGTCTGTCTCTGCCTCTGCTTTGTGTGAGTGTTTCCTCTGGGCTTGTCATTCAGTGTGTGTGTGGCAGCAGTCGGCGGCAGCTCGGCAAATGGCCCTTTACAGGACAGCCTGCTCAGCTCAACCAGAGAGAGTAGAGAGAGAGAGAGAGGTTCCATTGGCCCATTGTTTCCGGGTTCTATTATTGGGGGGGAAATCCCCCTTTAGGCAGACCTAGGCAGACCTGAGGACTGTTCTATTCAATGCTAGGAGCATTATGACACGCCCCTTTAGGCAGACCGGAACCTGGTCGCGTTAGGTGCCCATAGAAACCTATTATGTTGGCATATCTCTATATACTTAAAGAATCTCTGGCTCAACCCCTCGTGTGAGACACACACCAGCCCAGCAGGAGGACGTGTTGCCTCACGCCTGCTGTGGCCCAGCACTCCACTCCTTCTGGACATGCGTACAGTGTGTAGATGCAAGGGAGCAGATCCAAGCGGTCTTTATTACCTTGTGTCTTTCAGATGGTAATGGTGTGTGTGTGTGTGTGTGTGTATGAAACGGGGCGGGAGAGGGCAGCTGTGGAAGGTGTTTGTGTCCTCTGCTGCCACCCCCCCCCTGCCCCTCCCTTCCTGCTCTGTTGACAAGTCTTATTGAGATCGTGTGTGTTTGTGTGTAGGAGTGTCAGAGTGTGTGTTTGATCCCATGCTGCCAGCCGGCCTCCAGATCCAGTAATGACCTTTTAAAGAGACAAAAGGAGGCTCATTCTCAATGAACCACCCAAGCCCCCCCTTCTGCTCTCCACCGGATTATGACCATTAGTCTATAAAACAGTGTGTGTGTGTGTCTTTGTGTGTCTTTGTGTGTGTGTGTTTTTGTAAGTCCAGGGTGCAGTTGGGAGGCAGATGGTGTGAATGAAGGCAGTTGTGCCATGATGGTGATGAGCAGGGGGGGCAGGGCAGGGGTGTGGGGGTGTGTGTGTGTGTGTGGTGGGGGTGGATTGTCTTTTGGGTGTAGGCAGGCAGCTGCCTGTGTGAAACCCCTGGAGAGTGTCGACCTACACAACACCAGAGGGGCCCAACTAGTGAGTCCCCAGACCAGCCAGGCAGGCCACTACTCCACTCTACTACACTGTACTCTACTCCATTCTATTAGACATACTCTTCTCTACTACACTGTGCTCTACTCCAAGACATAAGTTACTCTTCTTTTCTCTACAACTCTATTACACCATACTCTTATCTACTAAGTTAAACGCAGGCCTGCAATGTTTTCTACGCTCTCCGAGAGAGCAGGGGGACGTTCGCTCTTTACCTGTAACTAGGGCTGCACGATATATCGAAAATGTATCAATATCGCGATATCACGGCTTGCGATACACGTACTGCAAAAGTTGTGCACATATCGCAAACAGTTTTTAACTTTTAATAACAGGAAATTTGGTGAGATGGTTAAAAAATGTGTTAAATATGTTGACATTTTAAGTTGATGCTGTATATTAGCCATGTTTTTTCCTAATAAAAAATAACGTTGGCAATAAAACATTGCTCTCAGTTGTTTTATACATGATGAAGTGTAGAATGGCTAGTAGAGAGGGGAAAATATATGTATATTAAATATCGCGAGTAATATCGATATCGCAGTATACAGTGATGTTATCGTGTATCGCATATTTTTCTAATATCGTGCAGCCCTACCTGTAACCACATATTGGTTGGTATCACCATCATTGATGCTGGTGTGTTGATGATGATTTTTGTGTGTGTACAGTGTGTGTGATGTGAACCTAGGGGTGGGCGGTATGGCCAAAAATGTATACCTCGGTATAATTTTAGCCACGGTATATATCACGGTATATATCACGGTATTGTACATTTGTGTATAATATGAAAAAAATTAAGTGTTTTGTAGCTAAATGACCAAAAGACCATTTTTTATTTTATTTTTTGAAATGACTGGTCAGACGTTGTTTTATCTATGTGGGAATTCTTGTCATTCAAATAATTTGAAAACACATTTTTAAACTTTTAATCTATAATAGTCAGATACCATGAATGATATTTTCTCAACTGGGCATAGTAACACACAGTTATTGAGGCTGGTGCAATGCCTTAAAATATAAGGCAACTAGTGTTAGCACATCTTTGTTACCTGCAATGAAATTAATAACTTGGGCTGTTAGCTAGTGAGCTTGCTTTTCATACAGCCTTTAAAGTAATTTTACAGTCCAGAATTGAAATGTTTTGGCATCACATACAATTGCAAACAATTGTAGCCTACATTACACATTTTGTATTGAGTAGTTTTTAATGAAATGCCTGTGCTGCTGTTATTCCTCTGCGAGTGTGCAGGACGCAATGCGCTATTGTGGTAGACGGTATGACACAAAATCTCTATCATTGATGAAAAAATATCGCACACGATATTATACCGCGGTTACCGCCCACCCCTATGTGAACCCATCCAACACAAGTGAAATTTGGCATTTTGGCTGATTTGCTTTAATTTGAATGTCTGTGTGGGTGTGTTTGTGCCTTGTATGCATGTGAAAACATGATGGTGTTTGTTTGTATGCATTTGAGTGTCACAGCAGCACATTGTGGTTATTTTTAACCCCAGGGGTTGCTGAGTGATGCCTCCTTGCAGAGCAGTGTGGCGTCTGGTGCAAGAGTTGGCAGTGTACGAGGCAGGCTGCATCACGTCATCTTGTGGTGAGCACTGAGCACCTAGCCTAAGGTGAAGGTGTCTTTTGTGTGCAGAGGCTGTTGTAGATTGCAGGAGTTGTGATAGTGGGTGTAGGCTGTTGTGTAATGTGGTGGATGTAGGTTAGTGTGGCGTGGCATGGCAGCTCTGCAAACATCTCTGTCCTGAGTCAGAGCTTAACTCAGTGAGGGTGCTGGTCGTCTCTCCCACCCAATGACAGCATAACAAGGAGGACTCATTCGCTAGCAGTTGAGAGCTGCTGTTGGTATATGTAATGTGCTCACAGAGGATTTTAGAAATGTTTTGGTTGTAGACTTTATTAGTGACAGGACGGACGGTAAAGAGACGGGAAACGCTTTGGGGAGAGAGATGGGGAATTGGAACCCAGGTAGCCGATGTAGCAGCCCAATGCCCCACCGTTAGAGTCATGGTAGGGCCAGTGTAAGCTTTTGTTCAAACACCGATAGGGTTTCCTTTCTATTTATTGCTATTTATGAGAGTGTTTCTACTTATCTCTACCAGGGGAAAAATCAAGAACCTATATTGGGTACAAATATGTCTTCTGAAGGCCTAAACAGAGCACATCCAAAAACTGCAATAAAATTTGTATCATCTTTGAGGGAATGCTATGACTATGCAGGATCATACAGACCAAAACGGACAGTTTTGTAACAAACATATTCCTATCTATGTACCTGCATGCATAATGTGAGCTCCCTTCATGGTTTAGTTCTTGAGCCATGAGCTTGTGAACTTTGACAAAAAAAGAGTGTGAACAAAATGGGCACCCCCCTCCCCCAGTGAAAATGGCTGTAACATGGAAAGTATACATCTTACACTCAAATAAATTTGCAATGGGCACATATGGTAATTTTTTTTCTGATTTTTTTTGAGACCTAAGTGCACAGGCTCCTGTTGAATTGACATGGAATGACCCAGACATGATTTAAAAAATTTATTTCTGAATGAAATGACTAAGGTTGCTGTGCAAATTGTAGATGTCCTTTTATTTTCGAGGTTCATCATACCATATTTCATATGAGACTGCACAACATGACGAATGGTATCATGGTGATGCCAGCTAACCCTCCTGCCAGCCACCTTGACTAACGAATTTTCTGCCGGAAACTATGAATACAGACGGATTAGCCTGGAAAGACGCAGTTGCTGAAACACTGCTCAAGCACAGGCACAGGAGAAACATTGTGTTCTGATTGGAAACCAGTGCTGTTATGTTCTCATTGGGAATCGGTGCTGTGTGTTGTGGGTCCGTTCCCTCTTCAGGGGCTGCAGAGATTTTGTTGAGGCGGCAAAAACTGGTTGTCTGGGAAGTAGTTTTGTACAGACGCACACACGCATAAATGTAATACATTCAGCAACACAATACATGCATCACATAAATCCAGGCGACGTGTGTACCCAGAGCAGAGCTGTATGTGTGTAGCAGTCGCAGCCCATATGCTGTGGAGGTGGAGTTGTGGAGACTGTAACTTGAGCTGGGCTGCTCTTACGTTCTAGAGCAGGGCCTCTGCTATACACTCACTCACACTCAATCGCTCCCTCTCTCCCTCTCTCCCTCTCTCTCTCTCTCTCTCTCTCTCTCTCTCTCTCTCTCTCTCTCCTCTCTCTCTCTCTCTCTCTCTTCTCTCTCTCTCTCCCTCTCTCTCTCTCTCTCTCTCTCTCTCTCTCTCTCTCTCTCTCTCTCCTTTGCCTTGCTCTCTCTCTCCACCCCCTACGCCTTCGCCTGTGGACTCCAAGCTGACATTCCACTTCTCCAGCAACACACACACATACACACACACACACTTTCCCTTCTCAGTGTCCTCACTCTCTCCACACAGTCGTCAGGCAGTGCTGGGGACCACACACAGGACTTTTGGGACTTCTTTGGACTCTTTGCGTCGTGTTGGATTGTATTTGTGTGTGTAGCATTGGTCGGCGGGGATCGTGGAGTGTGTGTGTGTGTGTGTGTGTGTGTGAGAGAGAGAGCGGGATCCTGAGGCAGACAGGCAGGCAGGCAGGGAGTGGCTGCATTGGGGCTGGAATGTGCCGCGAGAGGGAAGAGAAGTGAGGGAGCGTGGAACAAGAACAGCCCCAGCAGCCAGAGCACTCGCACTCACTTTTTTTTTTTCCTTTCCTGTTCTCCCTCTCCCCTCGCCCTCTCTCTCTTCCTCTCGCGCTCACTCTGCCTTTTGTCTTCTCAGCGTTCACTTTTTCTGCCTTTCTTGTAACTCTCGGTGGCTTTCATGTGTCCACTGAGCTCTTAGTGAGTTCTCCTGCCCCTTACCCACCCCTCCTGGAGTCTACTGCCCCTTAGCCACCCCTCCTGGAGTCTACTGGCCTGACATTCCTGGAGTACAGAGGGGTTGTGTTGTCCCCCACCGCCTTGTGGACATTTTGGCTGCTTTTTTGTTGTTGTTGTACTTCAATCTAACGGGATCTAGAGGACGGTGCTGATCTAAAGGACTGGATCTGCTGCTGGACTGAGGCCTCTTGGCCACCTGGCCACACTCCTGTGTTGTTGTGATGTGCGTTGTGGAGTGTGCGGTGCGGTGCGTTGCTGGGGGCTATGGCGTGGTGGCACTGGTGAATGTGAGGGAGCGATGAGGAGCGGGGTGGGGGGTCCCCATGTCGCGGGCTGTTAGGCCACCGCACGTCCACTCGTGGAAGGGGGTGCTCAAGCTCTTCAGCTGCATCGCCGCACGCAGCAGCACCACCGACACTAGTGACACCCCAACCCCTAAGGCCAAAGGTAACCTCACCGGCTAGAGCGACACACACACACACACACACACACACACACACACACATACACAGACACATAAGCGCACACATAGCCACTGACACCCCTAAGGCCAAAAGTAACCCCATCTGGGCAGGTCTCTTCACTCAGGCCATAATATCACTTAGCAAAACTCTCATTTTCATCTTTGATTCATACACACACACTCTCTCCTTGGTTTGTCTATGAATGTTTTGCTGCCTGTTGCTTTATGTAATGTAAGGCTAGTAGTTATATTGGGTCCTTCAAGAAGTGGTGGATTCTTAAGTGAACCAGCAGTGATTTCACATGCCGGATAGGACTTAAGGTGGCGTGCGTGCGTGCGTGTGTGCGTCGAGTTGCCGTTATCTGTTTAGCCGGTCTTTTGCCTGCCTCTGTGAACAAGGCTGACTTCGCTGATGTTTGTCTCAGAAGATCTAGTCACACAGCCAGGCTGATGGACACGGATTCATGGTGCACTGACACTGTCATGAGGGGGCGAGGGGGACTGTAGGTGTGTGTCATGTAGGGGTGAATGAGTGTGTGTGTGTGTGTAAGCTTACGTATGTCCTGACTCCTGTATATCTGTGTGTGTGTGTGTAGTTTCCACAGGGGTATCCCCCTCCGTCTAGTAGCCTTCTGAGATGAAAGATAAAAGATAAAAGACTCAAGCATGTGTTTGATGGTAAACATCCAGCTTGACTGTATAGAGAAGGCAGGTTTAGACTTGTACCCTCACCCAGACGCTACTGAAGACACACACACACACACACACACACACACACACACACACACACACACACACCAAGACATGTTAAGCCCAGGCTTAGGCTACAGACACACAGACGTACACCTAACTATACAGACAAACGGGCACAAACGCACAGGGTGGTCTGTTTGAGTTTCAACTCCACCAGTTGTGTGTGTTGGGCTTTGGTGTTGTGTGTGTGTGTGTGTGTGTGTGTGTGTGTGTGTGTATTGTAGTGCTGCTTGGTAGTGTGTTTGAAGGGGAGCTAGCTGCTGTAGCATCTTCTGAGATCCATCCAGGATGTCATGAAAAATTGACGAGCTGGTAATGCGTCTTTAGGAGCAGAGCACAGGGCTACATAGTGGACTAGAGCTGCATTATCACAAGGTGTACAGTGTGTGTGTGTGTGTGTGTGTGCGTGCCTAAGGTCTTGCAGCCTGCTAGGCTAGATGAAGGCTGCTTTACATTAGTGGAGAGACTTGCTGAAGAAGTGTGTCTGGAAAAAGTGCTGACCTCAGGTCTCCCCTGGAGTACTGGATTAGGTCCTGTGTGTGTGTGTGTGTGTGTGTGTGTGTGTGTGTTTCCATTAGTGTGAAGTGTGTGTAACATGTTGTGAAAAACTGTTTGATAAAGAGTGTGTGCTGCTGCTGTGAGGTAATCTTGAGTCCTCGGCGCCTGAGGAGCTATGGGAAAGTGTGTGTGCGTTTGGCAGAATCACTAGACCTTGGTCTTACACACAGCCTTGCATTTCAACGCTGGCTGCCACTGTAAAGCTCCGACACCACCTCGGTTTCCCCATCCACGTCACGCCACTGATCTCTGGTCAGTGTTCCCTTTCAGGTCCATGAGTGCGTGGTAGAGAGTAGGGATGTACCGATACTGGTATCGGTATCGGCTCCCGATACTGCTCATTATACTCGTACTCGTACTCGTCAAGCACTTGCCGATACCAGCTATGAGTACTACTACTACTCAAAACAATGCAAAATCTTGTCATGTTCTGTGGACTTGAAATCAGCATGGAAAAAAGTGCCACCTCATACATTTACTAACATTTAAATATTCATGGAAATGGACAATAAAAATATCACAGGTGGAAAAAACAAGGCCATGCATTTATTTTCATTGTATTTTGGTGGTAAAAGGTATCGGTATCGGTACTCGGTATCAGCAAGTACACACATTAATGTACTCATACTTGTATCGGTTTTCAAAAAAGTGGTATCGGTGCATCCCTAGTGGGGAGTCTATAGACGCATCTGATCTGAGTTCAGCATCTCATCTCATCTCATCTCTGCGTGTGCCTCAGGCCAGTGGATCCCATGGGGCTCTGCTCTTGGATTCCCTCTTTTCTGATGAATCAGGCTCAATGTCTGGCTGGCTGGCTGGCTGGCACACAATCGTCTACGTTCGTGCGCGTGCATACGAGCGTAAAAGGAACATTTGCCTGCTTGGCATGTCTGACTAGTTTGTGGTAGCTGGTGATGAATCATCTGTGTTCTTAAGTTCACATATAGAACATCATTCGCATGGAAAAAGTGTGGGTCTCTCGGGTTCTGCATGTGTCAGGTTTATTTTTGCTTTTGAGAAGGTTTTGCCCAGAAGAGTTAAAAAATGAAATTTGCAGACAGTCGCGTAATTGTCAATCAATGTGAAAGCTTACCACTGATGTAAAATTGTAACACTGATGCTTTTAATAATCATGTTGTAATCCTGTTTCTTTCTCTCTCTCTCTCTCCCTCTCTCTCTCCCTCTCCCATCCGCAGAGGTCGACCCATTTCAGGAAAAGACGCGAGACTTACTTGGGAATCATATGGACGACGGCAAGCACACTTTTTTTTCTCTCCCCTTTTTGTCTTTCTGTCTGCCTATGTTGTTTACATTGTGAATCCTGCATAGGATGGTGTGTTGAACTGTATGTTTTGCCTGCAGTTGTGATGTACTCAAAACCAAAGCAGCAGCATGAGTGGTGGCAGTGCTGTATATGGGGGTGCTCAAGGTGCAGGGCAGGGGTGGAAAGTAAATACTGTTTTACTCAAATAGTTGTAATTAAGTACTTTTTATTAGTAGTTTGTATTTTTATTAAAAGTGGTGCTTTTACTTTTGCTGGATTACATTTAGCCTGTTAGTTAATTAGCCTGGGTCCAACCATGCTCTCTGTGATTGCGCACAAAATTGCATGACCAAGATGAAGTCGGCTATTTGTTGGCATCCTTTTTTGGGGTGAATTAAAATTGAGCGTTTCAAGAGTGAACTGATTGATTGCTTCAACGCGTAGCATACAGAGATGCATTTTATAGACTCAGCTCCCTAACTCAAGGCCCTCAGAGAAGACTTTGCCAGACCAATGGTTTGTAGTTACGCTAGTCAGGCAAATGGATGATTGGCCATGCCAAGACTGTCAGGGGCGACGTGTGGAAGGCAATAGGGACCCTATTGGGAAGTGGGCTGGGATGAAGGGGATAGAGGTGAGTGAGAGGTTGCGTGGGGGGAGGTAGGAGAGGAGATGCTCGATCATGAAGCTGTAGAGCAGTGTGGAGCTATTTGGGGGGTTGAGAGATGTTTGGGTGGAGTGGTGTGGTTTGTGGGTGACTCCTGATGGCTTAGCACCCGCTGCTGCTGCTGCTGCTGTTTAAGCAGGGGGTTTGGTCAGCCTAATGGCCATCTGCAGCGGGATGTATTGATCACCGCTGTTACCCAGGACCTGTGGCCTCCGCACAGATGGCTTACAGGCTGGCCTGGGAAGGGCCGGCTTTGCTGGTGTACCAACCCCCCACCAAGCCAGTGTTTACACTGTGCACGAATCTCCCCCGGTCGTAGCACAACATGCATGCAAAACACCCATAATACCATAATCCCCCATTTAGACCCAGTTTTCTCATGTAGTCCCCGGTCACCTGGCTCTCTGTCCTGCTCCCTTCATATCATCCTATCATCCTCTTCCTAATCAATGACCCCATTCAAATCAATATGTTTTGTTAGAATGAGTGACTACACACATTAGATTACTGCAGTTGGTATTGAGGCCATTGATAATGTTTACAACTCCTCTCAGTGCAAGTTGGTCCCATCCTCCCTGCCTTCACGCCAGTGCTGACTCCTCCTCCTCCTCCTCCTCCTCCTTCTGAGTAGGGAGGGCCAATCTGCTTCGTACAGTAAGAATAGCAGGGAAGCTGCGTCGACCAACCATAGACGTATACTTGTGAATATCAGCAAGATGCAGTGCCAAACAACCATAGACATCACTCTTGGAGCTGATGTCACTTCCTGCTGGGCCTGAGGATATCCTGTCCTGTGGCGGTCTGCAGGCCAAGACACCCATCCTCCCTGGCAGTAACGCTGGCACACAGCAGCCCTCACAGGGGAGGAGGAATGGGCTGCCATGCCTGCCAGACGTGTGTGCGTGTGTGCGTGTGTGCGTGCGTGCGTGCGTGCGTGTGTGTGTGTGTGTCACGCAGTAGTAATCTTGGAAGACACCTCCTACGTTGGTAGGTGTCCCTGTTTAATCCAGGTTATGAGTTGCCTTGTGGGCACTAGGCCTACTCTTTTGTGTAAGAGCAGGGCAGTGGAAGTGCTATAGTCTTGGCAAAGTATCAGACAAGAGCATACGGCAAATGTCTTCATGTCTGCAGTCACCATTTAGCAACAAAACCCTCACTTGTTCAATCAAAATGCATTTTAGCATTGAAGCTGTGTCCTCTCTTCAAACCGCCTTACATGGTCATTGTACTAGAGGGGGATTTCCATGGGGCTGTAGTGCGGTGGGCGGCTTTTGGATGGCTATTGTAGCAGACAGGTCTGGAAGTACTGTAGCCAGATTCGATCGAGGAGAGACTCTAGAGTTCACAATAAATATGCAGTGGAGCCTCAAGTCTTTACAAATGGGACCAGCGCTGGAGAGGTTTTGGAAAGAGTTTAGTCAGAAATTTGACACCCATGGCCCTCTCCTGTCCTGTCAAAGACAGACTGCATGTGTTTTTACCCATGCTGAAAGTGGATTGGTTGGTTATTGGGGTGGAGGGACGAGGAGCCTTGTTTTCTTCTCCCTCCTGTAAAGGAGAGGGGGAGGAGTGAGGAGAAGAGGAGAGCAAGGAATGGAGGGATGTGGAGAAGGGAATGGAGGAATGAGGAAAGCGGAATGAAGGTAGAGTAACAAGGAGAAACTAGACTGCCTGTGCAGTCGCCTTCGACTGCTTAAGGTATATCCCCGAAACGCAACGCTTCCAGTCCCCCATCATTCCTACCACTCCCGTCCACCTTTTCATAAACGTATATGATAAATACAAAATATTAAAGAAATATATTTAATATCTATACATAGATCAATGACGTGCATAGGCTTAAAACCAAATGACTATTGTGAAAATGAAGCAAAAAATGGGGCAAATGGTAACACTGTTTTAATGGTTCACTATTACAGTGAATATACCACATTAGGTACAGTGTAATAACCATTGTAACAATATTTAATGCCATGTAATACCAGTGTAACACCATATACCAATTTTGTACTACATCATGTATTTTTGTGTAAGTGGTATTACATGGTATTGCATATTGTTACACTAGTATTACACTAGTATTACATGGTATTAAATATTGTATACTGGTTATTACACTGTACCTGGTATTGCATATTGTTACACTGGTAATACACTATTAAATGGTATTAAATATTGTTACACTGTACCTAATATGGTAGATTCACTGAAATGGTGAACTGTTAAAATAAGGTAGTACCGGGCAAATCAATCCACCCAGTCAGAAGTTATGGGCCAAATAAAAATTCCGCCATTTTGAAACTGTTGACCTCCAAACTCAAATCAGTTCATGAACCTACCCTAGAGCATTAACACACCAAATCTGGGACAAATCCATCCGACTGGTCAGAAGTTATGAGCCAAACAAACATTCGGCCATCTTGAAAGTGTTGGCCTCCAAACTCGAATAAGTTCATGAACCTACCCTAGAGCATTAGCACAACAAATCTGGGAGAAATCCATCCACCCAGTCAGAAGTTATGGGCCAAACAAAAATTCTGCCATCTTGAATTCAGCCATCTTGAAAGTGTTGACCTCCAAACTCGAATCAGTTCATGAACCTGCCCTAGAGCATTCACCCCAAAAATCTGGGACAAATCCAAACATCCGTTCAAAAGTTATCGCGTTAACACGAAAGACCTTACGCGGCGGCGGCGGACGCGGACGCGGCGGCGGACGCGGCGGCGGCGCACGCAAAACCATTACATCCCCGACGCTCCGCGTTTCGGGGATATAATGAATAGGGGGTTGACAAGAGGGCAAGGAATGGAGCGATGGCATTATCAGGAGAGCGAGAGCGATGAGGAGAGAGAGAATTTGAGAGAGCCCCTTCTTCCCCAGAGTAGAGCGCTGTATTAACTTAGTTTTTTTTTTAGAAAGCAGACTGTTTATGGAATGTTGGCATGTGCTCTGCTCTCTTCCCCTCCACACTCCCCAGATCTACAGCAGTCTGAGGAGGACTCTCTAGACAGCCAGGGCACCCCTCACCACACGCACGCACGCACGCACGCACGCACGCACGCACGCACGCACGCGCGCACGCACGCACGCGCGCGACAGGACTACTCTCTCCTCTGCCAAACGTTGACAGTGTCTGGGGGGGGGCTGACTAAAGGGGTGCTGTGAAGAAAGTAGGGATTCAGGAGAAAGAGGGAGAAAAGAAGGGAGGACTCCAGGTTCCAGTAAAGGAAGGGAGTGTAAGGGTACAGGAGAGAAGAGAAGAGAAGAGAGATGGGATTGTTTGTAAGTGGAGAGGGAAGGAGTATGAACAGGGTGTGTTCTGTTCGAATGCCATTCCTTTGGAATTCTGACATTGGGAATAACATTTTTCTCTGCCAGAAAGGCCTCTTTGTAGTTCTCTCTAAGGCTTGAACCCTTTGAACTCCATATTGGAGTTTGTTTGTCGAGAGGGCCGTATAGAATGGATCAAACAGTGGCGTTTGGATTGTACTGCCCACATTCAGTATGTTGCTAGACGCGTAACCAGCACAAACTAGCATGATTGAGCTCTCCAGCAACAGTCTCAAAGGAGCTGGCCGTCAAGACAAAGTGAGTATTTTGTTGGCAGCCGTTCAGACTAATGGTGTTTAGATGGCGGCTGTGTCTGTGTCACGGGAGTCGTAACATCATATTTCCTGACTGTGCACAGCAAAGCAGACATGCTCAGCTCAGCTTAGATCCGGCTGTCAGGTGGAGACGCCTCATGCCTCCTCACTGCTGACGCAGCCGCAGCTCACTCACTTATGCCCACTCACTAATGTTTATCATGCCCAGAGCAGGTGAAGCTGCCCACTCACTAATGCTCATCATGCCCAGGGCAGGTGAAGCTGCCCGCTCACTAACGGTACATGCACACCAAGATGTTCGCATTCACTTAACGTCTCCGAGAGCATTGCGTGTCCGAGAGGTTCGCGGGCTGCCTTTCACACGGCACAGTCCACGTCCACGTTCTATCCGCGGGCAGCTGCCAGTCATTTTCAATGGGAGCCGCTCATTGAACGCGGATGTCGGCGCAGGTCGGGACGGACATGCGCCGCGCTTACACCGCGCTCCTGTGTGCAAGGCATGATCTGTTTTCATGTATTCTAACCGTTTCGGACTGATAATGGAGACGTAAAGTGGACGTCCGCGCCGTTGGTGTGTATGCACTGTAATGCTCCATCATGTCCAGGCTGCTCACTAATGTTCCTGCCCAGGGCCGGTGGAGCAACCCGCCGCTCGCTAATGTTCATGCTCTCCGGCAAGAAGAGGACATGGTGGGCTGTCTGCTGCCTCACCCATAACACACCTCAGTGTAACCAGTGAAGGGGCTATGGATGAGTGTTATTGGCGTGTCCTGCTCCAGTAAGTGGGCTATGGCTGCTGCTGGCTGGCTGTGTGGGGCAACAGTCGGCTTCTCCCTCCTGCCTTGCTGCAATGAGTGGGCTGCAGCCAGGTGTTCAGCAACATGAGGAGAGGAGCAGGAACAGGAGGCGCCCTCTGTATCTCCATGTCCAACTCTGCTCTAGGGGGGACATCTCCATCTCCAAAACTGACTCCATTGCGTGCGTGCGTGCGTACGTGTCTATCCCAACACTGCGTATAGCTCCACAGCAGCAGGCAGCATCTCAGCTTGTCTGGGTAGCTTGTGTTGATTTTGACTGTGTGTGAGAGTGAGCCATCAGGACTAAATCTGTCCTGGGTAGCTGGTAGCAGCTCGTGCTGGCTGCCTATAAATATCCCAGTGGCTTTATCACAACAGATGTGTTTACAGTCCTGTCCCTCACCCTTCAACACAGTACACATGCTCGCTCGCTCTCTCTCTCGCTCTCTCTCTCTCGCTCTCTCTCGCTCTCTCGCTCCCTCTCGCTCTCTCTCTCGTTTCTGGATATAAGCTCATTTTACATCTCCACTTGAGTTAAATAATTGAGTTTTACCTTTTCCTTTTCTTCCTGGCATTCGATTTGTCTGGTATTGTACTTCTAGTGCTAAGCTAGGAACCATCATTTGAATCTCATGGGACCAGCTAGCTGCTAGTTGGTCCCATAGGATTCAGTGGTAACTTAATTGCTAGCTTGGAGGAAGGATTTGCGTTGCCAGGAACCGGCTGGGAGTACAGTAGAAAGGTTAAGCTCAATTCTTTAACTCAAAGGAAGGTGTACAATTATTTTATTTCCAGAAATGGTACGGCATGGCTTTAACCCACCCTAGCTTTCCTTCTTGGCCCAAACCTCCCCCCCAAACCCCCACACCCCTGCTTCCTCTCCTTCCCTGATTCCCTTACTGCTGTGGGCAAGGCAAGTCAGCATTATGACCTTGCGAGCTCAAGGTCTTGGAGGTTTCCCAAGACCTTCACCTTAGTGCCATTCACACACTCCCTAGATAAGATTGCCTGTGACTTCTTTGGAGACCACACACGCAGACACACAATCATCCCTCACTAGCAAGCGGGATAACAAAAACAGTGATTGACTTTCCCAGATGAAGTCAGCGTTGGCAAAGAGCGGAAGACGAGAGCCACAACACCATCATTACGTGGTCTCTCTGTATCTCTCTTTCTCTTACTCTCTCGCTCACTCTCAACCTTTCTCTCTCTCTCTCTCTCTCTCTCTCTCTCTCTCTCTCTCTCTCTCTCTCTCTCTCTGTAGTTGCCGTCTCTCTCTCTAGTTGCTGGCTCTCTGTCTTGCGCTCATTCTCCCTCTACCGTTTCACTCTGTGTAGTCACTATACTGTCAGCTGTGAGAGGCTTCACTTGTCTCCTACCCTCTGTGCTGCCTGGAGCTCCACCTGTATGAGTGAGAGTGTGTGTATAATGCTGCTGCTGTATCATGTCTGTGTGTGTGTGTGTGTGTGTGTGTGTGTGTGTGTGTGTGTGTGTGTGTGTGTGTGTGTGTGCGTTCATAAGTGCATGTGTTGCATGAATCCATCGTGCTGAAGGGACCACGCCTAGTGTCGGACTGCTGCAGGGGAAAAAAAAATGTCATCCCTCACCTCGCTCTCTCGCTTGGTCCCCCTCTCCCTCACCACAACTGGTTCCCATAGCAACACGTGTGTAGAAATTTGAGTCCACTTCACCCGTCTGACTACGGCACAGCTTTTCACTTTGGTGAACTCATCCACCCTGCCAATACTCCCTCACTCCGCTTCTCCACCCCACCACAGCCCTCCTCCCTTCTCCTCTTCCCCCACCACAGCTCTCCTCTCCTCTTCCCTACCCTCTCATCTCTCCTCTCCTATCCTCTTCTCTTCCCTACCCTCTCATCTCCCTCTGGCCAGAAATAGCTGTGGCTCTGTGCTGTCACAGCAAACACGCCCCCATCCCTCCACTGCCCCCTGTACTATCAAAACACCATCAGCAGCCTCCCTCCACCCCCCTCCGCTCCACCCCCTCCCCTCTGCGGGTGTACTCTAGCCCCCTTTGCACTGTACTGTGCTGTGCTGAACTTCAGTGAGCTGCCTCCTAAAAACACAGCTTTCCCCACCCAGGAGGCCCAGACAGGGGTGTGGGCTGCTGAGGCTGGGTAGGAATAGGGCTGGGGGGTTGGAGGGTAGGAATAGGGCTGGGGGCTGAGGCCGAAGCTGGAGTGGGTGTAGTGGTGGGGGCTTGTGCCTGCCCCTGAGCTATATTTACCCCTGTGGCTGAGGGTAGGGTGACCTTAACGGGCTGGAATTCGGGAGCCAGCAATGGAGGACTACATTGGAGCTGCCAATGTAGTTTGTCTGGATCTTGGTGTCTCTGTCATTGTGTCTGTGCGTCTTGCTGTCTCTGTTATTGTGTCTGTGGGTCTTACTGTGTCTCCAATAGGTCTGTGGGTCTTACCATCTTGTGCCATAGTAGGAGCCTTAAGCTATGTGTACTGTACTCCAACAAAGTCATTATTTCTCTACGGAAGGTCGTCAACTAAAGCGACTGAAAAAATGTCCCCGGCTGACAGGCCAGAGCCGTTATGTAATAAGCTAAATCAAACATGTCAATTTCATGTTTAGGGCGAATGAAGCAAATCGATGGCTGAACTTCTTCAGCGATCTTGGCTACTTTGGTAGAGTGGGTCGCTCTTGGTCTACACGCAGCTTTAGCCTCCTCACTCTGTTGCTACTGATGCTGCCGCCACCGTTTCTATTTCTCCCACGGGGGACAATAAAGCTGCTGCTGCTACTACTACTGCTGCTGCTGCTAATGCTATTAGCTGGAACTGTTTAGACAGCTGTTGGGGAATCAAAAGCACAAGAATGAAAACTTTGTTGTTTTAACGGATGCCTATCCCCCCCCCCCCCCCCATCTTTCACACTCTCCTGCCCCATCCCTTCCTCTTCTCTATCCCCTCCTCCATCTCATCTCCATCTCTTCTTTCCCCTGTGTGTAGAAATGAGTCGCCAGCCTGCGCCAGCGCTGCCCACCGGTACGTCCAAGAGCACCCCGTCCCAGCGCGTCCCCACCCTGTCGGGCACCACGGCCTCCAACAGCGACCTGGCCAGCCTGTTTGAGTGCCCGGTGTGCTTCGACTATGTGCTGCCGCCCATCCTGCAGTGCCAGAGTGGCCACCTGGTGTGCAGCAACTGCCGGCCCAAGCTGACCTGCTGCCCCACCTGCCGCGGGCCCCTGGGCTCCATCCGCAACCTGGCCATGGAGAAGGTGGCCAACTCGGTGCTCTTCCCTTGCAAATACGCCTCGTCGGGCTGCGAGGTGACGCTGCCGCACACGGACAAGGCGGAGCACGAGGAGCTGTGCGAGTTCCGGCCCTACTCGTGCCCGTGCCCCGGCGCCTCGTGCAAGTGGCAGGGCTCGCTGGACGCGGTGATGCCGCACCTGCTGCACCAACACAAATCCATCACCACGCTGCAGGGGGAGGACATCGTCTTCCTGGCCACGGACATCAACCTGCCGGGCGCGGTGGACTGGGTGATGATGCAGAGCTGCTTCGGCTTCCACTTCATGCTGGTGCTGGAGAAGCAGGAGAAGTACGACGGCCACCAGCAGTTCTTCGCCATCGTACAGCTCATCGGCACGCGCAAACAGGCCGAGAACTTCGCCTACCGCCTGGAGCTGAACGGCCACCGGCGCCGGCTGACGTGGGAGGCCACGCCGCGCTCCATCCACGAGGGCATCGCCACCGCCATCATGAACAGCGACTGCCTGGTGTTCGACACCTCCATCGCGCAGCTGTTTGCCGAGAACGGAAACCTGGGCATCAACGTCACCATATCCATGTGCTGAGGACACAACCACATACACACACACACACACACACACGCACACACACACACACACACACACACACACACACACACACACACACACACGCCACCCCAGGCTGTTTTTTCGCACACACAAAAAGAAAATACACTTACACACACACACACACACACACACAGATGTACACAGATGCATACTGACGAAACAGACATGGACATAACATGACCCACACATGCAAATGCACTTGACAGAAAACACACACACACACCTACTCACCACACACATGGACGCATTTCTGGGTTTTACTGAAAAACATGAAGGGGACGAAAAAAAAAGTGGGGCGGGAGGGTTTGTCTGGCCAGCTTGGAAGTTGGAAGTTATTGCCCCTCCCCTTCTTCTCCGCATCTACCTGGCTGCTGTGCGATTGAGTGGGAAGTGGCTGGGCTGGGGTGGTGTGGTGTGGCGTTGCACTGGGCTGCTAGGCCTAGCTGGTTTGATGTGGCGTTGCACTAGCAAGTGTGGCGCTGCAGCGAGCTGCTGGGCCCGGGTGCTGTGGTGCTGTGCTGCACTGCTCGACCTCGCTGACCTCTAGGGTGGAGCTGCACCGCTAGGCCCTAACTGGCTGTTGTGGTGCTGCTCTGCCCTGCACTGGCCTGGCCTCCTCCAGGGCTGGGCTGGGCTGCTAGACCTGGAGATGATGCACACAGGACGTCACAGACTGCTAGCTGGGTCTGTGGGGTGGGGGTGAAGGGCTGGGTTTAAAGAGACCCTGCCCCTCTCCCCCTCCTCCTCCCTTCCCCTGCCGTGGCAGAGGCTGGCATGGCGGGCAGCGTTGAGGAGTGTGGAGCAGCATCCAGAGCCAGTCTGCTGTGGAGAGGAGAGGAGCAGAGCCGAGCCGAGCCAGCGCGGGGCTGCAGGCTGGGAATGTGGAGGAGCAGAGTAGCTGGGCAGCCGTGGACAATTTTTAAGTTCTAAAGCAGTCTCCGTTTGTTTTTTTTCTCTTCTGTATTTCCTTTTTTTTTTTTTTTTCAAATCCCCTCCTCCCCCCTACCCACCCATTCTAAAATGTATATAGAGTTAAAAACATTTCAGTTTAAATTTGAATTAAAAAAAGTACGATTTTGTTTTTATTATTGACCATTTTTCCTTTTGATTCCTTTAATTATGGGACTGTAATTATTATTGTAATTATTTTTTTGTTATGTTCAAGAGAAGATTGAAATTGGTTGTTTTTATTTTATTAATTTTCTTTTTTAAATGTTGTCTTTGGTGTGTACAGGGGGGTGGGGGGCAGGACAGAATTAAATAGCTCTGTGGTCCTTATCTTCGTTTATTGTTTTTGTTTGTTTGGCCATTAAATAAATCTATCTTTTTCATATCTCTGGCTTTGCTTGCTTTTGAGTTAAGGGGATGTGCCTCTTTTACTTGTTTTGCCTCTGAAACCCTAACCTGACTCTCGCTCCACAAATATACACCTGGTCCTGGACATAGCAAGGGCTTTAAATTAACACCCGCCAACTGGCCAAATGCTGGTTAAAATTCAGTTGGCCTGGTAGAAAATAAAACGAGCCCCTTTTGACTCCTTAGTGAGTGTGTTTCGCTTGTAAGATTAACATCTACCAAGATTAACAACTACCAGTCTGAATGTGTGCTTATCAAAAATATTTGCATGTGATTGAATTGTTTATCCAATGTAGACCTATTTAACGAGCTGTACTTTTACCTAGTCACAGATTCGAAAATGCAGTTGAAATTACAGAATCGATGAGTCCATGCGAGCGAGCGGGCATTGTTTCTGAAACAACTGTCGTGTTTCACTTATTTTTCCTTCAGTAAGTTTCAATTTCGACTCTCGAAGTCACATCTCTGAAAATCCTGTGATCCCGATTGTATTGCATTTTGGTTTGGGAGCAGGGTGAATCCAAAGGTCCTCCAGACCCTCGTCTTTTTCTGCTCTCAGCTTTGTGAGCTCACACGACGGGTCTGGCGAGGAGTCCGACTCAAAGAGGTCGAATATTAGATCAGGGGTTCCCAAACTTTACCATGACAAGGTCCCCCTTATACTGGTAGATTCCAGTCAAGACCCCCCTTACATGGGTCGTGTCACACTATTTTTTCTGTGTACCCCCTTTCACAACCATAGAAGTCCCACTGGGATGTAGGATAATATCAAAAGGAATAGGAATATTGTTTAGCTCGTTTTTGTTTTAAATTTGCTGTGCATGTTATTCAGTTTATTCAATTATTTTTTTTGTTGTGCTGTATTTTTCCTGCCATTCTGCTGCCGATCAGCTCCAAAAATAAACTTTATTTATTGTTTCGATCACGCTGGATCTTCATCAGGCATATGGGTAACAGGAAGAAGCAGTGACTTATATCACATGACCATTCATACACCCGCCCAGGCAAGACACCCAAGGGTGTCAATCACATAGACAGTCAGGCGTCTTGGCCTGTGTCCATTATGCATCAGGCAAAACCAAAAACATTTAACCCTTGGGTGTCTTGCCTGGGCGGGTGTATGAATGGTCATGTGAAATAAGTCACTGCTTCTTCCCGTTACCCATATGCCTGATGAAGATCCAGCGTGATCGAAACGTTGCTTTTTAAATAATAAAGTTTATTTTTGGAGCTGATCGGCAGTGTGCAGACCTACCTTTTTCAACAGTCTGACTTTTTTGTCTGGCACCTGCAACAAGTGTTTTTGGATGTGCGCACCCTACCCAAAACTACCTACAGATACCTACCAGATAATGGCTGCCAGGATGGCCGTGAAGAAAAGGGCAAGGTCACCTCTAGTCCACTGTTCTACTTCTTTGGTCAGACTACTGAAACGGCAGTGATGTTTGATGTGGCCATTTGACACGTGACCTAGGCATATTTATCCTGTTATTGCTAGTGTTGCACCGATACCAGTATTGGCCGAGGCCCCGATAGGCCTGCTGCACTAAAATGGTGGTATCTGTGTCAGCGAGTACCAACAAATAGGGCACCGATACCATTTTACACAGATGCTCGTTTGACACTTGAACGCAGCCTTGATCTTAGTTATTTTATATCAAAGGTACTTAAAAAGTATTAAAAGTTCTATTGGATTCACTTTGTACATCAGTCTTTTCCCTTTTTCACAAAGGTAGGCAGCAGCCCAACAAAGTTAAAATTTCAAACTATCGGTATCGGCTGATCCTGCAGTCGGGTATTGGTATCGGGGCCAAAAAATGGTATCGGTGCAACAGTAGTTATTGCCGAAGAGAATAAGCATATTTCAGATAACCCGCCAGTGTGGCATTTCAGTAGTGAAGTTGGTAGTTTAGTTCTGCAAGTTGAAGACTGGTGAGTGGTGAGCAGGCTCCTGTTGCGCCTGTGTGGAGGTGTGGTGTCAGTGTAACTTGTGCTGTTGTATTTCTGCCCTGACCTGGGATTGACACCTCTCCTTTCGTGTCACCCTTGCAGCTCAGCCATTTGATCTACCCCATGCACAGGCCATCAGGTATAACACACTGTACTGTGGTGGCAGTGCACGCACTGTGCATATGTAGTATAGACTTTCTACTTTCTCAGCACTGTCTTGCATCCTGTAGCTGGGTGCTGTCCACGTGTGCTGCTCCAGTCATCAGCCCCAGTCTGTCTTCAGGTCCTTGGGTCAGGTCTCCTTAGAGGTGTGCAGCGTCCACCTAGTTAAGCCTCAAACTTGTAATAGTTTTGAACTTATCAAAATATTACACAGTACCCTGCCAATCTAAATTCCCTATTTAAGTTTCAATGCGTGTCTCCCCCACGCACAGCTTGTCTGCTCTCCACTATCCTATCCAATAAACATACAAAAATGCACTTAAAAAAAAAACCAAAACACTTTGAGTACATTGTTTCTCTTAATTGTTTGGACAATCCACTTCCCACCTGTAGGGTGACCGTGGAGGGAAGTCTGATGATCATCAACTCCCAGCTATCAACGGTCTAGGGTTGGGAATCAACACCCAGTTATCATCAATGGTCTTTAATAGGGTTGGGAATCAACACCCAGTTATCAATGGTCTTTAATAGGGTTGGGAATAGGGCTGGGTAAAATAATCGAGATAATCGTTTGAATCGAATCGAAATTCACATAATCGATTCACAGGGTACAAAATCGATTTTTTTGGTTCTTGTTCTTTTTGTTTAATTTAGGTCTAAGGAAAATATCCAGTAGGTATTAGTCAATTAGGCCTAGGCCTACTTATTACAAATTAGCAATCTGTTAACACTGTCAAGCCACAGCCCTTTGACATTTCTATATAAAAATAGGCAACAGCATCTTTTGGGGGAAATCCTGGCACCAAGAAGGGAACGATTGAATCGATTCGGAATGAATCGAATCGAATCGAATTTAAGCGTGATTAATCGATTCAAAGCCCTAAGAATCGAAATCGAATCGATACAGGAACATGGCTGCGATACTCAGCCCTAGTTGGGAATCAACACCCAGTTATTATCAATGGTCTTTAATAGGGTTGGGAATCAACACCCAGTTATTATCAATGGTCTTTAATAGGGTTGGGAATCAACACCCAGTTATCAATGGTCTTTAATAGGGTTGGGAATCAACACCCAGTTATTATCCATGGTCTTTAATAGGGTTGGTTGTTGGGATCAGTGGGTTTGGAAACCTTTATTGGGTGAAATATGTGGCTCCTCCTGAGTGGCTCCTCTCTGCAGCTGGGAGAGCCACCTTGTCCTGGACAAGAGCATGTGTGTGACTGAGTGCATATGTGTGATATGAGCGGTGCTTAAAAGACTTAAAGGTGTACTGTGTAGGATGGTGGCCAGAGTAGGTATTGCAACTATGCTGCTCCTTGAGGAAACTGTGCTTCCTATTGACCAAATTTGATCTTTTCATGAATATTTACAAAGTAATAAACTAATTATCAAAATGGCGGACATGGAGAAGATCCGCCTTTTCATTTCCCCATCATAATGAACACTTAGAATTTGATGATGGTGGTGTTGATGATGGTATTTGTGAAAAAAGTAACAGATTGGTGAATGGGCAGCATGGATTCTGGAAAGAAACTTCCAAAAATGTTACACAGTGCACCTTTAAATCAACACTGACCTACAAGCATTACACTGCACAGCATACAAATCTAAATTAATCTTTATTTGGTCTTATTATGTACTAGGTCAAAGCACCAACCAGACTTGGAGCAGACGGCAGACAACACTGCTCCCCCTTCATTTCCCAGACAATGTTAGTAAAGGCACACTTAAGGAACACTGGGTTAGGTTTATTGAAACCGTAGTTGCTAGCCAGTTAGCAACATGGATACTTGCCAGTGGGAAATTCATGTCATCTCTACCTCAAGGCCTAACTGTTATGACATTCCCTTGTCTGCTCTCTCAGACGACTTGAGGGTGCTACCTAGACCACATCTAAATCTGAATCACCTCGGCTCAGTCTGAATCACTTTGTAACTCATTCAGCTAATTGAGTTAAATGACCCAGATGTCTGTCTGGCAAGGGGTGTGTGTGCACGTGTGCCTCATATCTGTCTGGCTAGTTCATTAGGAATAGCCTCCCCAATTGCCTTCACTACTGTACTGCTACTGTTAAAGGGGTATGCCACTATTTTGGGGCTTAATACAGTTAAAATCGTTGGCTGGGGTTTACATGGATCCATTGAATTTCACTAGCTTAGCGACATATTCCCTCTTTTAACTTGTCTTAAAGCAAGACAACGCTTAACATGAAAAATAAGACACTTTACCACCTTTATAAACCCTGGCCAACGATTTTAACTGTAGTAAGCCCCAAAACAGTGGCATACCCCTTTAACAGTAAAGTGGATCAGCTTGAACTAGAACTGGGAACTGAGGAGACTTCTCTCAACTCCATTAGTTTTAATTAACGAGGCCATCAAATAAGTGCTACAAGTAGTACAATCTGCACATCTCGCCAAGAATATGCTCTGTGTGTCCGAGGTCTCCGTTGCCATGTTTGTTATTGTCCATCGAGGTGAGTGTGTGTGCGCGCATCTCTTTCATCAGTGTCATGAGAGTGTGAGCCAGAGAGTCTCAGAAGTGTGTGTGTGTGTGTGTGTGTGTGTGTGTGTGTGTGTGTGTGTGTGTGTGTGTGTGTGTGTGTGTGTGTGTGTGTGTGTGTGTGTGTGTGTGTGTGAGAAATAGTATGCTGGCGAAGTGTGTGTGCCTCATAATTTGCTGCCGAGGTGTGTGTGTGTATGTGTGTGTCATAGCTTGCTGGTGAAGTGTGTGTGCGTGTGTGTTATAATTTGCTGGCGAGGTGTGTGTGTGCCATGGGATCGGTGTTGGTGGGGAACCCCCCGCTGAAGGCCGCGTTGAGGACCTGGTCGACGCTCGCCGCCAGCACAAAGTCGAGCTGGGCCCGGATGTGGGCCGGAATCTCCTCCAGGTCCTTCTCATTCCGCTTGGGCAAGATGACCCGCTTAAGCCCCGCCCTGTGGGCCGCCAGAACCTTATCTTTAATCCCGCCCACCTACAGACAGAGGAAGAGCGGGAGAAGGAGGAGAGGAGAGGACAGGTGAGGTGAGGAGAGGAGAGGAGAGGAGAGGAGAGGTGAGGTGAGGTGAGGTGAGGTGAGGTGAGGTGAGGTGAGGTGAGGTGAGGTGAGGTGAGGTGAGGTGAGGTGAGGTGAGGAGAGGAGAGAGGGGAGTAGAGTAGAGTAGAGTAGAGTAGAGGAGTGGAGAGGTGAGGTGAGGTGAGGTGAGGTGAGGTGAGGTGAGGTGAGGTGAGGAGAGGAGAGGAGAGGAGAGGAGAGGAGGAGGAGGAGGAGGATGAGAGGGCATTTTACATGTGCAGGGATCAGAAAAACCTTGTGTATAGCCAGAGAACATCCTGTACAGCAGTGTTTCCCAACCTTTTTTGTCTTGTGTACCCCCAACCCGTTTTGTTTGTGAATACCCCCTAAGTCAAGTTCTATATCGCTTTCTCTATCCCAATGTAACTAAGCTCCATCTATTTGTTAAAATTGCATTTTTCCAAGTACCCCCTGCAGTGTGCTCGCGTACCCCTAGTGGTCCACGTACCCCTGGTTGGGAAACACTGTTGTAAAGCAGAAATGGTATAGCCCTTTCATTCAGATGGGGTTGTGGGAGGTCACACTCTCTGCTTGCTGGATAACCGCAACTATGTGATACATTGCTGACATTTCCAAGAGCCTTAACAGATTACGACTCGGTCATTACCACTTTGGTGGCAACAAGCCTATAATAAAGGCTCTGCAGGAAAGGCTTAATTCTGCCCACCTTCATATACTGTACATGGGCACTAGTAGGCAAATACGTTAAAAAAAAAAAAAATCTGGAAAGAATTCCTGATTTTTTTTCAACCTGAAAATGGATAAACCCGCCATAGATAACTTTGTTGTATATTTCCCTGCCTTTTCTTGCCCTGTGCCAATGTCAGCCCAGCAGTGACTCCTCTTATTCATCATCATGAGCTAATATTTTGTGGGTGGATGTGGACCTCACATCACAACCACACCACGCCCCAGGAGGAAAACATCTGCTGTGACCTACACATGAGTGCCACACAGTACAGCAGTGGTTCCCCACCTGTTTTTTGGGATCCCTAGGGGGGGTTGCAAATGAACTTTTTATGAAATGAAATGATCTTCTTATAATGAAAAAAAAAAAAAAAAAAACAGGGAAGAACAGAGGTTAACATAAAGTAATTTGTTAGTGACAGTACTCACTTAAAAGGCCAATACATGTTTTTACTTTTGATGTGAATGTCTAATTTGGATTTAGCAATATTAACGGACAAATAATGTTTGATGTTTGGAATATGGCGGGGTGTTGTTTGCAAAAGTACGTCCCGACAGAAAAAGTTTGGGAACCACTGTCGTACAGCACCAAACAGTGCAGTATGCCTTGTCAGGCAAGCACTTCGCTAATCACATATTGTGTATGTATTTATTTTCCCAGTTCATTTTTTCCTCGTTTGACGTCACTGGGTATGGGTTCTATGCATGTTGTGCGTGGTACACATCAGCACGAGTGCGTTGCAATTTGCGACCTTGCCTCCTCCACTTGCGCTTGTCTCCTCGTCCCGCCTCCTGGCCCCTCCTCCATGGAGAAAACGATAAAGTTTCCCAGCCGTCAGCATAGCCACAACAACTTTTGAGGGACTGTTTTTCATTCACCATCCCAATTGCAAGTGAGAAAAAGACTCTACAATTGAGCTTTTGCAAGATATTGAAATATAATGCTGTTGTCAGTGATGTCATCATGACATATTACTTCCTGGTACGAGGAGAGAAACAAGTGGAGGAGGCAAGTGGAGGAGGCAAGGTCGCATATTGCAACGCACTCATAGAGTGTGTGGCAGAGCTGTGGGCCCAGCCTGGGGGATATCCATCTGTGGTGTGGCCTAAACATGAGCTAAGCGGAGCGGCACTCCGCCAGCCTCGCCCTCATGAACCAGCAATTTCGGTTCCAAAACACACATTTTGTGTGATGAATTTATAGTGTAGGTTTGCCTAGTCTAACGTCATGTTAAGTGCTCTATGGTGTAGCACGCAACACATTACCAAGATTTTGACAGCTGTGTGTGTGTGTGTGTGTGTGTGTGTGTGTGTGTGTGTGTGTGTGTGTGTCTGTATGTGTGTGTGCATGTGTCAGTGTGTGCGCATGTGTCAGTGTGTGCGATGTGCGTGTGTGTGTGTGTGTGTCTGTATGTGTGTGTGCATGTGTCAGTGTGTGCGCATGTGTCAGTGTGTGCGATGTGCGTGTGTGTGTGTGTGTGTGTGTGTGTGTGTGTGTGTGTGTGTGTGTGTGTGTCTGTGCGTGTCTGTGTGTGTGTGTCTGTAAACTGGGCCTCACAGGCAGCACGAGTCCTCGTAGTGTGATCTCTCCGGTCATGGCCACGTCTGAGCGCACCAGCTTCCCGCTGAAGAGTGAGGCCAGACACGTCACTATGGTTACGCCGGCGGAGGGGCCGTCCTTCAGCACGGCGCCCGCGGGGAAGTGGAGGTGGATATCTGTACCCTCCATGGGGTCGGCATGGCCCGACACTAGAACCACGCACGCACACGCACGCACGCACGCACGCACGCACGCACGCACGCACGCACGCACGCACGCACGCACGCACGCACACACACACACACACACACACACACACACACACACACACACACACACACACACACACACACACACACACACACGCACACACACACACACACACACACACACACACACACACACACACACATTACACAGCTATTACAGAATACAGGGCAAGACTGCAGGAAATCATTTCATGGCTGAAATAGTTTCGGTTGCCATCATCACTATATCTAGTACCCAACATAATTGTAGTGCCCCATGCTTGATTTCTGCCATGACAATATGGTAGCGACAGGCTTTTACAGCGGACCTAAGGTACATTAAATAACAGAGGTAAGCACAATTGTTATTAGTAGCCGAAGACCTGAATCTCACCAAGTAAAGTGCGAGACAGGAGTAGACACAAGGTGTATATCAGTCCCTGATTGAGGAGGACTACGTGGCCAGTACAGTATATATTAGCCACAGTCTCGATCCTAATCAGCTTACGACTGCTACATACTGACTCCTGCCTGCCTGCTGGCCTTGACCAAATGTCCCACTTCTCACCGCATTGGAGTTCAGAGCCACACAGCTCGATGTTACGTCAGGCACCACAAGCAACCACAAGCTCATACTTGACACTGCAATGCTATGGTTTCACAGCTCTTATATTAAACACTGACTACACTACGCTATGGTCTAACTGCTCTAACATTACATACTGCCTCATACTATGTAATGCTATATCTCAATACCCTTATATTAGGCACTGACTTCACTACTGTATGAAATGCTATAGAGTTGTGTAACTCCTACTGTGAATTTTTTTTTTTACTATACTATGTAATGCTATGGGTTCAAAGCTTATTATTCTAGGCACTGCCCTATGCTAAGCCTTAGCCGCTAAGAGCTATTGTATTAGGTACTGAAAACACTGTGCAATAGTGTGCTATAGCTAACAGATATTATACTAAGCATTGACTGCAGCATACAATAATGTGGCTTCATATCCCTTATTGTAGTGGCTTCTTAGTCACTGACGCCGTGAGGTGATTTTAATAGTTCTTTGATGGTTTATTTTCCATGTCACAAACTTAATCAGGTTCCATTTTTCTTTTGTCACGAAATAAAAAAGTTTCTCAAATAATAAAGTTCTTTTCACATCCCTTCTAGTAGTTAGACTCTGAATGCACCCACTGTGTAACACTATAGTTCCATAGCTCTTACACTACGCTCTTGACTACACAGCAATGCTATGGTTACAGCACTGTGCTGACAGCATGATGCAATGCTATGGTTTCCTTGACTCACTGTGCTCCCGATGCCATGGTTACCAAGTGACTCAGTCAAGGGATGACCGTTACAGAGAGACTTCTGCACACTCTTTACAGACTTGCTCCGAGGAAACTCAGCTCCTTACTTGCTGTAAGGAGCCTACAGTACCATTAGGAACATAATGGTGAAGAAGAAAATGGTAACATAGTAGAGGCTCCATCAGAGATGCAACAGATTATTATACTGTGGTTCTTGATGGGAATATTAACCTATTATTTAGTGTGTTTTACTTATTTTTGTCATTCAATTACTGTATTTATTTTGTTTTGCTATACTATTCCTGCCAATCTGGCACTGCCCCCCTAGCACCCCTATCAGCCCCATAGAGCTTGAAAGTGATGTCACTTCCCTCGATTTCATGGGACCTCAACAGCGTTTTTAGCCGAAAATCGTAGCATGTAATCCAATGGCAGAATTAAAATGATATTTCGATCCCCTTCGGGTTGTGCCACGAGCTCCACATATGTTGTTTCTGATATTTTTGTTTAATTGTTCGTACGAACCCCTAAACTTTTTAGAAAGTTGTGTTTCTTCACATTTTTCATGCAGACGGCCACGGAACATTGATACTTCTGCATGAATAATCTTTATCTAGCCTCTTAAACAGCATATTTGTAGCCCAGCGCATGTAATGACTGAGATCGGAAGATATTTACTCGTTACCATGTTGTTAGATGGTCAGCTTAGGTCCCGTGAAATGCGGAACTAAGGGGCGGGACTTTCAAGCTCTATAGGGGTCTCTGAAAAACCTTGTGCTAACCTACAGGCTGCTGATGAGCTACAACTACAAGCCATCTATGGCTGCTAAACGCCTGTAGCTAATCGTTAGCACGTGCCATGGGTGATGAGTGTGGTAAAGTGCTATAGGTAATCATTAACACATGTCATGATCTGATGAGCTGCTTAGCATCACTAGCGATGAGTACTAGTCACCAGCTGCTGGTTGGACTAACAGTTTTTTGAAAGTGTCTGCAAGTCTCACTCTTTTCTCACTCCCTCAATCCATAGTATTTCTCTATTAGCCCTATTTGTATTTGTTTTTTTCCCCAGCATTTCCATATATCGAATGTCCATGAGGAGAATGTTTCAAGCCAATGAGAATGAGCCATTGCACAGTCAACCTATTCACTTATAACTGGAGAAATCATGGTAAAATCTCACTCCCAACTGAGGTCAAAACTTGACAGACGTGGTTGGTAAGCGCATAGAGTATACAGTACATTTGGTGAGTGTGCAGTAGAGTTTGACGTGTCTGATTTCTACTTTGTTTTGGTTTGTTTGACCTTTATTTATACAGAAAGTTTCAGTTGAGGTATGAAAACATGATTCTTCCATAGAGTCCTGGCCACGTATCATTGGTGTCTGCATAGCTGTGCATGGTTGGCTTGCCCTTTATGTATGATTTGTAAGGGTGTTTGGTATTGAGTTGCACACACATACAGTATGGTTGGTCAGTGTGTACACAGTTTAGCGTATATTATTTCTATACAGAGTTGTAGAGTTTGGCATAGGTACGTTCAGTTGGTGTGTAGTGTTTGCCGTATGTGATTTCTGTATATGTACAGTTGTTGAGTGTTTAGAGCTTGACTAATACTGTATATTCTAGACATATAGTTCGAGAGTGTGTAGAGCAGGGGTCCCCAACCTTTCTAGGTCGGAGGGCTACGAAGGGCTACCCGAGGGCTACCGAGAGCCACCCGAGGGCTACTTTTGAACAAAATCCTCTACTGATGTCTTGACATCATTCCCAAATCACACAAGATTGAATGATAATTTGTGTATAATTTATAAGAAAATATTCTTTATAGGCTATAAAGAAATATCTCATATTTAAATTAAGAGAAGCATTAACTGTGACTAAAATCTTGAAGTCGTGACTATTTATCAACCTCCTTGGTGGGCACCTCAGAAGCATCACGTTGGTGATGCCTGGTGTAGAGTTTGCCATTGAGGTATAATCACGTTACGTTCGCCAGTGTGTAGAGTTTGACGTTGGCAGCTATGGTTGGTGAGTGTGTTTGGCGTATACTTTGTATATAGCATATTCTACACGTACGGTTGGTAAGTGTATAGAGTTTGGTGCATTATGATATCTATAAGTACGAAGGGGTGGTCCTGAGGGGTGGGCAGACTGCATTATTACCAGGGGCGGTACTCGCTAGGGGGTGAAACTTGGCCTCCCCATCATGACATCACAAAAATCGCCACTTAGTGCTATTAATAGGTTAACATGTTATGTCTGCGCTGTTACAATGTTATTATAATAATAACATGGTATTAGCGGTTTTAGCG